>NC_090444.1:589481047-589791779 GCF_031143425.1 Pleurodeles waltl | reverse complement strand
GAACAAGATGGAATAACAATTTCCTTTTTGGCTTAAGAGATTGTGTGGGTGATTCTAAGTCCGGCGGGTGGCGGAGGCCGCCCGCCAGACTTCCCCCACCAAAATACCGCTCCGCGGTCGAAAGACCGCTGAGGGTATTTTGGGATTTGCCCTGGGCTGGCGGGCGACCGCCAAAAGGCCGCCCGCCAGCCCAGGGCAAATCAACCTTCCCACGAGGACGCCGGCTCAGAATTGAGCAGTGGCACCCGTCGCGTATTTCAGTGTCTGCAAAGCAGACACTGAAATACATAGTGGGGCCCTCTTACAGGGGCCCCTGCAGTGCCCATGCCATTGGCAATTGCGCACTGACCTCATTAGAGCTGCCGCCCAACGCTGGAAGCTCAGCTTCCAGCACATACCTCTTTGCATTTCTCTTCCGAACAGGGGCTGGGGGTAGGCAGAGTCATCAAAGGAAAGGAAAGGTCTCTCCTTTCCTTTGATGTCTCTTTGACCATTTCTGCAGCCCGATCGAGAAGCGATCAGGCTGCAGAAATGGCCACTAGACACCAGGGATTTTTGTTTTTTTAATGTTTACTATAAAGGGGAGTGGCCCCTTTGGCAAGGGTCGCTCCCCTGGGGGGCATTTATTTTAGGCCTTTCCTGTCCCAAACCCTGGGGGCAGATCGGCCTAAAGTAGTCAGGGATTTGTTTTTTTTGGTGCCAATTTCACACAAAGGGAGTGACCCCCTTAGGTAAGGGTCGCTCCCCTGGGGTGGGAATTTATTTTAATTAGGTCAGTCTGCCCCCAAGGGGGGCTGAAACCACTAGGCACCAGGGATTTATTTTTTTTACAGATGGGGAGTGACCCCTTAGGCAAGGGTCACTCCCCTGGGGGGGCAAATTTATTATAGGCCATTTCTGCACCCTTTGGGGGCAGATTGGCCTATATCTATTGGGCTGATCTGCCTCCGAGGGGGGGGGGGCAGAAACCACTTTGGTACCAACGATTGGTGTGTGTGTTTTGTTTGGGGGGGTAGCCCCTTGGGAAAGGATCGCTCCTCATGGGGGCACATTACTGTTGGCCATTTCGGCCCCTCTTGTGGGCAGATCGACCTATTTTTGTAAGGCCCATCTTCCCCCAAGGGGTGCCGAAAGGCCACCAGAGACCAGGGAAGATTTTTTTTCAAAAAAAGAGGGTGGGTTATGGCCATAATCCCACCTCAAATAAATGGGGACAAAGTTGTTCTGCCCACGGGTAGGTAGATGGGGCAATTACCTGATACACTGTTGGGTGGGGAGGGCAGAAAGCCTCCTAAATGCCAGGGAATTAAACCAAAAATAGAAAAATAGTGGGGGGTGGCTACCAACCAGAATGGGCATAGTTATGCCCCCACCCCAACTGAACAGGGTAACAGTCTTTCAGCTCTCCCCCACACACTAAAAGATCTTATCCCAATTGCAAGCAAGAGGACATTTGATTATTTTGGGTTTTGGTTTTACATTTGGGCTATGAGAGCTTGTCTAACTCTCAAAATCATCCCACTTGGAATGGTGAGGGCTGCACTTTTTGGACCTTGGGACTCTGTCATGTAGAAAAATCCATAAGACCTAGACACATCTGAAAACTAAACATCTGGGTGAGTCCAGGGTGGTGTGCTTCACATGCACCCTGCACCATTTTCTTAGCCACAATGCCCTGCAAACCTCCAACTTTACTTGAAATCACACATTTTTCTCAAATTTTTGTGATGGAACCTTCCAGAATCTGCAGGAATTCACAAAATTCCTACCACCCAGCATTGTTGCATCCATACCAATAAACATTCTGCCCCCACATGTCAGCCTAAAAATTTTTTTTTTTTCAAACTGCCCTTTTGGACCCGCTTTGGTTCCCCCTCATTTTTGACAAGTTAATGGTTCTTCTCTGTCACAGCCACTGGCCCACCTACAAAATTGAAGTATCATTTTTACAAGGAGACTGAGGGGAACGTTTGGGTGGTAGGAAATTTGTGCCGGTGCGGTGATCCCTCACAAAATGTTTGGAAAATTAGATTTTGTAGCTAAAACTGAGGTTTGCTGAGGATTCTGGGTAAGAAAACACTGGGGGATCCACGCAAGTCACACCTCTCTGGACTCCCTCAGGTGTCTAGTTTTCAGAAATGTTTGGGTTTGGTAGGCTTCCCTTGATGGCTGCTGAGACCAGGACCAATAAAATGCAGGTGCCCCCGCAAAAACAGGTTGTTTTGTATTTGATAATTTTGATATGTCCAGATAGTGTTTTGGGGCATTTCCTGTCTCGGGAACTAGGCCAACCCACACAAGTGAGCTACTATTTTTATTGGGAGACCTGCAGGAATGCTACGTAGATGGAAGTTTATGTCTCCCCTCAGATTCCAGAACTTTGCAGCACCGAAATGTGAGGAAAAAGTGTTTTTTTGCCAAATATTAAGGTATGCTAAGGATTCTGGGTAACAGAATCTGGTGAGAGCCCCACAAGTCACCCCATCCTGGTTTTCCCTAGGTATCTAGTTTTCAGAAATGCACAGGTTTGGAAGGTTTCCCTATTTGCCGGCTGAGCTAGAGGACGCAATCCACAGCTGAGCACTTTGGAAAATACAGGTCTGCTTTCTTTGGGAAAATGTGATGTGTCCATGTTGTGTTTTGGGGCATTTCTTGTCGCAGGCTCTAGGTCTACCCACACAAGTGAGGTACCATTTTTATTGTGAGACTTGAGGGAATGCTGGGTGGATTGGAATTTGTGGTTCCTCTCAGATTCCAGAACTTTCTGTCACCGAAATGTGGGGGAAAAGATTTTTGTTATGCCAAATTTTGAGGTTTGCAAAGGATTCTGGGTAACAGAACCTGGTGCGAGCCCCACAAGTACCCCATTGTGAATTCCCCTCTGTGTTTAGTTTTCCAAAATGTATAGGTTTGTGAGGTTTCCCTGAATGCCGGCTGAGCTAAAGGCTAAAATCCACAGCTAGCCACTTTCCAAAAAAAACGCAACAGATTTCAATGTAAAAATGTGATGGGTCCATGTTGCGTTTCCTGTCCCGGGCATTAGGCCCACCCACGCAAGTGAGGTACCATTTTTATCAGGAGACTTGGGGGAACGCAGAATAGCAGAACAAGTGTTATTGCCCCTTGTCTTCCTCTACATTTTTCCTTCCAAATGTAATACAGTTTGTAAAAAAGATGACTATTTGAGAAATTCTCTGTAATTCACATGCTAGTATGGGAACCCTGGAATTCAGAGATGTGCAAATTACCACTGCTTCTCAACATCTTATCTTGTGCCCATTTTGTAAATACAAAGGTTTCCTTGATAACTATTTTCCACTCTTTATATTTCACCAAATGAATTGCTGTATACCCAGTACACAATGAAAACCAATTGCAAAGTGCAGCTCCTTTGTTGGCTCTGGGTACCTAGGAGTCTTGATGAACCTCCAAGCCCTATATAGCCCTATATAGCCTTGCAACCAGAAGAGTCCAGCAGATGTAACAGTATATTGCTTTTGAAAATCTGATATTGCAGGAAAAAGTTACAGAGTAAAACGTGGAGCGAAATGGCAGTTTTTTTCACCTCAATTTCAATATTTTGTTATTTCAGCTGTGGTTTTCTGTAGGAAAACCTTATAGGATCTACTCAAATGACCCCTTGCTGAATTCAGAACTTTGTCTACTTTTCAGCAATGTTTAGCTGTCCAGGATCCGGCATTGGTTTCACACCCATTTCTGTCACTAACTGGAAGGAGGCTAAAAGCACAAAAAAATTGTAAGCATGGGGTATGTCCCAGTAAAATGTCAAAATGGTGTTGAAAAATTTGATTTTCTGATTCACGTCTGCCTGTTCCTGAAAGCTGGGAAGATGGTGATTTTAGCACTGCAAACCCTTTGTAGACTTCATCTGCATTTTTTTCCTATTTTTTTTTAAACAAAATTTGTGCTGTATTTTGGCTAATAATTTCTTGGTCTCCTCTTGGGGAACCCACAAACTCTGGGTACCTCTAGAATCCCTAGGATGTTGGGAAAAAAGGACACAAATTTGGCATGGGTAGCTTATGTGGACAAAAAGTTATGAGGGCCTAAGCGCAAACTGCCCCAAATAGCAAAACAAAAAGGCCTGGCATCTGAGGGGGAAAAGGCCTGGCAGCAAAGGGGTTAGACATGGTGAAACTGTAGAGTCAATTGACCAATGTTTTAATTTAAGTGTAGAAAAGTGATGTTACCCAAAATGATATTTATGATGCAACGTTAGTAGAAATGCTAAAAATGGAATATCTGTCTTTATCTTTAAACAATCTGAATGCACATGGAGACTCTGTACAAAAGAGATGGCATGGATTATTGGTAGGCTAGACAAGCTAGACCATCATATATACATGGACATGCAAGACGATATTAATTACCAAATCAGTAAATATGCAAATTACATGCTTATGTTTACAGTTTTTGTTGATGTTCCCATTTTGTCATACTGGTAAACTCAATGGAGTAACTTAAACACTTTAAAAACCGTACATTTTCAAGTGAACTCCTAGTTGTACGCTTCTTGGAAGTCCGTAAGAGCACATTCGCGGACGCAGTTTAAGAGCAATGGGCCAGATGTAGCAAAGTGTTTGCGCCTCGCAAACGGCGAGGCGCAAAAGCCACTTTGCTATTCAGAAATGCATTTTGCGAGTCGGCTCCGACTCACAAAATGCATTTCCGACTCGCAAATAGGAAGGGGTGTTCCCTTCCTATTTGCGACTCGCAGTGGGATGCAATTCCATTTGCGACCGCGTACACGGTCGCAAATGGACTCGCAGTTACCATCCACTTCAAGTGGATGGTAACCCACTCGCAAATTGGAAAGGGTCCCCATGGGACCCCTTCCACTTTGTGAATGGACCCAAAAATATTTTTTCAGGGCAGGGAGTGGTCCAACGGACCACTCCCTGCCCTGAAAAAATACCCAAACTAAAGGTTTCTTTTTTTTTTTTAAGTGCAGCTCGTTTTCCTTTAAGGAAAACGGGCTACACTTAAAAAAAAAAAACTGCTTTATTTAAAGCAGTCACGAACACGGAGGTCTGCTGACTACAGCAGGCCTCCATGTTTGCGAGTGCCTATACTCGCAATGGGGCCGCAATTTGCGACCCACCTCATGAATATTGATGAGGTGGGTCATTGCGACCCCATTGCGAGTCGCAGTCGGTGTCTGAGACACCGTACTGCATAGCAAATTGCGACTTGCAATTTGCGAGTCGGATGGACTCGCAAATTGCAAGTCGCAATTTTGCATTTTGCTACATCTGGCCCAATGTGAAGTATTTTTCTCAGTGGTACTCTATTCACTCTTACTCTAAACTTTCTCACACCACTTCACTATGTTTCTCATATGAATCATTACTGCAGTTCAAGAAGGTTATCTTATTATTTACTAATCAGCGTGTCTTTTTTCACAAAAGGCAAGCCTCAATGCCCGTTCACAATACATTCCTTCATACGCTATGAAAGCACCTATGTGCACTGTTAATATTTCGAATAGTTATTTGTAGAAAACAACTTAATCCAGCTTTACACACAGCTGTCTTTAATGTCAGGAGTTAATCCCTGTCCTCTGCTCACCACACACGTAACTGTAAGGGATCTAAAGCTGCTCAACCCTGCTGAATATCGAAGTGAGTTTTTACAAGGGTTTGTCCAATTCATCTGTCTTTGTTAGGAAGGGACAGTTTTCTCCGGGAGGATTTTTTCCATCACTACCTTGCCACATATATGACCTTCACAGTCAGCATATTTATAAACCATAAAACAAGGAAGTAGCTACCATTGGTACAGCTGTTGCAATGCAATGGAAACTGAGGAGGCAGTGAAGGAAAAGGGAGGGGCGCAGGAAAGGGTGACAGAGTGGGAGAAAGAAAAGGTTAAGCAAGACAGAGAAGGAAGATAAAGCTAAGCATAGTTAGCAAGGCAAAGGGAAGAGAAAGGAACCATAAATAAGGAGAGAAGGGAGCAAGAAGGAGGATAAGTGACAGAAGAGAGAGACTGAGCATTACATAGTTGAAGGAGATGACAGGAGAGTGGGATGAAGATAGGACGGAGAGAATAAAGCTGAGTAGAATGAGGCACTTCAAGACCCGTAGATTACATTGGTGTAGCAGGTGCAGGGATATCAAAGTGAGGGGGTGTTATGGGCGCACTGTACCTCATTTATAGTAATATTGCAGTACCGACTGGGGTCCCAGTTTCATTGCTTGCACTAGGACTCATGACCTCCAGACTAGGCCACTGCCATAAAGGATGCCAATTTTTTGTCCCAATGTTAATGTCTTGACCTCTCATAGAAACCCTTGTTTTAGATGCAAACAGCATTTATTTGACTTTGGAAAATCTGTGAAGAGTGCAGGGTCCACACTAAAATCAGTTAGCTGATTTTGAATTCACATATAAATGTCCTCATTTTCTAGACCAGAGTGATAACAACGCTCCTAAGTTGGCGAACATTAGGATCCCTGCCCTCATGTTTGCATAGAACACCCTCCTCCTTTCTAAGTCCTCTATGGGCCTCCAAAACCTCCTGGAACGCTTTGAGAAATTTTGGATAGAATGGAGTCTAGACATTAATCTGGGGAAAATTAAGTATATGATATTGAACCCTGGACATTCGACCAGGGAAAACTCGACTTTAGCAGGGACACCCCAGGAAAGAGTGCACACCTTCTTTTATCTGGGCATTACATGAACTAAACATCTGGGGTGTCGGGCACACATGACAGAACGTAAATTAAAACTTAAGCAAGTTGTAAGAGGAATAATTAAGCTGATACATGGCACACAGTTTCAACCTGCACAGCCGGCCCTACAGGTATATCAGCATCAAGCCTTAGGGACAGCCACATGCAGAGGAGAGCTGTGGGGTCATTTGGATGCTTCTGCTTTAGACTCTGATTTATGCATCTGCTAGTCAACGTCCCATCAGCACTCCTCTACTTCCCCTTAGTCTAGATATTGGGGTGAAAGCCCTATCACACAAGATATGTTTATGCTTAATCCTCTTTTGGAGGAGGACCTGGCCTACCCCAGAGCTCCATCCATACGGTGATGGCCTAAAATAAATCCTCAGTCTTGTGGGTTCCTGTAATGTACCCTGCACTAAATATGTGAAAGTCACCCTTGGGGAGATCAGGCTGGCAACTTTGGGGAATAGACCAAAAATAAATCAGCCTACTGGCAGCATAGAGGTTCTCTAATACACTCCCAAGCAAGCCGATGTACTCTGACTGATGCATTTCTTACATTCAAAGACTCCTACAACAGAAAAGACTTTCTGGACGAGATTGAACCCCCTTCAGCTAGGCACTTACTTCTGCTATTACGCTATGGAACACTACCTCTCCACTCATTCACTGTAAAGTGGATCGAAATCCATAGAACAGATGAATTGCGGTGCCTGGCTTGTGACACCCCCAAAGAAACTCTCAAAAATTCTTTTTTTTTTCCCTTGGCTTATAAGAATAGTAGGTGCCACTGGATACTGCTGCTATGCCGGAACATGGGCATTAGATATTATAAAGTTGCTCTTAGGATGTTAAAAACAGACCCTAGCAAGCCACGGATATTTGCACTTACTTGTTATCTATTGGACAGGTTAGGAACTAGGGCAAATACACGTGCTTCTCAAGAGAACCAACCGGTGCCGCTGTCTTGATATGTGAGATACAACAACTATATTTTGTACCTTGGTTTTATCCTGACCATAAGTGACCCAGAATTAGTCTGATTTCTTTTAAATTTAATTTTCCCCATGATACTGATTAAATGAAGAAAAAAAGTTTTATGATGTCTATAAGATTGTCCATCAAAGGTTGTTCTTACTCTAGAAGTTTTAGTACTATGCATTTATAGCATTTTACTATTGTGTTTTATTTATATTTTATTGTTTTCCTATATGTTTTTATGTCCACTGAGCTGAAATAAAGGTCTTTGAACTGATCTGAGCTGAATAAGTAACAAGGTTGGAATGAAGAAAAGTTAAACACAAAAGGTAAGATGACAAAGGTGGTGTAATACGAGCAACTATGTTTAAACATGACACTAAGTACATATACAAAATGAAGACCTGATATCTTGAAATTCATAGAGACTCAAAAGTTTCATGCAGACTCAAAGGAATCTTGAAAGCCGAGATCAAAGATCAATTCACAAATAATTGGGCACTTCTTGCTCTTCAAAATATGCAGAATAATCTTTTTACACAAATTTTGCTGTTCTGATAAAGCCCTTTTGAGGTTTAAAAAATTACTTAACAAATTAACATCAGCTTATATTTTTGAGAGACAGTAGATAATAGCCGACTCGTAGAAATTATGGAAGCACCCTACCTGAACAGTAACATTTACATTAAATAATAATTAACATTTTAGAATAACTGCCTCTCTCAACCACCTTGCAAAAATCCCAAGAGGTCAAAATCTGAAGAATTTAAAACAACAAAAAGGCCAACAAGTGAAATGAAAAATGTGCTTTTACTACGTCCATACGATTTCTAAACTTACTCTCAGCAGCTCAAATATCAAAACGGCAACAAAAACATACTGTAAACATTCTTCTTTCACAGTACCCATTAGCAGACCCAACTCTAAGATAGGTATCTGTTGATATTCATATGCCCAATTCAAGCAATGAAGCAACAGAAAACTGTAAAATATATAAAAGGGTGGGAAGGAGAATTACATGAATGTATTTTAACCCTAATTACATTTCACATATTTAGACAGAAGGAGATGAAGGCCCTCATTACAACCCTGGCGATCGGCGATAAAGTGGCAGTAATACCGCTAACAGGCTGGCGGTCCAAAAAATGTAATTACGACCAGGGCGGAAACCGCCAACACAGACAGCCACTTTAACACTCCGACTGCCACGGCGGTAGAAACAAACACCGCGGCGGTAACCGCCAACAGACAGGCAGAACACAATGTACTGCCACACTATTACAAGGCACCAATCCGCCAGCTTTTCGGAGATGGTACCAAAGCCATCAAAAGCACGGCAGAAACAGGAATTGGAAGGGAAACCACTCACCTCTCGACACCCAACGAGGAACTAGGACGCCATGGAGCCCGAACTACAGGTGTTACCAATGTTGGTGTATCTTCTCATCTACCAGGAGTAAGAACGGCGGTGGCGACGACTATGGTGAGTACTGCACTTAGCACACAGGGGAGGGGAGGAGGGAAAAGAGAGTGACACATGCACACAACACCCCCACCAACAACACACACACACATATCCAATCACATCACAGACACACCCTGTCACCCCCTGGAAGAATGCAAGGACCAAACGAAATGAGTTTAACTAGTGTAATATTCGAACAATCATATAGCCCAAGAGAACAGTAAATAATCAGTATATACAAATATTTAGAGCAAGTGCACAAGTCCATACACTGTCCCATCAAATGTCCTTGGACCAGTGGTCCCAAAAATCATGGGCGAAGCCCATACATGACACCTGCCTCAAAATAGAGAGAACACTGCTGGGGCATCAGGTCGGAAAAGAAAGAGGCACCTCAGGGGGAAGGGGAGGGGGAGCAGCTCAGCCAGATGATGGAACAACGCCACTGCTCCTCGAGGGGGCTCCATGCCCACTGCCTGGTCCTGGGGAGTGCAAAGCCACAGTCTTTCAAGTGGGTGGTTTGCCCACTGCTTGGTCCTGGGGAGTGCAAAGCCATAGTCTTTCAAGTCTCTCAAGTGGGTGGTTTGCCCACTGCTTGCTCCTGGGGAGTGCAAAGCCACAGTCTCTCAAGTGGGTCCACTGCCCACTGCTTGCTCCTGACGAGTGCAAAGCCAAGTCTCTCAAGTCTCTCAAGTGGGTCCACTGCCCACTGCTTGCTCCTGGGGAATGCAAAGCCATAGTCTCTCAAGTCGGTGACATGTTCCACTGGTTCTGGAGGGGGCTTGGTGCCCAGAGTGCTTCATCCTGCCAAGAACTGGGTTAGTGGATGCTTTCCTCCACTGGTTCTAGAGGGGGCTTGGGGCCCAGAGTGCTTAATCCTGCCAAGGACTGTGTTAGTGGATGCTTTTCTCCACTGGTTCTGGAGGGGGTTTGGTGCCCAGAGTGCTTCATCCTGCCAAGGACTGTGTTAGTGGATGCTTTTCTCCACTGGTTCTGGAGGGGGCTTGGTGCCCAGTGATGCTGCACCTGGGGTGTGGCAGTTCCCATTCACTCACCTGGGTGTCTGAGCCATGAGATTTTCAGGGAACAGGTAGCATGATACTCCATGGAGGCAGAGCCACACTCCACCCTGGGGCGACTTAGGCTGCAAACTGCTGGTAGTGCCAGTGCTGGTGCCTCATGAAGTGTGTGCAGGGTCCAGGACATCTCCTGCAGCCTCAGACGCCTGCCCACTGGGGATGTTGCTCATGTACACTGTAGTGGCACTTGCTGGGCACGTGGCAGGGCAGGTGGCAGTGGCTGTGGCGGTGTCTGCGGCGGAGATGCTGATGGTGCTGCGCGTGGTGAAGGTGTCTGTAGTAGTGGAGGGAGACACCAGGCCATCTCCAGCAGCCTCAGAGGGCTGCCCACTGGGGATGATGCTGGTGACTGTAGTTGTGGTAGCTGCCGTGCAGGTGGCGGTGCAGGTGGCAGTGCAGGTGGCGGTGCTCACCGTGTTACAGGATTCTGGCCTGTCATAGAAATGGGGGTCACCAGTCCCTCACCAGGAGGCTCTGTGCCCTGAGGTGACTTTCCTTTGCTTTTGTGCCCCTTCTCCACCTTGGTAGTCGCTGCTGTGACCTTGGCACTGTCCTCTTTGGTTCTGGATGATGCCTTGCTGGGTGGGTGGTGCGTCTTTTTCCTTCTGCATGCTGGCCCCTTCTTTACCTTTGCAGGTGGCGGAATCGGGTGGTCCTTAGCTTCAGTACGTGGCACACTGGCAGCCCTGATGGGTGCCCCCTTCGATCCTCCCAGACTTGCAGGGACCACAGTGGATGCCGATTTGGTGGCTGAGGTGCTGGTCTGGGCTCTAGACATCCTGGCCCTAGGAGAAGGACGGGGGGAGATGTAGGGAAGAGGTCAATGTTAGCCAGGAAAAGTTTCTTTGACACACTGGGACGGGAAGATGCAGGGGGTGTGGGAGTGGAGGATGAGGTAATGGTTATAGGAGGTGTAAGTCTGCTGAGTCTGGGTGAAGGTGCATGGGCTGGAGGCTGTTGTGAGGTGGATGGCTGTTGGGTGGCTGTGTGCCTGCGTTTGTGTACTTTGGGAGGAGGGATCACAGACACACTGGGAGAGGACACAGGGGACGTGTGAATGTATGTGGGGGTGGTGATTGCTCGTGAGTGGTGTGTGGTGATGGGCGTGCTGGTGATTAGGCAGTGGCTGAGGATGTAGTGCATGCAGGTGTGAGTGGAGACGAGGCAGGGAGGGAGGTGGAGGACGTGGAGGAGGGGGACATAGTGGAGGAAGTGGATGTTGGTGTGTCTGCATGGGTATGGTGCTTGTGTGAGTGCCTGTGGGATGTGTGGTGCTTATGTTTGCCTGCAACACTTTTGTGTGTTGATGTGTGTGCATGCTGGTCTGATGGTGTGCTTGGGATAGGCTGAGGTAGAGGGGATTGGGTCTGGGTAGAGGAAGTTGGAGGGGGGAGGCTTGACACAGGAACAATGGCTGCCAACAGTGCTGAGGCCAGAGCCTGAAATGCTCTCTGCTGGGCCACCACGCCAGAATGAATGCCCTCCAGGTATGCATTTGTTTGCTGCAAATGCCTCTCAAAACCCTGGATGGCATTCAAAATGCTTGACTGCCCAACAATGAGGGATCTCAGGAGGTCAATAGCCTCCTCACTGAGGGCGGCAGGGCTGACTGGGGCAGGGCCTGAGGTGCCTGGGGCGAAGGAGATGCCCACCTTCCTGGGTGAGCAGGCATGGGAAACATGCTGAGGGGCTGCTGGGGGGGAAGTGCTGAAAGGGGGGGTGGTGGCTGTGCCTTTTGTTGCAGTGGGCACAGAGGTGCCAGCCACTGCAAGGGAGCTCCCATCAGAGGAGGAGTCGCTGTCGCTGGTGTCTCCTCCTGTCCCCGTCGTGGAGCTCCCCTCGCCCTCCATCCCACTGGTGTCTTCAGACTCTGTAGATTCACCCTCCTGTGCCATGTGGGATGCATCTCCCTCCGTCTCTGGTGCCTCTGCTCCTCTGCCAGATGATGCTAATGCACACAAGGACAGGGTGACAAAACAAGATGGGAGGAAAGACAGAGGAGACACAAGGTCAATGCCAGCAACACCACTACCGCTGGCGGACACAACACAGAGGGAGCAGTCCTATGCACTAGTCCATGCACTAGCAGTTAGTAGGAAAAACACCTGCCCATGGGGGACTATGCCTAACCCCATTTGTTGCACACCTGGAACCCACAGGAGGCTGACTAGTTGTATATGGCCACTGCCACTATTGGGGTTGGAGTGCCACAGAGCCTGCCTAACAAGGGACCTACCCTACCAAGTTCGCCCTGGCCTAGGGGAACCCGCAGCCCACATCCCCCACCCAGACACCTCGTAAAGCGTGCAGAGTCAGCTGACTGAGACTGTACTCACCCCCTTGTGGCTGTTGTGATGCTCTCAAGCACCCATCCACTTCCGGATATGCCACAGCCAGGATCTGGAACATCAGGGGGGTCATGGTGCGACAGGCACCCCTTCCACGTTGGGAAACCATCCCCAGCTGGGCCTCCACCGTCTTCTTGCTCCAGCGGCGCTGGTCCTCCCATCTCTTGCGGCAGTGGGTGCTCCGTCTATGACAGACCCCCAGGGTCCGTACTTCCTTGGCAATGGAACGCCAAATACCCTTCTTCTGGTGGGCGCTGACCTATAGGAAAGGTATAGGATGATAGGAAATTACTCCGCCGTCCAGTTCATCATACTCATTGAACACCACTTCCCACCCATGCCCTGACACACATACACTCACCATCCTCTCATGCAGGCGTCAGCCCCCAACCCCACATGTATCTTCCATCCACACCACTCCATACATTCATGTCCCACGCATCATGCTCACAGTGTACTCACCTGTTTGTCTGGAGGAACGTAGAGTTGCGTGTACTGGGGGACGACCCCATCCACTAGTCTCTCCAACTCCTCCGAAGTGAAGGCAGGGGCCCTTTCCCCAGATACTCGAGCCATTGTCACTTCCAGACACAGGTCACAGCAGCACTTGCAGTGTAGGTCCTCTCCTGTTGAAGGTCAGGTATCAAGGGAGTGAACAGATAGAAAATGGCGGTCACGTCCACGGCGGTGCGTACCGTCACTGCCGGCGTACATCGTCATTGGCTCCTGGAACCCATAGGGCCCAATGAAAACCAAAGCTGAATTTGCGCGGCGGTCTTCGGCCGCCTACCGCGATGCTGCATGCCAGCGCAGGTACCTCATTCCCCCTTGTCCCTCCTTACTGGTCAGGCAGCTGCCATTTCAGGGTGGCACATGGCATGGCACCTAACGGCGTCACAGCACATTTGGGCAGAAATATGGACTGACAACGCCAAACACGGATTTACTCAAATTACTGCAGAAAAACTTGTGCAACCTATGTGGTACATGACCCTCTGCTCACCATTCTCCTCCATAGGGCACATCTGCTGGGGCAGGTGATGAGATGGCGTCATCCTCCTGTGTACAGATCCCTGGTGGACCTGTCGACAATGGAAAACAGACACATCATTTTCACCTACAGACTTGATCGTGCCACAATCCAAGAACTGTGTGCCCAATTGGAGCCTGACCTGATGTCAGCTATCCACCATCCCACAGGTATCCCCCCTCTAATGCAGGTCCTGTCAGTGCTCCATTTCCTGGCAAGTGGTTCCTTCCAAACAACAGTGGCCATGGCAAAAGGGATGTCACACCCAATGTTCTCTAACGTGTTGACCAGAGTGTTAACTGCCCTGCTAAAACACATGGGCAGCTACATCGTATTCCCCCAGGTGGAGGATGTGGCCACAGTGAAAGGCGACTTCTATGCCCTGGGACATATCCCCAACATCATTGGTGCCATTGATGATAAACATGTGTCATTTGTCCCCCCCGGCAGGAATGAACAGGTGTAAAGAAATAGAAAAAGCTACCATTCAATGAATGTGCAGATCATGTGTTTGGCAGACCAGTACATCTCTCATGTGAATGGCAAGCACCCTGGCTCTGTGCATGACGCTTACATTTTGAAGAATAGCAGCATCCCTTATGTGATGTGGCATCTCCAGAGGCACCGGGTGTGGCTAATAGGTGAGGCCAAGGTCCCCACACAGTATGAATAGGTGTCTGGGTATTGGGTAGTCCCTAAGGGTTAGTGTGTGTCCAACAGATATCCCTCGACATTTGCAGGTGACTCTGGTTACCCCAGCCTCTCATGGCTACTGACCCCAGTGAGGAATGGCAGGACAAGGGCAGAGGAATGCTACAATGAGGCACATGGGCGAACTAGGCGTATTATTGAGCGGACTTTCGGCCTCCTGAAGGCCAGATTCCGGTGCCTCCATCTAACAGGTGGCTCCCTATACTACTCACCGAAGAAGGTGTGCCAAATAATCGTGGCATGCTGCATGTTGCACAACCTGGCTTTGTGACGCCAGGTGCCTTTTCTGCATGAGGATTGGCCTGATGATAGTTTTGTGGCAGCTGTGGAGCCTGTGGACAGTGAGGAAGAGGAGGCAGAGGAAGAAGATATTGACAACCGAAACAACATCATCATGTAGTACATCCAGTGAGACACAGGTAAGAGACTGGCACTGCTCATCTCATATCTGACTACTGTAGGACATTGTATAAGTCAGCCTCTTAACCTCTGTGTATGGAACCTGACAGTTCACTTTGGCTTTCCTTTTCACAGATCTGGGTACCTCATTCTGCCTTCTGCTATGTTTACTGCTGCCCAACAACTGTCATACATTGGTATGTGCAAATGAACATTAACATTGGTATTTGTCGAAGAAGTTCTAATAATACATTTGTGAAAGTACAGACTGACTCCAGATTGGTTGGTGATTCAAGGGTGTTTATTTAAGTGCTAATAAGTAGATGGGCATGTGCAATGGGCTGAGGTGATGGTGGAGGAATATCCATGGTAGAGTCCAGTCTCTTGGTATCACAGGTGCATTGTCCAAGGGGGCATAGGAAGTGGAGCAATGTCAGTTCAAGGTGGACAGGGTGACATAGTGGGACAGAAGGGTGACAATCTGGAGAGTCTTATTTCCTGGCGGGGGCCTTGGCAATGTTCTCTGTCTTCTGCCTGGATCGCAGGGACCGTTTGTAGTGTGGTTCTCCTTCTGCAGGGGGGGTGCTGGTGGCCTGTTGGTCCTGTGGCGGGACCTCCTGTCCACTAGCGTTCAGGCTGGTGTCAGGGGCCCGGTGGTATGCCACTGTCTCCCTCATGGTGTTGGCCATGTCTGCTAGCACCCCTGCAATGGTGAGCAGGGTGATGTTAATGGACTTCAAGTCCTCCCTGATCCCCAGGTACTGTTCCTCCTGCGGCCACTGGGTCTCCTGAAACTTGGCCAGTACTGTGCCCATGGTCTCCTGGGAATGGTAGTTTGGTCCCATGATATTTGAGAGTGCCTCGTGGAGAGTGGGTTCCCTGGGCCTGTCCTCGCCCTGTCGCACAGCAGTCCTTCCAGCTTCCCTGTTATCCTGTGCCTCTGTCCCCCGAACCGTGTGCCCACTGCCACTGACCCCAGGTCCCTGATCGCCCTGTGTTTGTGGGGTTGCCTGGGGTCCCTGTAGTGGTGGACACACTGCTGATTGACGTGTACTGGGGACAGTGGCATGGGCCTGCTGAGTGGGTGCTGTGGTGGTGTTTCCTGAGGGGGGAGGTTCAGTGTTGGATTGGGACTGTGGCAGGGGAACTGACTGTCCAGAGGTCCCTGATGGGCCGGGCTGGTCATCTTGATCCAGGCGTGCAGAGCTGCTGTTATCACTGTGGGCCTCTTCTGTGGGGGGACTGGATATGGCTGGCACCTCCTGTCCGGTGATGTTGGGTAGAGGTCCTGTTGGGGTGTAAATGCATTGTTATTGTATCTGTGAATGCCATCTTGTGCAATGGGTGTGTTTCCCTATACTATTGTGCTTGCAATATTGCCTTGGCCCTTGTGTGAGTGGTGATTTTGTGGGCTAGGTGATTCTCTCTAATGGGCATGCTGTGGTGATGGGTGTCCATGCAGGTCTGTGATGGGTGTCCATGCATTGTTGTCACATGCAGGAGTTGGTATTGGGATGTGTGGGTTGTAATAGTGGAGTATATGTGAGCTGTTGGAGTGATGGGTGTGAGGGTGGGGTTGGGATATGTGATGGCATGCATGTAGGGTGGGGGGATATAATAGCAAAGATTTGACTTACCAGAGTCTAGTCCTCCTGCTACTTCTGTGAGGCCCTCAGGATGCATGATTGCCAACACTTGCTCCTCCCATGTTGTTAGTTGTGGGGGAGGAGGTGGGAGTCCACCGCCAGTCTTCTGTACGGCTATCTGGTGTCTGGATACCACAGAACGTACCTTCCCCCGTAGGTTGTTCCACCTCTTCCTGATGTCATCCTGTGCTCTTGGCTATACTTCATCCTGAGGGGCTCGCAGGAGTAGCTGGAGGAATGGACTCTGGTAAGTCAATTCTTAAATACCATATCCCCCACCCTACCTGCATGCTATCACATACCCCCACCCTCACCCCATCACTCCAACACCTCACATATGTCCCACTATCACAAACCACCCATCCCAACACCAAGCCCTGCATGCAACAACAAAGCATGGACACCCATCACCAAAGCATGTCCACTACAGATACCCACACAGACCCCAAAACAATTATCACACAAGGTCCTACACAAGAATGTAAGACTGTGGTACATGGTTACCCACCCATTGCACACGATGGCACACACAGATGCAATAATTATGCCTTTACTCCCCTGCAGGACCCCTACCCAACGTCACCGGACAGGAGGTTCCAGACATGTCCACCCCCCCACAGAAGAGGCCCACAGTGATGACAGCAGCTCTGTCCAACTGGATCTAGATGATCAGTCTGGCCCATCTGGGACCTCGGGACAGTAGGTTCCCCTCACACTGGCACAAGCCACCACAGAGCCTCCCCCCTCAGGAAACACCAGCACAGCACCCACCCAGCGGGCCCATACCTCTGTCCCCAGGACACATCAAGCAGCAGTGTGACCACCACTGCAGGGAACCCAGGCAAACCCACCACCCCAAGAACAGCAGGGAGCTGGGGGCAGTGGCAGTAGGCACACAGTTCAGGGGACAGAGGCACAGGAAAACTGGGGAACTGGGAGGTCTGCTGTGTGACAAGGGGAGGACAGGCCCAGGGAACCCACTCTCCACGAGGCCCTCTCCAACATCATGGGAGCGTACCATCATTCCCAAGAGACGATGGCAACGGTAATGGCCAAGTTTCAGGAAACCCAGCGGCTGCAGTAGGGACAGTATTTGGGGATCAGGGAGGAACTCAAGTCCATCAACACCACCCTGGTCACCATTGTAGGGGTGCTGAAGGACCTTGTGAACACCAGGAGGGACACTGTGGCACAACAAGGGGCCCCTGACACTAGCCTGGACGATGAACTGCCCAACACCTCTGCCGGCGCTAGTGGACAGGAGGCACCGCCACAGGACCATGACACCAGCACCCCACCCCCTGCAGATGGAGAACCACCCCACAAATGGTCCCTCAGATCTAGGACAAAGACAGAGAGCAATGCCAAGACCCCCGCCAAGAAATGAGACCCCCATGAATGTCATCCTTCTGTCCCACTTTGTCATCCTGTCCATCCTTAAACTGCTCTAGCTCCACTTTCTATGCCCCTTTGGACAATGCACCTGTGAGACGAATAACTGGACTCTGCCATAGACATTCCTCCACCATCACCCCTGACCATTTTACAACCCCCTCCACTATTTTGCACTTAAATAAACACCCTTGAATCACAAAACAAGCTGGAGTCAGTCTGTGCTCTCACTAATGTGTATTTGCAATAACTCAGGAAAATAGCAATGTCCTTTGTATTGTCAACATACCTATGTCACACAGCTCTAGTCCATGAGGTAACATAGCGGAGGTCACAAGGTGGGACCCACATCTGTGAAATGGTAAGGCAAAGTTACAGGTCAGGGTCCATACACTATGTGAAAGTGACAGACATATGATAGGTCTAACAATTTTATCAGATGTAGGAAGCAGTGATGTCTTCTTACCTGTGTCTCACTGGAAGTATTGCTGGATCACGTTGTTTCTGTTGTCGATATCCTCTTCTTCTGCCTCCTCTTCTTCACTGTCCACAGGCTCCACAGCTGCCACAAGACCTCCTTCTGGACCATCCTCCTGCAGAAAAGGCACCTGCCGTCACAAAGCCAAGTTGTGCAGCATACAGCAGGCCACGATGATCTGGCACACCTTCTTTGGTGAGTAGTACAGAGAACCACCTGTCATATGGAGGCACCGGAACCTGGCCTTCAGGAGGCCTAAGGTCCTTTCTATCACTTTCCTAGTTCGCCCATGTGCCTCGTTGTAGCATTCCTCTGCCCTTGTCCTGGGATTTCTCACTGGGGTCAGTAGCCATGACAGGTTGGGGTACCCAGAGTCACCTGCAAATGTCGAGGGATAACTGTTAGACACACACTAACCCTTAGGGACAACCCCAGACCCAGAGAACTATTCACAGGGTATAGGGTCCTTGTGCTCACCTATTAGCCACACACAGTGCCTCTGGAGTTGCCCCATCACATAAGGGATGCTGCTTTTCCTCAGAATGTAAGCGTCATGCACTGATCCAGGAAACTTGGTGTTCACATGGGAGATGTACTGGTCGGCCAAACACACCATCGGCACATTGATTGAATGATAGCTCTTCCGGTTTCTGTACACCTGTTCACTCCTGCGGGGGGGACCAAGGCCACATGTGTCCCATTAATGGCACCTATGATGTTGGGGATTTGTCCCAGGGCATAGAAGTCACCTTTTACTGTAGGCAAATCCTCAACCTGAGGGAACATGATGTAGCTTTGCATGTGTTTCAGCAGGGCAGACAACACTCTGGACAACACGTTTGCGAACATAGGCTGGGACATCCCTGATGCTATGGCCACTGTTGTTTGAAAAGACCCACTTGCCAGGAAATGGAGTACTGACAGGACCTGCACTAGAGGGGGGATTCCTGTGGGATGGCGGATAGCTGACATCAGGTCTGGCTCCAACTGGGCGCACAGTTCCTGGATTGTGGCACAATCAAGTCTGTAGGAGACTATTACATGTCTGTCTTCCATTGTCGACAGGTCCACCAGCAGTCTGTACACCGGAGGATGCCGCCATCTCCTCACCTGCCCCAGCGGACGTGCCCTATGGATGAGAACAGCAAGCACAGAGTCAGCCAACACTGAGGTAGTAAAAAAAGAATATAATTGCACACATTTGTCAATATGCTATGTGCCTGTCTTTGTGTGTATGCAAGGCCTAGGTATGTGTGACGCATTTAAAAGTAATGCCATGTGGCCCCCTGAAATGGCAGCTACCTGACCTGTAAAGTGGGACAAGGGTATATGAGGCAACTGCGCTAGCGTTGTACACCGTTGCGGTAGGCGGTTGAAGACCGCGGCGCAATCCTGCATTGGTTAACATTGGACCCTATGGGTCTCAGGAGCCAATGACGATGTACTCCGGCATTGACGGCCGCACCGCTGCGGACGTGACCGCCATTTTCTGTCTGTTCCCTCACTTGATACCTGATCTTCGACAGGAGAGAACCTACACTGCAAGTGCTGCTGTGACCTCAGTCTGGAAGCGACGATGGCTCATGTGTCTGGGGAAAGGGCCCCTGCCTTCACATCGGAGGAGTTGGATAAACTAGTGGATGGGGTCCTCCCCAAGTACACGCTACTCTACGGTCCTCCAGACAAACAGGTGAGTACACTGTGAGCATGCTGTATGGGCAATGCCTGTTTGGAGTGGTGTGGATGGAAGATATGGGGGGGTGAGGCCTGCATGATCGGGCGGTGTGTGTATGTGCATCAGGGCAAGGGTGGGAACGAGGGACAAAGACTGTGACGGTCCAGACGGTTAAAGATTTTCCTTTTCCCCTGTACTATTCCTGTAGGTCAGCACCCACTAGAAGAAGGATATTTGGCATGCCATCGCCAAGGACGTCCGGACCCTGGGGGTCCACCATAGACAGAGCACCCACTGCCGTAAAAGATGGGAGGACATTCACCGCTGGAGCATGAAGACGGCGGAGGCCCAGCTGGGGATGGCCTCCCAACGTGGGAGGGGTGCCCATCGCACCATGACCCCCCTGATGTTCTGGATCCTGGCGGTGGCGTATCCGGTGTTGGATGGGCGCTTGAGGGCATCACAGCAGGCACAAGGGGGTGAGTACCGTTACATCCATCTGACTCTGCGCACATTGGAGGTGTCTGGGTGGGGGAGGTGGGCGGTGAGTTCCCGTAGGCTAGAGCGAGCTTTGTAGGCAAGGACCCTTTGTGAGGCAGGCTAAGTGGCACCCCAACCCCACCAGTGGTAAGAGCCAACTACACCTAGTCAGGCTCCTGTGACCTCCATGTGTGCAGCAATTGGGAATAGGCCTTGTACCCCATGTCCCTGTGATGAATTAGGGAACTCTAAGTTCATGGCGTAGTGCAGAGGGATGCTGTTTCTGTAGTGTCTGCCAACAATAGCGGTTTTGCATGCACTGAACATGTCTTTCTTCTCCCCCCCCCCTTTTTTATGGTCTCCCTGTTCTTGTGTGCATTAGCATCATCAGGAGGAGGAGCAGTGCCACCAGAGCAGGAGGGAGCTGCATCCCACATGGCCCTGGAGGGCGAGACAATGGAGTCAGAAGTCACCAGTGGGACAGAGGGTGAGGGGAGCTCCACAGTGGGGACAGGAGCAGAGACCAGCGACACCAACTCCTCCTCTGATGGAAGCTCTCTTGCGGTGGCGGGCCCCTCTGTGCCCACCGCATCTACAGGTACAGCCACCGCCCCCCCTACCAGCACCGCCCTCCCAGCAGCCCCTCAGCGTGTGTCCCGTGGCCGCTCACCCAGGAGGGTGGGCATCTCCTTCGCCCCAGGAACCTCAGGCCCTGCCCCAGTCAGCCCTGCTGCCCTCAGTGAGGAGGCCATTGACCTCCTGAGATCCCTCACTGTTGGGCAGTCTACCATTCTGAATGCCATCCAGGGTGTAGAGAGGCAGTTGCAACCGACAAATGCATACCTGGAGAGCATTCATTCTGGTCAGGCAGCCCAACAGCGAGCATTTCAGGCTCTGGCCTCACCACTGATGGCAGCCATTGTCCCTGTGTCCAGCCTCCCCCCTCCAACTTCCTCCACCCAGACCCAATCCCCTGTACCTCAGCCTATCCCAAGCACACCATCAGACCAGCATGCACACACCTCAACACACAAGGGTGGCTCTGGCAAACATAAGCACCACTCATCCCACAGGCACTCACACAAGCATCATACCAATGCAGACACACCAACATCCACTGCCTCCACTGTGTCCCCCTCCTCCACGTCTCCCTCCTCCCTCCCTATCACATCTCCTCTCACACCTGCATGCACTACATCTTCAGCCAATACCTCCACCAGCAGCACACCCATCACTACACACCACTCACGTGCACACACCACCCCCACTACCATTCACACATCCCCTGTGTCCTCTCTCAGTGTGTCTGTGAGCCCTCCTCTAAAAGTACACAAACGCAGGCACACACCCACCCAACAGCCATCCACCTCACAACAGCCTCCAGCCCATGCACCTTCACCCAAAGTCAGCAAACGAACACCTCCTACAACCATTAACTCTACCTCCACTCCCAAACCCCCTCCATCTATCCGTCCCAGTGTGTCTAAAAAACTTTTCCTGTCAAACCTTGACCTCTTCCCTCCACCTCCCCCACCCCGTCCGTTCCCTAGGGCCCGCCTTTCCAGGTCCCAACCCAGCACCTCAGCCACCACATCACCGGGCACAGTGGTGCCAGCAATAGCCGGATTTTGGAGTGTGCCAAGCAACAGGTCTGTCAGTGTCCCAAGGAGCGAGGCCAAGGACCCCACCTCCTAAACAGAAAAAGTTGCCCACATCCCGGTGGGAGAAGGCCAAAGCACCTGCCACCAAGGGCTCAGGCAAGAAAATTGTTGGAAGCAGCAAGGCAGCTGCGCCACCTTCCAAGGTGGAGAAGGGCCTAAAAATGAAAGGCGAGTCAACGTCGCCGCCAACCTGCACGGCGGACAAGACCGCCACTGGCACCGCCCCATGCACCGCCGCCACGGACACCGCCACCAGCACCCCAGATACTGAGCCCTTCACCAGCACTGCAGACACTATGCCCTTCAGCAGCACCGCAGTCAGTGAGCCCGCCACCAGCACCGCCACTACTGACACCGCCGCCAGCACTGTGGTCAGTTTAGCCTCCCACCAGCACTGCCGCTACTGATACCACTGCCAGCATGGCAGTCAGTGAGCCAGCCACCAGCACGGCAGTCAGTGAGCCAGCCACCAGCACCGCCGCAACAATGACCGCCACAAGCACCACCGCAACAATGACCGCCGCAAGCACCGCTGCTACTGACGCCGCCGCCAGCACCGCCAGCGGCCCCGCGACGTCCTGAGCCAGTGGCACCACCGCATGCATGGCTGCCATCCCCAGTGGTCATTCATACGAGGCTGGTGGTAAGTTCCAGGGGCATGGGCAGCTTGCATGTTGCACCACCATCAGTGGAGATTCACATCCACTACCTCTGTCCTTGGCAGGATGAAGCACTCTGGGCACAAAGCCCCCTCCAGAACCAGTGGAGTATCACATCCACTACCTCAGTCCTTGGCAGGATGAAGCACTCTGGGCACAAAGCCCCCTCCAGAACCAGTGGAGTATCACATCCACTACCTCAGTCCTTGGCAGGATGAAGCACTCTGGGCACAAAGCCCACTCCAGAACCAGTGGAGAAAGACATCCACTACCTCTGTGCTTGGCAGGATGAAGCACTCTGGGCTAACAGCACCCTCCAGAACCAGTGGAGACTGTTATCCACTTGAGAGACTGTGGCTTTGCACTCCCCAGGATAAAGCAGTGGGCAACCCACCCACTGGAGAGACTTGAGAGACTGTGGCTTTGCACTCCCCAGGATAAAGCAGTGGGCAAACCACCCACTGGAGAGACTTGAGAGACTGTGGCTTTGCACTCCCCAGGATAAAGCAGTGGGCAAACCACCCACTGGAGAGACTTGAGAGACTGTGGCTTTGCACTCCCCTGGATAAAGCAGTGGGCAACCCACCCACTGGAGAGACTTGAGCGACAGTGGCTTTTCACTCCCCAGGATAAAGCAGTGGGCAACCCACCCACTGGAGAGGCTTGAGAGACTGTGGCTTTGCACTCCCCAGGATAAAGCAGAGGGCAACCCACCCACTGGAGAGACTTAAGAGACTGTGGCTTTGCACTCCCCAGGATGAAGCAGTGGGCAAACCACCCACTGGAGAGACTTGAAAGACTGTGGCTTTGCATTCCCCAGGATA
Source organism: Pleurodeles waltl (assembly GCF_031143425.1). Lineage (NCBI taxonomy): Eukaryota > Metazoa > Chordata > Amphibia > Caudata > Salamandridae > Pleurodeles > Pleurodeles waltl. Next base: position 589,768,253 of record NC_090444.1, on the reverse strand, counting down.
CATCAATGGGCATGGAGCCCCCTCGTGGAGCTGGCGTTGTGCACTCATCTGGCTGAGGTGCCTCCCCTTCCCTTCCCCCTGAGGTGCCTGTTTTGTTTCGATCTGATGCCCCTGCAGTGTTCTCTCCGTTTCGATCGGGTATCGAGTGTGGGCCTCGCCCATGCATTTTGGGTCCAGTGGTCCACGGACTATAAAGGTGCAGTACCTGGACTTGAATTCTTGGTGTACATAATTGTTTATAGTGTATATCAATTTTTGACTAATGGATAAATCTTGATTACAATGGTTACACTCATTTCCTTTTGTCCTTGCGTTCTTCCAGTGGAGGTTGGGGGGTGTAAATGTAACGTTACAGCATGTATTGGTGTGTATGTTGTTGTGGGTGGGGGTGGGGGTGTTGCGTGTTGCATGTGTGTGTCACCCTCTTTTCCCTCACCCCCGTGTTGTAGGTGCAGTACTCACCGTGGTCGTCGCCACTGTCGTTCGTGCTCCTGGTAGAGGAGCAGGACGACAATCGCAGGGAGGATTTGGAGTTCAGGCTCCATGGCGTCCTGGTTCCTCGTGGGTTGTGTAGAGGTGAGTGTTTCCCCTTCCAAGTCCTGTTTCCGCTGTGTTTTTGTTCTTGTTGAATCCGCCCCGGAAAAGGTGGCGAATTGGCCTCTCATAATAGTGTGGGCAGTACACTGTCTTCCGCCTGTCTGTTGGCGGTGACCGCCATGCTGTTTGTTTGTACCGCCATGGTGGTCGGAGTGTTAAAGTGGCTATCTATGTTGGCGGTCTCCGCCATGATCATGATTCCATTTTTTTTACCGCCGACCTGTTGGCAGTTTTACCGCCGCTTTACCACTGACCGCCAGGGTTGTAATGAGTGCCTCAGTGTTACCAAAAGTAAAGGTGCTTTATTTTAGTGACACAAGGCCAAAAATATCTTAGAGGCAATACTCCTTCTGGAGGTAAGTATTATACACAGTATATACACTAGACACCAAAATCAGGTAAGTAAATAGTAATAGGATAGTGCAAACAATAGAAAATACCATAGAATGCAACAGGAAGAAATAGGTCTAGGGGCAACACAAACCATATACTAAGAGAGTGGAATGCCAATCACGACTTCCCCCTAGACAAGTGTAGTGTGTAGAGAATCGCTGGGAGAGTAAGAAAATCACAAAGGTGAGTAAAATACCCCACCCCAGAGCCCAGGAAAGTAGGAGTAAAGTACTGCAAGTTTCCTTAGGACATACTACAAGTCGTGATTAGAGTTATTGCAAGAACCAAGCAAGATTGAAAGCAACAAATGGTGGATTTCTGGACCTGAAAACCTGTAAAGAGAGGAGACCAAGTCCAGAAGTCGCAGAAGATGCCAGGAAGGACAGGAGCCCCTGCCAACCTAGAAGATGGTGCAAAAAAGGATTCTCTGGTTAGAAGAAGTCTGCAGAAGAGCTCCAAAGAAGATGGCTGTAGGTTCCTGCATGGTGCAAAGGATGTCCCATGTGGAGATGTTGGATGCAGATGAGTTGCAGCACTGAATTCGTCCAACAAACCTTGGTTCAAGCAAAGTCGCAGATTGCATCAAAATGGCGCTGCCTGGACCCAGGAAGGAGGCAGAGGGGGCTCCTGACACTAGAGGGAACCCACAGATGAACAGGCAACACCTACGGAGGACCCAGGAAATGGGGACAAAGAAGGTGCAAATTGTGGTTGCTGCCACAGGGGGACAAGGAAGGTCCCAAACCTCCGGAGAACAACTCAGCGAGTTGAGCGTCGCAGGATAGAGTGATCGTTACCTGGGCCAGGCTGTGCACAAAGGATTCTTGCAAATAGTGCACAGAGGCCTCAAGAGGTCTGTGTCAAAGGGGTCCACCACCTGTGGTCCAAGGACCACACTCGTCGCCAGGAGAGGAGTCCAAGAGAACCGGTCGTCATCTTAAAAGGTGCCTGCTGGAGCAGGGAAGTGACTCTGTCAATCAACTAGAGATTTCTTCGGTCCTTCTGGTGCAAGGTGAAGACAGGGAGTCCCCAGAGCATGCACACCATGGAAACTGTTGGAGTTGCTGGCTGGAGCTGAACTTGCAGAGTCAAAATAGCCCTTCTGGATACTTTGTCGCAGTTACAGCGGTTCCTGGAGCAGTCTGCTGTTGATCCGAGGTCAGAGGATGAAGCAGTGGTTGCAGAGGATTCCTGATAGAAACTTGCAAGCAGAATCTGAAGAAAAACCCACAGGAGAGACCCTAAGTAGCCCTGAGAGGGGGATTGGCTACCTACCCAGGAATGAACCTATCCGGATTGGTCTTTGACATCACCTGCTGGCAATGGCCACTCAGAGGCCTGTAGAGTGTCCCCACACCTTGGAAAATAAGATGGCTGAATTCTGGGACACACTGGGGTGGTGATGGACAGGGGAGTGGTCACTCCCCTTTCCTTTGTCCATTTTTGTGCCAGAGCAGCGACTGGGGGGTCCCTGGACTGGTGTAGACTGGCTTATGCAAGAAGGGCACCATCTGTGCCCTTCAAGGCATTTCCAGAGGCTTTGGGAGGCTACCCCTCCCACCTCAAGCCTGTAACACCTATTTCCAAAGGGAGAGGGTATAACACCCTCCTTCCAAAGGAAATGCATTGTTCTGCCTTCCTGGGACTGAGCTGCTTAGACCCCAGGAGTGCAGAGCCCTGTCTGTGAGGTGGCAGCAGCTGTAGCTGCTGTGCAAGCCTCAGAGAGATGGATTGGCAGTACTGGGGGTCCATGGTTGAGCCCCCAGGATGCTTGGAATTGGCTCCCCAATACCAGATTTGGAATGGGGGGACAATTCCATGATCTTAGACACCTGACATGGCCATATTCAGAGTTACCATTGTGAAGCTACATAAAGGTATTGACCTATATCTAGTGCATGCGTGTAATGGCGTCCCGCACTCACAAAGTCTGGGGAATTGGCCCTGGACTGCGTGGAGGCACCTTTGCCAGTGCAAGGGTGCCCTCACACTTAGTAACTTTGCACCTAGCCTTCAGTAAAGAAGTTTAGACATATAGGTGACTTATAAGTTACTTAAGTGCAGTGACAATGGCTGTGAAATAGTGTGTGCATAGGCTGCAGTGGCAGGCCTATGAAAGGGTTTGTCTGAGCTCCTTATGGGTGGCAAAAGAAATGCTGCAGCCCATAAGGATCTCCTGAAACCCCAATGCCCTGGGTAACTAGGTACCATATACTAGGGACTTATAAGGTGGGTCCACTGTACCAATTTGAATTGGTAAATGAAGTCACTAACCTGTAGTGACTAATTTGGAAGCAGAGAGAGCATAAGCACTGAGGTTCGGGTTAGCAGAGACTCAGTGACATAGTTAAGCACTACTGATAACACACACATAAGCCCTAAACTATGAGCACTGGGGTCCTGGCTAGCAGGATCCCATTGAGACAGGCAAAACACACTGACATATAGGGTTTTCACTATGAGCACTGGAGTCCTGGTTAGCAGGATCCCAGTGACACAGTAAAAACACACTGACACACACTCACAAATGGGCCAAAAGTGGGGGTAACCATGCTAGAAAGATGCTCCTCTCTCACAGGTAAAATGATTAATAATGCATTAAGCTTTAACTCTGAATGACTTGAACTTTGGGGAATGGTTAATGTTGGTGGTTAAAGTATTGTAAAAAGAAACAGGGACTTATTGATTTATCAGCCTCAGGAATCAATTTCTTAAGACCATATAGTATTTAGCCTTCTGTATTTATCATCAAAAAGAATGACAAACCACTGGCCTTGATTTGTATGAAGAGATCTATAATAAATTAATTAATTTAAAGGGCTAAGGTGTCTCATCTACTAGAACCTCATAGTTTTCCATCATTGTAAAAAAAGTGACTCTTTTTGCTTGATCATCTCCATTTTGTTTGGACGGATGCTGATGGTTCTTTGAAACAGTGCACTGAGAAACTGCTGTTCCAAGCCACTGCATGTGCTCTCATGCATAAAACATGGTTACATTGGCTTATCTCTAGCATGTGCTCTCATGCATAAAACATGGTTACATTGGCTTATCTCTAAGTGACTTATTTAAATTGTCTGTAAGTCCCTGGTATATGGCATAGAAACTATACTCAGAGCCTGGAAGTTAAATGCCACATGTGGACTGCACTACTTACTGTGCCATCCACAGAATGGGCATAGATTAAATGGATTCATGCCTACAATGGATGCCACAGTCTACAGGCTGGTTTGGTGTGTTGACAGAGGAGGAGCTGCTCATTACCATGACCAAAACTGTAGGTTACCTCATAGGCTATGCACAAGGGAGAAGGGATTCTCCATCTTGGATTTATTGAGTGTGGGGCACTAAAGAGTTGTTTGCAGTAGGGAACACGGGACCTGTTGCAAACATGGGTAGGGTTGCCCTGTGAACTTTTTTTACATTTGTTAAGGAGAGCCCAAGAGTCACCCTCAGCCACCAGCTGATACCAGAGATAAATAATGCACCCCAAGACACCATCTCCAGTACACGTTTTGGACCCATCAAGGATCTGAAGAGGACTGGGTCTGCTCTGTGCGTACTGAGGTGAGTCCTTATTGGAATTTTCCCTTTTGCAGGGTCATCCCCAATCTTTTTGCCTCCCATTTGTTTCTGACCTGTACTGTTGACTGTTGAACTCTGAGCACTTTACCATTGCTAACCAGTGCTAAAATGCATATGCTCTCTGTGTAAATTGTATGGTTAATTGGTTTATCAGTGATTGGCATATTTGATTTACTAGTAAGTCCCTAGTAAAGTGCACTAGAGGTCCCGAGGGCCTGTAAATCAAATGCTACTAGTGGGCCTGTAGCACTGGTTGTGCCACCCACATTAGTAGCTCTGTAAACATGGTTCAGACCTGCACTGCAGTGTCTGTGTGTGCAGTTTTAAACTGTAAATTCGACTTGGCAATTGTACCCACTTGCCAGGCCTAAACCTTCCCTTTTCTCCCATATAAGACACCCCTACAGCAGGCCCTAGGGAGCCCCAAAGGCAGGGTGCAGTGTATAGTTAAGGTAGGACATATGTAATGTGTTTTATATGTCCTGACAGTTAAATACTGCTAAATTCGTTTTTCCCTGTTGCAAGGCCTGTCCCTCTCATAGGTTACCATGGGGGCTACCTTTAAGTGTGATTAAAGTGTAGATTCCCTTTGGGAGCGGATAGACATGTGGAGTATGGGGTCTCTGAGCTCACAATTTAATATGCATATTTTAGGAAAGTTGATTTTAAGATTGTGTGTTTGAAAATGGCACTTTTAGAAAGTGAGCATTTTCTTGCTTAAACCATTTCTGTGACTCTGCCTGTTTGTGGATTCCCTCTCTGGATCAGTTTGACAGTTGGGCTGGTTGCACCTCTCACTAGACAGTGACACAAAGGGAGCTGGAGTGTACTCGGCATTTCCTGATGGGCCATCTGTGCTATGAGGGAGGGGAGGAGTGGTCACTCACACCTGAAAGGGCTGTGCCTGCCCTCACACAATGCAGTCTCCAACCCCCTGGTGTGTGTCTGGGGCCTGGCCTGGGCAAGGCAGGATTTCACATTCCAAAGAGACCTTACTTTGAAGTAGGCCTACTTCAAAGGAGAAATTGGGTATAAGAGGGGCACCCAAAACCACAGACTTTAGAAACACTTCTGGAACCAAGAGGAACCTCTTCCTGGAGAAGAGCTGAATAGCTGAGGAAGAAGTGCTGCCCTGCCTGTGACTGTGCTTTGTGGAGCTTTCCTGCAGTGCTGCTTCTGCCAGAGTAAGAGGGCAAAGACTGGACTTTGTGTGCCTTCCATCTTGTGAAGAAATCTCCAAGGGCTTGATTTAGAGCTTGCCTCCTGTTGTTTGAAGTCTCAGGGACAGCAAAGACTTCTCTCTGCCAGCACCTGGAGTCTCTGGAGAGGCTCCTGCTCTGACAAGTGGTGCCCTATCCAGTCCCTGGGCCCTTGAAAGGAAAGCTGGTCGAAATCCAAGGAAATCGACTTCGGACGACTTTCCTTTGAAGTAAGCCTACTTCAAAGGGCAAAATGGGTATAAGAAGGGCACCCAAAACCACAGACTTTAGAACACTTCTGGAAACCAAGAGGAACCTCTGCCTGGAGAAGATCTGAAGAGCTGAGGAAGAAGAGCTACTCTGCCTGTGACTGTGCTTTGTGGAGCTATCCTGCAGTTGCTGCTTCTGCCTGAAGGGGAAACAATGCAAGTTCTCACTCGTGAGTGATATCGATGCATCGCAAGCCATTTTTGACGCACACTTGCCTGTGCTGGATTATTTTTGACGTGCCCAAGGTACATTTTCACGCTAACAGCGTTAGCGTTGTGTTTAAAATTACATGAAGACTCTTTTAGGTTTTTAATTGATAACATGACTTGTGTATTGTGGATTTTTGTCGTTTTGGTCTTGTTTTGCTTAGATAAATATTTCCTATTATTCTAAACCTGTGTTGTGTCATTTTTTAGTGTTTTCCTGAAGTTACTGTGTCTGTTGGTACAAATACTTTACAGCTAACACTCTGACGTTAATCCTACTGCTTGTGCCAAGCTACCAAGGGGGTAAGCAGGGGTTAGCTGAGGGTGATTCTCTTTTACCCTGACTAGAGTGAGGGTCCTTGCTTGGACAGGGGGTAACCTGACTGCCAACCAATCTGTTTTCCCTTGTACCCAGGACAAAAAGTGGATTACAAGGGTCAGTCGTCTGACCTCCTTTGTAGTTACAAGGCCACAACAAGCTGCAAGAGGCCTTTTTTCTGATCCACTGAGATGACCAGCAGCAACTGGACTTTGAGTGTACCCAGATGGTGGCCTCTGCATAACACCCTGAGAGTCTCTAAGCACCTCCCCTGAAGTGCTGGGACTCTTAGATGTGTAAAAATGCACTCCTGAAGTTGTGTGGGCACCAGAAAAAGTTTTGAAAACTTTTTAACGCATTTCCTCTAGAACTCAAACAGGACCCACCCACAAAATATCCCACAAGCAGTTCTGCAACGTCTGATTGGATATAGGCTTCTTCGTGCTCAATGGCCTAAGGACTAGGTCAATTTCTTCATTAGGATTTGGAATATCAAAAAATCTTCAAAGCTTTAGAACTCCTGCTGGACCAACCTCCTTCAGGTATCTAGCTTTCAGTTCCATGGCTGTGGTTACAGTTTCAGTAGCGACCTGCTCAGGAGCATTTTTTTTTCAAAAAGTGACAAAGTTCCTTTCTGCGTTAGGACTTAAAAGAAATATCAACCTTGTTTTTTCAAAAAAGAGACAAAGGTGCTTTCTGAAGTGGGACTTAAAACGTTTTTGAATGTTTTATTCACTGGTCTATTCCACCTGGGCTCCATTGTGGTTGGCCCAAATCTGATCTAATTCCCAGACTACCACAATTATTGACTACCATTGGCACTTTGCGCCTTTTGATGTTTTTTCCACTCTTTAAGAATGCATTAGTCTGGTTGCCCTTGTTGATTTTTTTGTCATTTGTGTGCCATATTGCTCATGAAATTTGTATCTAATGCTATAAAAGTGTCATTTTCATTGTATTGTGTCTTTGAGTTCTTAACAGTTTTGGTACATCTAAATGCTTTACACTTTTTATAAGTTAAACCTCTTTGCACTGTGTTATAGCAACCAGGTGTTGAGCTCTGGTGTACATTATTGAAACTTTTAGCAGGATCTAGCAGCTCAGTGACTTTATTGCTTGTGATGAACTATCATCCACCTCTAATAATAATATACTTTCATACAATATTCCATTATTCTGAAGGTCGACAAAAAGAGCAATAGAAGCACCTGATGTTTCCAGCGCTTGAAAAAATGCAGAAGTACAGTATGAAGTGTTGAATTAAAAAAACAAGTTGATATTATTGTTTGTGTTTTGGAAAAGAAGGAAATAACAGCTGCCTCACAAAACTGCAGACATGTTCATTCAATCATACTGCTGGACAGTAATGGTAATTGTTTTAATAAATGTCTCCTAAATAAGTTTGAAAATTGTTTGAAGCTGAACTATCAGCTACCTTTTGTTAGAAAGGCTTTAGAGAAGGTAGCTCTCCTGTAGACAATATAATGACTAGAACATTCTTAGCCAAAATATCTAAGGTTTCTGGATCTACCAATGTTTCATACCTGCAATATTAATAGCATATAGAGAAATTGTACGTCAAAAAAACTCTGCTTGTCTTCAATTTGAGTGGCCACCCAAATAATTTGACTTCAAAAACTACGATTACTAGTAGCCTGTATCAGGGGTATAGGGTGCCTCTGATGCTCTTTACAAAATACACTGTAAATGAGTATACATTGAGGTGGTGCATTGTGATTATGGGGTCCAAGTCCCACTAGGGGTGAAATGTGCTATAAGGATGTCATCAAAGGTATTTCTATCTACCTAGTGCATATATTTGCATTGTAATACACAGTATTTAGTAGGGTGTGTAATAAATGTACTTTTCCATTTTGAAAGGAAAAGTACTTGCTGGACAACCATTTATTGAGTGTTGTTATTATGTGCCATCAAAGTGGGAGTGCTAGCCCATACCACGCCCTGGGTAGGCCTTGGACTGCTCTGCTTTGGTACCCTGACAGAGTCAATTGCTACACTGAGGTACCTGGTTCCCAGTAACAAGACATTGTGGTCCTATTAATTGTGAAGAACACCCTTCATAACTAAATCATCCAAGTACTTAAAAACTGTCAATCACTATTTGCTAACACTCTTTGCAGCATGCAGAGTGAGGCAACGAGTCACCCACTGAAGTCATTAGCCTATTGTTCTGTAAGTGATGGCATTTTGCTTGTGCACTATGTTACTGTAAGCTTAAAAAAATATTTTCAGGGAGAGGGCAATTGGACCAACCTTTCCTTTTATGTACACTTCTTGTGATGACCAATAGATGCTGGTATGCAAGTGGCCCATTAGGACACCAACACGATATAAAATTCCTGCACATCAAGTAATGCAGCGGAGCTTGGGTTGTACTATGTGCCACTCGCCTCTATTGATTTCACATATGCTGGTAAATCAGACTCCTCAGTGCACGGACTTTTTCCTCTTAATGTCCCTATTCACATCTCCTTTAAAGATGTACAATTATATTTTTATGGGGAATAAATACAGTGTTTGAAAAGTAGTCTGTCTGGTTTGCTCCTTCTTTCCCTGCCAGAAGTTTCTGTTTTGCTGATTGTTGGAAACAACATGCTTCCGATGCTTCTGATAGACGACAAGGAAGCATTCCTCATATCTCACCACGGCCATTCGCCTCTGTTCATCCCTCTGACTGTTGTTTCTGAAACTCTCTTTCAATAATGTAGGATTCTGCTGTAAAGATTTGCTAGCATTCCAAAGGTTTTGCATTGTAAAATAAGTCAATTACAGCGCGCATTCCAGACCTAAAAGATGAAGCTGGTTAGTGCTTTTTCTTTACATATTAATTCATTATTTACACTTTTGTGGATTGAAGTGGCATTACTTCCCCTGTTGCGCTACAGTAGAAGTTGGGATTTCTTACATTTAAACATTTCCAACTTGAAACATTTTTTTTTCGCTTTTTAGGAGTTTGCTTTTTTCTGAGCGGGAGCATATATTAATTGTTTTTTTCTGTTTGAAAAGTGGTGCTGTGTCATTTATTTCACCTTATTCTTTCTTTTGTGACATAATACCTAAAGTGTTGCAGTTTAGCATAAGCAAACATGTTTCAATGTCTGGACATCATCCAATAAATGTGACAGTGCCCTATATGTTTTTTGGATTGGAAGGGATTAAACAAGTGCTCATGAATGGAAGCATTTGCAACATGCATGACATTAAGCATATTTGCTAATCATCTACATTTAGTAGATATAGGCCCTCATTCTGACCCTGGCGGTCTTTGACCGCCAGGGCGGAGGACCGCGGGAGCACCGCCGACAAGCCGGCGGTGCTTCAATGGGGATTCCGACCGCGGCGGTAAAGCCGCGGTCGGACCGGCACCACTGGCGGGGTCCCGCCAGTGTACCGCGGCCCCATTGAATCCTCCGCGGCGGCGCAGCTTGCTGCACCGCCGCGGGGATTCTGACCCCCCCTACCGCCATCCAGATCCCGGCGGTCGGACCGCCGAGATCCGGATGGCGGTAGGGGGGGTCGCGGGGCCCCTGGGGGCCCCTGCAGTGCCCATGCCACTGGCATGGGCATTGCAGGGGCCCCCGTAAGAGGTCCCCTAAATGTATTTCACTGTCTGCTGCGCAGACAGTGAAATACGCGACGGGTGCAACTGCACCCGTCGCACAGCTTCCACTCCGCCGGCTCGATTCCGAGCCGGCTTCATCGTGGAAGCCTCTTTCCCGCTGGGCTGGCTGGCGGTCTGAAGGAGACCGCCCGCCAGCCCAGCGGGAAAGTCAGAATTACCGCCGCGGTCTTTCGACCGCGGAACGGTAACCTGACGGCGGGACTTTGGCGGGCGGCCTCCGCCGCCCGCCAAGGTCAGAATGAGGGCCATAATCCTCTTTTTTAACAATTCACCTGCAAAAGAAATGAAATGGCTCAGTAGCCATTAATGTGATCAGCAACTAATTAAGGGTCTGATTTAGATATAGGCAGAGGGACTACTCCATCACAATGGTGACGAATATCCCGTCTGCCAAAATCTAAATCCCATTAAGTATTATGGGATTTAGATCTCGGCAGACAGGATATCCGTCAATCTTATGAAAGAGTAATCTCTCTGCTAATATCTAAATCTGGCCCTCAATCTTGAATATCCTATGAAACATGTTTGTTCTTTGGTTACCTCATTGGGATGTTCCTCTTAAATATCTCATCTGATATACAATTTTAAGTCAACACCATCACATCTATGGATTAGCCAATGATAAGAAAGGTACAAGAAGTTCCTATGGACAACCCTACATAGTTCCTGAAATTAGCAGAATGGCATACAACCTTAGCTTTCAATCATAATGTGACTTAAAATGACTGGTAGTGGTTCACCCATATGTTATACATTCTTCAACAATGCACAATGCCTCAAAATTTGCAGAGAAGTTCTGGAAATAAATATCTGCACCTTATAAGCCTCAAGTTTATAGAGACATAGGCCCTCATTCTGACCCTGGCGGTCGGCGGAGAGACGGCGGTCGGACCGCGAACAGACCGGCGGTATTAAAAATGGCATTCTGACCGCGGCGGTCCCCGCCGCGACCGACCGCTACTTCTCCACTCCGACCGCCGCGGCGGTCATGACCGCGGGGCTGGAGTTTGCGCACTCCGGCCCGGCGGTCGTCCCAAGACCGCCAAGGGTATTATGACCCTGCCTACCGCCGCGGTTTCTTGCGGGCGGGAACCGCCGTGCGAACCATGGCGGTAAGCACTATCGGGGCCAGGGAATTCCTTCCCTGGCACTGATAGGGGTCTCCCCCACCCCCCACTACCCACCCGAGTCCTCCCCCCACACCCTCCACCCCCCTGCCACCCCCCAGAGGTGGTACGAACCCCCTCCCCACCCCCACCCCGACATGCACATACATGTACCCCGACATGCACACACCCCCAACATGCACATATACACACCCCCTACACACACATACACAACGGGGACACATACCCGCACACATACATGCCGACATGCGCACCTGCCGAACAGCACACATTACCCATAGACACAGCAGCACCCCCCACCCGCATACACGCACTCACACACCCCCTCTACACACTCACACGCACACCCCCATGCACGCCCACATCACACAACACCCCCCCACCCCCTCCCCTCACGGACGATCAACTTACCTTGTGCGTTGGTCCTCCGGGAGGCGACGGGAGCCATAGGGACGTGACCGCCAACAGAAGACCGCCAACAGAAGACCGCCACACAGAAATGTGGGTCGTAATTCTGTGGGCGGTGTTCTGCTGGCGTGGCGGTGGAGGTTGACCAGTCTCCACTTTCCCGCCGACCGCCAGTGTGGCTGCTGGCGGTTTTCCGGCGGAACGCTCCCAGCGGTCAGAATGCGCACAGCGGCACACCGCCGCGGTCGGCGGTCTTCACCGCGGCGGTAACTCAGCGGTCTTGCGAAAAGACCGCCAAGGTCAGAATGAGGGCCATAATTTGTAGCACTGTATGACAACTATTTAAATGAGCATGTGCCCAGACTTCTGCAGGTGATTAGTGTATTGTAAACAGATGCTTTACCTTTTCTCACATATCTCTGGAAACAAGGCTTGGATTTAAACCACAGCCTATTTGAAATATGTGTCTGCAACTCATACTAGTTGTGCTCATGCTCTACTTTGTTTATTGAAGTAGTGCTTATGTTTGAAACTTTACTAGCAGCTAAAGTGTGTACCAAATAGCATTTACCATACTGAACCAGACCTGCCTCCATAAAGACACTATTTCTATTCTATATATGCACATGTAGTTAATCTATTCTGTATATGATAATAGGCTCTTTACTACAAACTCCATTCATTAAAATGATCTAAGGATCATCAGTCATGCCATGAATGATGTAATTTGACATGTCATCAAAGATAATGTCAATGATGCCATTTAACATGTCACGAGTGACACAATATGTGAGGTCATAAGCATAACAATATGGTAAGCTTGCTGAACTATAAAAGGTGGATTTGAGGGTTTTTTATGTTTTAAACATTAGTTCAGTTTTAGTGTTACTTCATTAAATAACTTTAATGTCACTTTAACCTTTTGCCTGAATTTAAGACAAGTGGTGCTACATCCAATGCACGCATTGCACTACTTTGTAAATATGGTGCTGCAAATTTGGCCTTGTTGAGCCACATTAGCATCATAAAAAAATTACACCAATGTGGCGCAAGGTGGCGCTTGGTCCTCTTAAATCTGGGCCTTTGTTTTTTTCAGTATACTTATATATATATATATATATATATATATATATGTATATATACATATACATGTATGCACATATGAATGTCTATCTATCTATCTGTATATTTGGTTACAAATGGGGTTTCTGGTTGGCTAAGGTATGCACCGCCGACTCACCTTAGTCGGGGCAAATAAGGTACACACCAAATGTAACCTGTGCTCACCCTCTGGTAGCTTAAAGCAGGGCGGCTTATCATCAAGGGCAATGTGTAAAGCGCTTGCGCAGCACAATCACACCAGTAACAACATGAATACACAACAAAATAGGCTCCACATATGATTATTTAAAAAAAATGTTTCTATACTGTATATATCACATAAGACCAAAAACAACATAAATTTATAATTGCTTTGCCAACTAGGCAATTGTCAAACATCGCAATGCATGCAGAGAGAGACAGGTTCATAGCTTGCAAACTTCATGAACCATCATTACTGTGCATATTATGCAATCAGGTGACATAGAATTTGTTATCCTGAACAATGCAAGGTATAAACCAAAATGCAATAACCCTTAAGGCATGTAATGCAACAGATAAGCGCATCATGTAAAATCAGATAGTGCAGTGCACCTGAGCTTCTATATAATAAAATACTGTAATCAAGGAGAAATAGTAGGGCACATAAAACACCTGCACGTCTACTATATGTATTACGGTAAATACTCAGCTCTCTGTATGTGGCAAGTTCCTGATTGGGGGGCCTCTGTCGAAGACTCCCCCATAATGCAACCAACAAAGAACAAGCACCCCCAAGGTATGTGCCAACACAGAGAGTGTGTAAACAGTAGAACTCCGCAGGGTGACCTCATTGGGTCCCCCGTGTACAGAGAAGGTGAATGCATCTGCCTACAAACGTGCAGTGCAGTTGCCAAAGCACAGTGCAGCCTCCTTTGCTAATAAGTGGCCACCCAAAAAGTAGTATGGGGCGGCCGTACTGCCAAACAAGGAAAGCCTGTGGTTCCCGCTCCCCAACCCTCAAAATAGGCTCAAAGCACCCTCCGAAATGAGGGGTGGACTCATTAAAGTGGTGCATTGGTATTTGTCGGTTCAAAGTACCCTCTGGGATAAGGGCCAGTGGCACTGATCCTGAGCGTGCCTCCAAAAAGCAGTGGGTGTTCCTGCTTGGGAGTGTTACTGGCCCAGACCTTGGAAGCAGTGCTCTTCTCTCTCAGCGTTGCACAGTCCAGGCGGCACTGCGGCGCTCTCCTCTCTCGGACCACACTGTCCAGGTGGTACGAACCTGATGTAGGTGAAAGGCACTCACCATGCCCTCTGTGGGATCGGACCACACATGGAGAGTTAGCAAAGTGCTCTCCATGCTCCAAAGAACAGTAGAGCACTCCCCACGAGCTAAGAGAATAATGCGCATTCCTCACGTGCTAAGAGAAAAGAAAGCGATCACCCCACTCTAGTATGATCGAAAGGGACCAATGAAGCACTCTCCCTGCGCAGGGTACAGAAGTAGCAAAAGGAAGTGCTCTCCATGCACAGGTTGCAGAAGCTAGGAGCACAACCAGTGCTCATCATGTGCTGGGTTCCTGGGAAAGCACTTTGGGGATCCATGCAGCAGTGAGCAGTCCTAATGGCGATCTCTCCTGGCAGCACCACCATGCCTTGGCAGAACAAAGTCAGGGAGTAGTTGGCAGCTGGTCAACAACAGAAAAGCAATCCAGTGAATCCTTTAGACCACCCAGCAAGTAGCAGGTTAGCAGGGCAACAGCACAAGAGCAGCTCAAATGAGTCCTTTTGGCAATGCAGCAGTCCTTTTGACAGAGATTTGGTCTCAGTTCCAAAAGTGTTAAAAAAACATGGGGTCAGAGCCCCTGTACTTATACTCATAAATGCCTCTGATGTAGGGGTGACTTCAAAGGAACCCTTTCAAGTGTAAAAAAAAAAACCTTTCAACCCAGTCCTGGCTCCAGACATCAGTGGAGGGTAAATCAGCCCTTTATTTGATGGCAGGAAACAACCTATTGACATGACCGGTGTGAACTACCTCTTCCTCTTCCAGCCCAGGAAGACTATCAGTATGTAGATGAATACAGATGTATCTCCTGTCACACCCAGTCCTTTCTGTGTGGTGGCTGTCTGGGATGTATGCACAAAGTGTAACTGTTCTTCAGCCCTAGACGTGTTTGGAGTCATGCTGCAAAGCACATAGAGTTATAAGCACAGAGAAATGCCTACTTCCTAAAAGTGGCATTTCTAAAATAGTAATGTAAAATCCAACTACATCAGTAAGAGGACTTTTCACTATCAATCCAAACATACCAAAAATGGCAATGCTACCCCTTTCAGATCAGCAAGTACCACTTAAAAGTACATAAGGGAATTCCCAATGCTAACCTATGAGCTTACACTGCACCCTGCCTATAGGGCTACCTAGGGCTTACCTTAGGGGTGACTTCGGTGTAATATAAGAAAAGTTTAGGACTTGGCAAATAGTTTTAAAAGCCAAGTCAAGGAGGCAGTAAACTATGCCTGCAGGCCCTGCAGTGGTAGACCTGAGACAGGTTTGAAAAGCTACTTCTATGGGTGGCACAATCAGTGCAGCAGGCCCACCAGTAGCATTAAATATAGATGCCCTGGGTATATGGTACACCATTTTATAAGGGACATACAGGTAAATTAAATATGCCAAACAGATGTAAGCCCATTATACCATGCTTAGGGGAGAGAGCACATGCGCTTTAGCACTGATTAGCGGTAGTAAAGTGCCCAGAGTTCTAGAGCCAACAAAAAGAAGGTCAGGAAAATAGGAGGAGGAAGGCAAAATGTTTGGGTATAACCCTGCAGAAAGGGCCATTTCCAACATATATATTCAATGAAAAAACAAATGTTAAACTGATGCTATAGTTTGTAATTGTAATTATATCTTACTTAAAAAAATGTTAGAAACTCAATGAAAAATTACGTTATACTTAGGTGTATATTTCAGTGACAACGTAACATTTTAAACTAAAAAAACACTGAAATTCACCAATTATAGTTATCTCAACTAACTATAACTCAGCCTTAAGGTAATTATAACTGGTGCCGTGCACAGTTTGTCATTAATTATGTCATTTGAAACTTTACAGTGACATTATCAATGATGTCATAGAACATGCCATGAGTGATGTAATATGAGGGTGATTTGCAGTGCATGGCAAGAACGCAGGATACAGTCACTTTAGGGCATGAGTTATAGTTGCTTGAGATAACTATAACTGGTGTTGTATTTCAGTTAAGTTTAAAACATTACGTCGTCACTGAAATTTTCACCAAACTTTAACATTACTATGACCTTTGTTTTTTGACAGTGAATTTCTAAAGTTTTTTCTTTAATTTAAAGTAAGATAAACTACAGTTCCAAACTATAATTTCACTTTTATCTTTCCTTTTTTCAATGAAGCTCTAAGTTTTTTTAACATAAAACAATGGCCTTCACCTGTGTGTGGTGTGGGGTTGGCCACAGAACTTGGCCATACCAGGCCCTGCACCCAACTCCCTCTTCGGTAGTGCCCTATATTCAAATGCATATTATAGTAACTCTCACAATGTGCAAGAATTAATTGATTACTATAAACATGCTTAATCAAGTTTTAATTTAAAATCAATAAAATCAACATGTCTGAGAGTGTTTTTTTTTTTTTTAACAAAGGTTTTTCAGTTGCGGGCTAAAAACTGTTGAAAGACTTAGAGACATGTTGCTTTTAGCCTTTAAAAAAAACCAATGTCTCTGAGGCTTTCCTTAAACATTTTTCAGACCACAAAATGCAATCATAAAACAACCACAAGAGGGTCTTGCATTTCAGCTGAAGAGCATGCAATCGAACTATGAGTTGTTGGAAATGGCCCTCTTTGTATGGTCACCCCCAAACCTTTGCCTTCCTCCTCCTATTTATGCTAGATTTTTGCTCTTGTTGGCCTTAGGACTTTGTGCACTTTATCACTGCTAACCACTGCTAAAGTGCATGTGCTCAA
This sequence comes from Pleurodeles waltl, assembly GCF_031143425.1. Taxonomy (NCBI): domain Eukaryota; kingdom Metazoa; phylum Chordata; class Amphibia; order Caudata; family Salamandridae; genus Pleurodeles; species Pleurodeles waltl. Next base: position 589,751,415 of record NC_090444.1, on the reverse strand, counting down.
TTCCCTAAAACATGGTCAAATTGGCTTATACCCATGTGACATATTTATTTTACTTGTAAGTCTCTTGTAGAGCTGTATACTATACACTCATGTAAATTCAATGCTACCAGTGGGCCTGCAGCACTTATTGTGCCACCCACCTAATTAGCCCCATAAAATGTGTTCCAGGCCTGCCATTACAGCCTGAATGCAGTGCTACACTGCCATGTTGACTTGGAATTTAAACCCATTTGACACAGCTTAAACTTCCCTTTTATTACATATACTGCACCAGTAAGGGGGGCCCTAGGTAGTCCATAGGGCAGAGCTATGTAATTACAAGGAAGGACATTTACTTTTAAGTTTCACATGTCCTGAAAATACTCCCAAATTTGTCTTTCACTGCTGTGAGGCCTACCCCTCTCATAGGTTAACACTGGGGATTCCTTATGACATCTATTAGGCTGTAAATCCTGATTGGGAAGGGGTAGATCTGTCATGGTTAGTACCTATGGAATTGTAATGATAAATCCTCTTTAGTGGTAAAGTTTGATTTAATTTTACAATTTTGAAAATGCAATTTTTAGAACGTTGTCATTTCCCTGCTCTTGGACCTGTGTGCCTGCATCCTATCTCCAATACATGTCCGGGGTTGACAGCTGGGTTTTGTGCATTCCCCCTAGAAGGCCAACAACAAAGGGAGCTTAGGTGTGTCTTGATGGACCCTTATTGGCCATTAATTGGCTTGATGGAGGATGGAGCTAAGCACATCCCCACTTGCTCGTGAATTGGCTGCGCCCTGTCTCCTCACAATAGGCTTTTTGACCATGTATTATCACTGCAGCCATCTTGGAGCCAGAGCAGGTGAACAAGGGAATTCCCTGCACTGCAAAGCCACTGTCTAGAAGCTTCTCTTCCTTTCAGAACCAGGGCACAAAAGTATGAACACTGGACCTCAAACAACACCACTTTTGTACACTTCTGGACCTGTGGATACTCTACCAGGAAAAAGGACTGCTGTGCTGCTACCAGGCAGACCACTCTGCGTGACTGCTGCACTAGAAGAACTGCTTCCTTGCTGTGCTGATCTGCTGCCCTCTTGACCTGGTTGAGAAGGACTAGACCCACATCACTTGAACCCACTGAACCCTGAACCACAAAGACTCTAAGGGTTTGTTGGTGGCTTGCCTCCTGTTTCCTGAAGTCTTAGGGACACAAAAGACTTTCTACTTATTTCATACAGAACCTGAACTCTGCCGACTGTGAGCCCTGCCCTGCCAAGTGTTGTCAATCCATTCCTGGGCCCTTGAACACATCAGTACTATTATGCTGCTCAGAACTGGTGCATCTCCATCGACACTGATGCATCGCCACTGCTGCAAGGATTGGGGACATCATATCACAACGGCGCAGTGCATTGCCTCCATTGTAGATGTATCTCCAGCTTTGCGTATCTTGGAGCTGGCACATTGCCTACATCTGAAGGACTAACAATGACAAATCACCTTCCCTGCTCCTGGCATCTCCTTTGATGATGCTGCATTGCATTACTCTGCCCTGGGAAGGTGTCAACTAGGCATTGCATGGGTGTTCCCATGAAATTCCTATGGCTTTTGATGCATTCCCAGATTTACCAGAACTGGTAAACCTGGGAATGCTCCAAAGTTCTGCAAATTCCCAGGGCAGGCACAACAAGGAGAAATATCTTTATTTCTCCTTGTTACTACCTTTTTCTATGTGTGCTGCATTCTGCAGCACATGTATATAAAGTAATATGCCTCAAGGGATAGTTTTTATGCAGGAAGGTGACTTTTCCTGAAAAAAAAAAACAATCCTGCATGCAATCCTGCATGCAATACAGTGTAAGGGTGCCTGCATTGGTACCCAGCAGCCAAAAGGGTGCCAGTACAGGGGAAAGGCAAGAATGTATTTTATTGATTTAGATAAAGCACATTCCTTCTCTTTCCCTGTCATGCAGTGCAGCGCAGCAGGGTGACTTGCTGTGCTGCACTGCATGTCTTTTCAATAAATATTCCCCCACTGTAGCCCTTCATAGCATTTAAAAAAATGCCTCTTTGTGTCGTTGTCCCTTCTAGAGATATGACCAAGCTAAAAAAAATGTAAGTATTCCTCTCTGGGCATTATGGGGTGCTCCTTTAAGGAACAGTGTATACTAATTGAGCGGGCTAGTTTTGAGCCATGGGGGAAGCCTCCATGCTCCAGGACGCCAGTGTCTCCCCAGCCAGCACAGGGGTCATTGGCGGCTGAGGGGGGGAGCTCCATGGCCAATGTCACAAGGCAAGTCAGCCATTTTCTAATTTGTGTATGGTTACCTGGTGGTCACCTGGGACACCCATAATGTTGGGGGAAGTATCGCACCCCGGGAGATTAAGTCCTCGGGGCAGACTCTGGAACAAGGAAGGGGTGCAATGCCCCCTCACTTTTTCTAAGAAATGTGGCCCTGGGGAATAGGGTCAGCTGGGACTATTGGGGCAGGTGGTGTGGGCATGCTCAACCTCCTCACCTTTATTGTTTATTGGCCTCAGAGGATGGAGTCCCTGGGGCTTTTTCATGCTTGGGGAGGGGACTGCGTGCCCCACTCCCCTTTATTTTCTTATCAGCCCAGGGCATGGCATCCCTTGTGCCTCTCAGAGGTTAAGGGAGGGGTGCCATGTAACCACCTCCCTAAATATTTAATTGTGACACGCCCCTGGGCCCACCAGGGAGGGTATTACTTTTTGTAGCATGGGAGTTCACTGCAAAATGTGAAGAAAAAAAACAAATGGCCTTATTTACAATCTTTTGGCACAGGGCAGTGCTGCAAGCCTTCTTGCTTCCCTGCCCTACATCAATGGGCAAGAATGTGATGTATCTATGAAATACAGCACATTCCTGTCCTTTTCCCCTCTGCAGGCACACAGTGGGCTGACATGTGCTAATGCAGGCAACCTTGCACCATGGTGCAAGGGTGTCTGTGTTGTAGGGCTGATTGTTTTTGTGTAGGGAAGGACACTTTCCTGCACAAAAACAATCAATAGAGGTGATTTTGTCCTTCTATGTGTGCTGCAGAAAGCAGAAGGCTGCCACCGCATCGTTGCTGATGTGGTAGCAGATAATCAGATTACCTCTGTAGATCTATTAGTTCCACGGATCCTTCGCTGGGAGAATCATAAAATGTTTTTGAGCCTTGTTGGAAATTGGGTCTATAGTTGGCAGTCAGTTTACATCCTGTACAAGTAGGGACCCTCATTCTAGTCAGGGTAAGAGAGTCACACACTTAACCCCTTCGCTGCCAGGCCTTTTCCCCCTCCTGTGCCGGGCCTTTTTTTGCCTATTTGGGGCAGTTCGCGCTTAGGCCCTCATAACTTTTTGTCCACATAAGCTAACCAAGCCAAATTTGCGTCCTTTTTTTCCAACATCCTAGGGATTCTAGAGGTACCCAGACTTTGTGGGTTCCCTTGAAGGAGGCCAAGAAATTGGCCAAAATACAGTGAAAATTTCGTTTTTTTCAAAAAAATTGGAAAAAGTGGCTGCAGAAGAAGGCTTGTGGTTTTTCCCCTGAAAATGGCATCAACAAAGGGTTTGCGGTGCTAAACTCAGCAGCTTCCCAGCTTTCAGGAACAGGCAGACTTGAATCAGAAAACCCAATTTTTCAACACAATTTTGGCATTTTACTGGGGCATACCCCATTTGTACAATTTTTTGTGCTTTCAGCCTCCTTCCAGTCAGTGACAGGAATGGTCATGAAACCAATGCTGGATCCCAGAAACCTAAACATTTCTGAAAAGTAGACAAAATTCTGAATTCAGCAAGGGGTCATTTGTGTAGATCCTACAAGGGTTTCCTACAGAAAATAACAGCTGAAAAAGAAAAATATTGAAATTGAGGTGAAAAAACCATCAATTTTTCTCTACGTTTTACTCTGTAACTTTTCCCTGCAATGTCAGATTATCGAAAGCAATACACCGTTACGTCTGCTGGACTCCTCTGGTTGCGGGGATATATAGGGCTTGTAGGTTCATCAAGAACCCGAGGAACCCAGAGCCAATAAATGAGCTGCACCCTGCAGTGCGTTTTCATTCTATACAGGGTATACAGCAATTCATTTGCTGAAATATAAGGAGTAAAAAATTGCTATCAAGAAAACCTTTGCATTTCCAAAAAAGGCACAAGATAAGGTGTTGAGGAGCAGTGGTTATTTGCACATCTCTGAATTCCGGGGTGACCATAGTAGCACGTGAATTACAGGGAATTTCTCAAATAGATGTCTTTTTTACACACACTCCTATATTTGGAAGGAAAAAATGTAGAGAAAGACAAGGGGCAATAGTACTTGTTTTGCTAATCTATGTTCCCCCAAGTCTCCCGATAAAAATGGTACCTCACTTGTGTGGGTAGGCCTAGCACCCGCGACAGGATATGCCCCAAAACACAACGTGGACATATCACAGAAAACAGAGCTGTTTTTAGCAAAGTGACTACCTGTAGATTTTGGCCTCTAGCTCAGCCGCCACCTAGGGAAACCTACCAAACCTGTGCATTTCTGAAAATTAGAGACGTAGGGGAATCCAAGGAGGGGTGACTTGTGTGGCTCGGACCAGGTTCTGTTACCCAGAATCCTTTGCAAACCTCAAAATTTGGCTAAAAAAACACATGTTCCTCACATTTCTGTGGCAGAAAGTTATGGAATCTGAGAGGAGCCACAAATTTCCTTCCACCCAGCGTTCCCCCACGTCTCCCGATAAAAATGATACCTCACTTGTGTGGGTAGGCCTAGCACCCGCGACAGGATATGCCCCAAAACACAACGTGGACACATCACAGAAAACAGAGCTGTTTTTAGCAAAGTGACTACCTGTAGATTTTGGCCTCTAGCTCAGCCGCCACCTAGGGAAACCTACCAAACCTGTGCATTTTTGAAAACTAGAGATCTAGGGGAATCCAAGGAGGGGTGACTTGCGGGGCTCGGACCAGGTTCTGTTACCCAGAATCCTTTGCAAACCTTAAAATTTCGCTAAAAAAACACATGTTCCTCACATTTCTGTGGCAGAAAGTTCTTGAATCTGAGAGGAGCCACAAATTTCCTTCCACCCAGCGTTCCCCCACGTCTCCCGATAAAAATGATACCTCACTTGTGTGGGTAGGCCTAGCGCCCGCGACAGGATATGCCCCAAAACACAACGTGGACATATCACAGAAAACAGAGCTGTTTTTAGCAAAGTGACTACCTGTAGATTTTGGCCTCTACCTCAGCCGCCACCTAGGGAAACCTACCAAACCTGTGCATTTCTGAAAACTAGAGACCTAGGGGAATCCAAGGAGGGGTGACTTGCGGGGCTCGGACCAGGTTCTGTTACCCAGAATCCTTTGCAAACCTCAAAATTTGGCTAAAAAAACACATGTTCCTCACATTTCTGTGGCAGAAAGTTCTGGAATCTGAGAGGAGCCACAAATTTCCTTCCACCCAGCGTTCCCCCATGTCTCCCGATAAAAATGATACCTCACTTGTGTGGGTAGGCCTAGCGCCCGCGACAGGATATGCCCCAAAACACAACGTGGACATATCACAGAAAACAGAGCTGTTTTTAGCAAAGTGACTACCTGTAGATTTTGGCCTCTAGCTCAGCCGCCACCTAGGGAAACCTACCAAACCTGTGCATTTCTGAAAACTAGAGACCTAGGGGAATCCAAGGAGGGGTGACTTGCGGGGCTCGGACCAGGTTCTGTTACCCAGAATCCTTTGCAAACCTCAAAATTTGGCTAAAAAAACACATGTTCCTCACATTTCTGTGGCAGAAAGTTCTGGAATCTGAGAGGAGCCACAAATTTCCTTCCACCCAGCGTTCCCCCACGTCTCCCGATAAAAATGATACCTCACTTGTGTGGGTAGGCCTAGCGCCCGCGACAGGATATGCCCCAAAACACAACGTGGACATATCACAGAAAACAGAGCTGTTTTTAGCAAAGTGACTACCTGTAGATTTTGGCCTCTAGCTCAGCCGCCACCTAGGGAAACCTACCAAACCTGTGCATTTCTGAAAACTAGAGACCTAGGGGAATCCAAGGAGGGGTGACTTGCAGGGCTTGGACCAGGTTCTGTTACCCAGAATCCTTTGCAAACCTCAAAATTTCACTAAAAAAACACATGTTCCTCACATTTCTGTGGCAGAAAGTTCTGGAATCTGAGAGGAGCCACAAATTTCCTTCCACCCAGCGTTCCCCCACGTCTCCCGATAAAAATGATACCTCACTTGTGTGGGTAGGCCTAGCGCCCGCGACAGGATATGCCCCAAAACACAACGTGGACATATCACAGAAAACAGAGCTGTTTTTAGCAAAGTGACTACCTGTAGATTTTGGCCTCTAGCTCAGCCGCCACCTAGGGAAACCTACCAAACCTGTGCATTTCTGAAAACTAGAGACCTAGGGGAATCCAAGGAGGGGTGACTTGCGGGGCTCGGACCAGGTTCTGTTACCCAGAATCCTTTGCAAATCTCAAAATTTGGCTAAAAAAACACATGTTCCTCACATTTCTGTGGCAGAAAGTTCTGGAATCTGAGAGGAGCCACAAATTTCCTTCCACCCAGCGTTCCCCCACGTCTCCCGATAAAAATGATACCTCACTTGTGTGGGTAGGCCTAGCGCCCGCGACAGGATATGCCCCAAAACACAACGTGGACATATCACAGAAAACAGAGCTGTTTGTAGCAAAGTGACTACCTGTAGATTTTGGCCTCTAGCTCAGCCGGCACCTAGGGAAACCTACCAAACCTGTACATTTCTGAAAACTAGAGACCTAGGGGAATCCAAGGAGGGGTGACTTGTGTGGCTCGGACCAGGTTCTGTTACCCAGAATCCTTTGCAAACCTCAAAATTTGGCTAAAAAAACACATGTCCCTCACATTTCTGTGGCAGAAAGTTCTGGAATCTGAGAGGAGCTACAAATTTCCTTCCACCCAGCGTTCCCCCAAGTCTCCCGATAAAAATGATACCTCACTTGCGTGGGTAGGCCTAGCGCCGGCGACAGGAAACACCCCAAAGCGCAACGTGGACACATCCTAAATTTTGGAAAAAAACAGAGGTGTTTTTTGCGAAGTGCCTACCTGTAGATTTTGGCCTCTAGCTCAGCCGGCACCTAGGGAAACCTACCAAACCTGTGCATTTCTGAAAACTAGAGACCTAGGGGAATCCAAGGAGGGGTGACTTGCGGGGCTCGGACCAGGTTCTGTTACCCAGAATCCTTTGCAAACCTCAAAATTTGGCTAAAAATACACATGTTACTCACATTTCTGTGGCAGAAAGTTCTGGAATCTGAGAGGAGCCACAAATTTCCTTCTACCCAGCGTTCCCCCAAGTCTCCCGATAAAAATGATACCTCACTTGTGTGGGTAGGACTAGCGCCCACGAAAGGAAAGGGCCCAAAACACAACGTGGACACATCACATTTTTTTATAAAAAGCAGTGCCTACCTGTGGATTTTGGCCTGTAGCTCAGCCGACACCTGAGGAAACCTAGCAAACCAGTGCATTTTTGAAAACTAGAAACCCAGGGGAATCCAAGATGGGGTGACTTGCGGGGCTCTGACCAGGTTATGTTACCCAGAATCCTTTGCAAACATCAAAATTTGGCCCAAAAAAACACTTTTTCCTCTCATTTCGGTGACAGAAAGTTCTGGAATCTGAGAGGAGCCACAAATTTCCTTCCACCCAGCGTTCCCCTAAGTCTCTCGATAAAAATGGTACATCACTTCTGTGGGTAGGCCTAGCGCCCACAAAAGGAAATGGCCCAAAACACAACGTGGACACAACATATTTTTTCACAGAAAACAGAGGTGTTTTTTGCAAGGTGCCTACCTGTGGTGTTTGGCCTGTAGCTCAGCCGGCCCCAGGGGGGGGGGGGGCAGAAATGGCCTAAAATAAATTTGCCCCCCCAACCCCCACCACCCCCCCGGGAGCGACCCTTGCCTACGGGGTCGCTCCCCCTGCGTGACATTGGCGCCAAAAAACAAATCCCCGGTGCCTAGTGGTTTCTGCCCCCTTGGGGGCAGATTGACTTAAAATTTGCCAATCTGCCCCCAGGGGGGCAGAAATGGTCTAAATACAATTTGCCCCCCCCAGGGGAGCGACCCTTGCCTGATGGGTCGCTCCCCATCTCTAAAAAAAGAAACAACAAAAAAAAAAAACACAAAAAAAAAATTGCCCTGGTGCCTAGAGTGTTCTGCCCCCCCCAGGGGCAGTTCGGCCTAATAATAGGCCGATCTGTCCCCCGGGGGGGCAGAAATGGCCTAAAATAAATTTGCCCCCCCAACCCCCATCCCCCCCCGGGAGCGACCCTTGCCTACGGGGTCGCTCCCCCTGCGTGACATTGGCGCCAAAAAACAAATCCCCGGTGCCTAGTGGTTTCTGCCCCCTTGGGGGCAGATTGACCTAAAATTGGCCAATCTGCCCCCAGGGGGGCAGAAATGGTCTAAATACAATTCGCCCCCCCAGGGGAGCGACCCTTGCCTGATGGGTCGCTCCCCATCTCTAAAAAAAGAAACAACAAAAAAAAAAACACACAAAAAAAAAATTGCCCTGGTGCCTAGAGTGTTCTGCCCCCCCCCCCCCCCGGGGGCAGTTCGGCCTAATAATAGGCCGATCTGTCCCCCGGGGGGGCAGAAATGGCCTAAAATAAATTTGCCCCCCCAACCCCCATCCCCCCCCCCCGGAGCGACCCTTGCCTACGGGGTCGCTCCCCCTGCGTGACATTGGCGCCAAAAAACAAATCCCCGGTGCCTAGTGGTTTCTGCCCCCTTGGGGGCAGATTGACCTAAAATTGGCCAATCTGCCCCCAGGGGGGGCAGAAATGGTCTAAATACAATTTGCCCCCCCAGGGGAGCGACCCTTGCCTGATGGGTCGCTCCCCATCTCTAAAAAAAGAAACAACAACAAAAAAACACACAAAAAAAAAATTGCCCTGGTGCCTATAGTGTTCTGCCCCCCCCGGGGGGCAGTTCGGCCTAATAATAGGCCGATCTGTCCCCCGGGGGGGCAGAAATGGCCTAAAATAAATTTGCCCCCCCAACCCCCCACCCCCCCCCCGGGAGCGACCCTTGCCTACGGGGTCGCTCCCCCTGCGTGACATTGGCGCTAAAAAACAAATCCCCGGTGCCTAGTGGTTTCTGCCCCCTTGGGGGCAGATTGACCTAAAATTGGCCAATCTGCCCCCAGGGGGGGCAGAAATGGTCTAAATACAATTTGCCCCCCCAGGGGAGCGACCCTTGCCTGATGGGTTGCTCCCCATCTCTAAAAATAGAAACAACAAAAAAAAAAACACAAAAAAAAAATTGCCCTGGCGCCTAGAGTGTTCTGCCCCCCCCCGGGGGCAGTTCGGCCTAATAATAGGCCGATCTGTCCCCCGGGGGGGCAGAAATGGCCTAAAATAAATTTGCCCCCCCAACCCCCACCCGCCCCCCCGGGAGCGACCCTTGCCTACGGGGTCGCTCCCCCTGCGTGACATTGGCGCCAAAAAACAAATCCCCGGTGCCTAGTGGTTTCTGCCCCCTTGGGGGCAGATTGACCTAAAATTGGCCAATCTGCCCCCAGGGGGGCAGAAATGGTCTAAATACAATTTGCCCCCCCCAGGGGAGCGACCCTTGCCTGATGGGTCGCTCCCCATCTCTAAAAAAAGAAACAAAAAAAAAAAAAAAAATTGCCCTGGCGCCTAGAGTGTTCTGCCCCCCCCCGGGGGCAGTTCGGCATAATAATAGGCCGATCTGTCCCCCAGGGGGGCAGAAATGGCCTAAAATAAATTTGCCCCCCCAACCTCAACCCCCCCCCCCCGGGAGCGACCCTTGCCTACGGGGTCGCTCCCCCTGCGTGACATTGGCGCCAAAAAACAAATCCCCGGTGCCTAGTGGTTTCTGCCCCCTAGGGGGCAGATTGACCTAAAATTGGCCAATCTGCCCCCAGGGGGGCAGAAATGGTCTAAATACAATTTGCCCCCCCAGGGGAGCGACCCTTGCCTGACGGGTCGCTCCCCATCTCTAAAAAAAGAAACAACAAAAAAAAAAAACACAAAAAAAAAATTGCCCTGGCGCCTAGAGTGTTCTGCCCCCCCCCCCGGGGGCAGTTCGGCCTAAAAATAGGCCGATCTGTCCCCCGGGGGGCAGAAATGGCCTAAAATAAATTTGCCCCCCCCAACCGGCACACCCCCCCCCCCGGGAGCGACCCTTGCCTACGGGGTCGCTCCCCCTGCGTGACATTGGCGCCAAAAAACAAATCCCCGGTGCCTTGTGGTTTCTGCCCCCTTGGGGGCAGATTGACCTAAAATTGGCCAATCTGCCCCCAGGGGGGCAGAAATGGTCTAAATACAATTTGCCCCCCCAGGGGAGCGACCCTTGCCTGATGGGTCGCTCCCCATCTCTAAAAAAAGAAACAACAAAAAAAAAAAACACAAAAAAAAAATTGCCCTGGCGCCTAGAGTGTTCTGCCCCCCCCCGGGGGCAGTTCGGCCTAATAATAGGCCGATCTGTCCCCCGGGGGGGCAGAAATGGCCTAAAATAAATTTGCCCCCCCACCACCCCCCCCCCCCCCGGGAGCGACCCTTGCCTACGGGGTCGCTCCCCCTGCGTGACATTGGCGCCAAAAAACAAATCCCCGGTGCCTAGTGGTTTCTGCCCCCTTGGGGGCAGATTGACCTTAAATCGGCCAATCTGCCCCCAGGGGGGCAGAAATGGTCTAAATACAATTTGCCCCCCAGGGGAGCGACCCTTGCCTGATGGGTCGCTCCCCATCTCTAAAAAAAAAAAAAGAACAAAAAAAAAAACACAAAAAAAAAAATTGCCCTGGCGCCTAGAGGTTTCTTCCCCCCCTGGGGGCAGATCGGCCTAATAATAGGCCGATCTGCCCCCAGGGGGGGCAGAAAAGGCCTTCCCAAAAAATTGCCCCCCCTGGGAGCGACCCTTGCCAAAGGGGTTGCTTTGTTGCGTGACATTCGCGCGCAAAAACAAACTCCCTGGTGTCTAATGGTTTCTGCCCCCCTTGGGGGCAGATTGGCCTTATCAAAATAGGCCAATCTGCCCCCAAGGGGGGCAGAAATGGCCTAAATATATATTGCCCCGTAGGGGAGCGACCCTTGCCTAAGGGATCGCTCCCCACCTAAAAAAAAAGAATTCATCACAAAAAAAAATAAAAAACAAAAAATGGTCCCTGGTGCCTAGAGGTTTCTGCCCCATCGGCCTAATAATAGGCCAATCTGCCCCCAGGGGGGGCAGAAAAGGCCTTCCTAAAAAAATGCCCCCCTGGGAGCGACCCTTGCCCAAGGGGTCGCTCCCTTTTGCCAATTTCAAAAAAAAAAAAAAATCCCTGGTGTCTAGTGGGGTTTCAAAAGCCGGATTGCAAGCAATCCAGCTTTTGAAACCTGTGAGAGACTTCAAAGGGAAGGAAATACATTTCCTTCCCTTTGAAGCCTCTCGGGGCCTCCCCCATGGGATTGAAAAAGAAATGCAAAAGCATTTCTTTTTCAATCGCGCTGGAAGCTCTGCTTCCAGCGCGATGGGGGAGACCCTGTGACTAATCAGCGCGCGCTCGCGCGCTGACGTCACAGGGGGGGTTGGGGGGGGTCGGGGGTGGGAGGGGAAGGGCTTCCCCTTCCATCCCTGACTTGGGGGTGTGGGGGGGAACCCCACAGAGGGAGCGAGAGCGCTCCCTCTGGGCTGTGTGCCGAGGACGTAGTGGTTACGTCCTCGGCACAGCAGCACTGTGCCGCAGGACGTAACCACTACGTCCGCGGCACAGAAGGGGTTAAGGTAATCCCTGCTCACCCCCTTGGTAGCTTGGCACAAGCAGTCAGCCTTATCTCAGAGGCAAAAGTAAAAGTAAAAAGAGTCTCAATCCATGGAAATCAATAGATGTTTTGCTTTAGCACAAAGTTCCTGGTGTGCATCCAAAATAAAGCCTCAGGGGTGGGCGTGCATCGGAAGTGCAAGAGATCGATTCCTTATTTGCAAGTGAGGTCATGCATCAATTTTTTCTCTGCCGGGTAAGTGATGCATCGATTCTTTCCTCATAGGGAAGGAATGTGTTGATTTCCAGACAAGCAGTCTTGGGTCCATGTGGGGATGTTGAAGATTTTGATTCCCAGTGATGATGTGTGGAAAATCCAGATGCATAGCAGCGATGAATCTGTGCTGAACTGGTGATGCGTCTATTTCACGGCACGATTATTGAGCCGCAATGCAGGTGCTGTGTCGATTTTTCTGCTGCTCAGCTCCGGTGCATGGATTTTCACCTTGAGTTCACCAGCCTTTTCTTTTAAGGGCCCAAGGACTGGATGTGGCACCACCTGGCAGGGTAGAGGTGTCCGCAAGAGAGCCCAGGTGCTGGCAGATGGAGGCTTTGATGGCCCTGAGACTTCAGAACGGGGGCAAGCTCAGTCCAAGCCCTCGGACAAATGTGACAAGCAAGATTTCAGAAAGCAAAGTTCAGTCTTTTCCCTCCTAAGGCAGAAGCAGCAGCAGCAGGCCAGCACAGAATGGTAAAACAAGAAAAGCCCACTCTCTAAAAGTGCCATTTTCAAACTTACAATTTAAAAACCAACTTCACTACGAGATGCATTTTTAAATTATGAATTCAGAGACCCCAAACTCCAAATCCCCATCTGCTCCCAATGGGAAATTTACTTAGAAGGTATTTCTAAGCAATCCCCATGTTAACCTAGGGGATAGATATCCCTTGCAATAGTGAAAAAGCACATTTGGCAGTATTTCACTATCAGGACATGTAAAGCATAGTGGTACATGTCCTACCTTCTGAATACACTGCACCCTGCCCATCGGGCTACCTAAGGCCTACCTTAGGGTTGACTTACATGTAGTAAAAGAGAAGATTTGGGCCTGGCAATTGTGTACACTTGCCAAGTCGAATTGGCAGTTAGAAACTGCACCCACAGACACTGCAATGGCAGGTCTGAGACATGTTCAAAGTGCTACTCATGTGGGTGGCACAATCAGTGCTGCAGGCCCACTAGTAGCATTTGATTTACAGGCCCTGCACCTCTAGTGCACTTACTAAGGACTTACTGATAAATCTAATATGTCAATCATGGAAAAGCCAATTACTAATACAATTTAGCCAGAGAGGACTTCCACTTTAGCACTGGTTAGTAGTGGTAAAGAGCCAAGAGTAACAAAACCAGCAAAAACAAATTATAGCATAAGATCCAAAAACAGGTCAGAAGCGAAAAGTTCAGAGAAACCACACCAAGAACTGTTAGGTCAAACAAGCCTTAATTGCTCAAAAACTACTGAGTGGGTGTACACCAAATTACAACAAGTGCACTTTCTGTACCAAGATTTTGCTTTATGCCCAATTTGGTTTAACCCCATTCACCAGTTTTTACAGAATAACTTATTAACTTTCCTATGGAAATATGCATGGGGAAGACATGTTTTAGAACCCTCCCTTTTTCTTGGTCCCTGCTTGACAGGTCACTCCAAAACATTCCAGCAAGGAGCTGAAGTGGATGAGAATTGTTTTCAAGTTTTGTGAGGATTTGTCAAATGGCATGAAAGTTAGTAGCCAACCAAAAAATGGTTTTCCTATGGAAACATGATTCTAACTATATCTACCCAGTGGTGACCACCAGATCTTTCAAGTATGGGTTGAGAAAAAAGGGGTCCCAAAACACAGTTCCCCATACAATTTCCATAGTAACTTTAGATACAGCTACAGCCAAAATGGTGAAATAGAATTACACCAACTTCGGCAGAAAGCTGCATCTTGATCTAGAAAGTATGCTTTTGTGATTTAGTTTAAATCAGTTCAGTAGTTTTTGAGAATTAAGGTTCAGCGTTAATGGATATCTAAATATGCCATACTACTACAAACTCAAAACATGCAATCTGATTGACTGGCCACATCATCTCTTCATGTTGTGGCCACTATAGTATGTCTTGGGGGACTTGGTCTCCTGTCGTAAAAATCAAATAATAAATGAGCAACAAGGTGGAATGGTAGGTATTCCCTGTCCCTGTGGGACACACCCTAAAGTCAAATTTAAACTTTTCTTTTATTTGTGCAGGGGTATATTGGTGATAGGTGTGGACCCCCTTGGCCCTGAGGACCACCACTTCCCTGGGCCCATTTTCATTATTTAACATGAGAGGGGAAGTGTGGCCCCTCCTCCCGAGGCTGATTTTGGCCCTGGGAACCCCATCCCCTGGGGCCTGGTCACATTGTCTTGGGTGCCCTGGTCCCACCCAGGGTAACCAGTAGTGCTTAATGGGGACCACAGGAGGAGCCTCAAGGCCCCCATAGTCCCAGCCAGCTCCCCTCTCCTGTGGGAGCCAGCACTGCTCCTGCACACAGGGAGCGTCTCAAAATGCAGCTCCCTGTGTGCGGGATCGATGTTTTCATCTGTTTCCGTTCCCACATGACAGCAGGCAGAAAAAAAATGAAAAACAAACTCTGCCCCCTGCAAGCGGGAGCAGTTTTAACACTCCTGCTTGCTGGGAGTGTAGTTATGTTTGCTTTTGCTTGGCAGGAGCTGTAAGCTCCCACCAAGCAAAAGCAAACAGCTACCTCGCAAGGGTGGGCACCTCAGGAGGTAGCAGGAGCCAGCCCTGGCAGTCCCCAGGGCGATGTATGGCTCCAGGAGATGTGCTGCGCACCCCCCTCCTTCGTTTTTAATTTCTAATTGGCCCTGGGAGGTGGTGGTCTCTAGGGCCAGGGTCTTTGTGGACCTCCTCATTATTTGATATTGTAGCCCAGGGGGTTTAGTGGTTTCCAGCTCAGGGATCTGTGCGGACCCCCAACACAAATTTTACATTTGGCCACTGGGGAGGTGGTGGTGGTCCCCAGGGCCCAGGGGGGTTCGCGTGGCCCCCCTGAAATTTCAGTATTGTAGCCATGGGAACATGGTGGGTGTGTTTGCGGGGACCCCCAATTCATTATTTCCTTCTTGCCCTGGGGAGGTGGTGGTCCCCAGGGCCCCAGGGAGAACGCATATTCCACTAATGTAGCCCCAGGGAGGTGGTGGTCCCTAGAGCCTGGGGAGCCACGCAGGAGGTTTTAGTCCCCGCGGCCCAGGGGCTTCCATGCAGCCCCGGATACTATGATCTTCAGCCTTGGTGTTCCCTGGAGGATTAATAAGCCCTAGTAGGGGAGCCCTGTGCCCCCCTCCTTATAGTTTGTGAATGCCCCTGGGATCTAGCCACCCCCGGGCAAAATCAATTAGAAAGACAAGACAGCGCTTTTTATTTTAGAATTCTTAGAGAAATCCATGGATCAAGGTGCGGATTTCTCGGAATTTGAAAACAAAAGCTTTTTTGCCCTGGAGGGAGGTACCAGGGAGACCCCTGGAGCACGGCTAGTGGGGTAGGGTATACATACCCTGTCGTCTTTTCTTTTTTTTAAGCTTTTTTTGGGATTCAGCTTAAGCCAAGTCCCAAAATGGCTGCTAACACTTCTTGTTTGAACTTTTGGCAGACAATCAGTTCTCAGCAGGAGATCTCCCTGGATCGGCAGCCCTTGATATAAACATTTTTTCCCTTTAATATCTTGAAAGCTACTGAACAGATTTACACCAAATAATAAAAGCATGATCTGTGGACCAAAAGCTACTTTTTTGCAAAATTTCGTGTAATTTTGTCCAGCGGTTAAGGCACGTCTAAAAAGTCTATGGGAATTAACATGGCAAACGCACTTTTTTTGACCCCACTTTTTTCTCGCCCTCCACTTGATGGATCAACCAAAAACTTTTCATGCACAAGACCCTAGAGGGCACTTTATTTGGAACTTTTGTGAAGATTTGTGAAGATTCGGCAAACGGTGACAAAGAAAGAGGCAAGTCAAAAAATGCTTTTTCTATGGAAACTAGGTCCTAACTATAGCTACCTACTAGTGACCATCAGTAGGTAATATATACATATATATGTACATATAAAAAAAAAAATATATATATATATATATATATAATATATATATATATATATATATGTATATATATAGTCACTGAAAAAAGCAAAGGTTATAGGGATGTTATAGTTAGGTTCTGAATTTACTCATACAAAAACATAGAAATTTAGCAGTTATAGTTATAGCTCTTTCAAGTAACTAAGGCCCTATGTATACTTTTTTAGTGCTGCATTCAAATCATTTTTTTACACAAAAGTGGCGCAAACTTACAAAATAAAATTATATTGTGTAAGTTTGTGCCACATTTGCGTCAAAAAATTATGCAAATGTGGCGCTAAAAAAATATAAATATGGGCCTAAAACCACAGTAACTATAACTCGCGCCTTTGCCATGCACAGTTGTCTCATCAATTAGTTATTGCAAATGTTGCATTGAGAGTATGAAAAGTGGCATAGAATATGTCATCAATAATATAATATGTAGAGTGATTAGCTGTGCATGGCGAACCGCCTATAAGCACCCAACCTTGCACCATGCACTGCCTCCTCCCGCACACAGTAGGGGTTGCCCTCAAGGGCTGGCCTGCAGCCAGTCCCTGCGGCCAACCCCCCTAACTACCCAACCTGATTTTGTGCAACGCCCTTTACACATGCACGGCAGAAGTTAGCCATGGCCTCTGTGGGAGTGAAAATAGGTGTGAGAGGCTGTATCTGGGGTTAAGAGTGTCTGTCAGAGTGTCTGTCTGGGTGTGAGAGTGCGTACATCAGTGTTTTAGTAAGTGTGTCAGTATGTGTGCGGGTCTGTGAGTGGGTGCATCAGGGTATCAATGGGTGTGTGAGTGGGTGTGTGACGGTCTGAGTGGGTGTGTGAGTGCGTAACTGTCTGAGTGGGTCTGAGTGGGTGCATGAGATTCTAACTGCGGCTGTGTAGTGAGTGCATGTGTGTCTGAGTGGGTGTGTGAGTGTCTGAGTGGGTATGTAAGTGGGTGAATTCATTGATTGTCAGAGAGATAGGAAGAAAATGAGAGGGAGAGAGATAGAGTTTCTAAGGTTTTGTTGTCTGATATACTTAGAATGCGTTGTCTCCATTTTAAAATAAAAAAATTATTTGATTTTTACAAAATTATGTTTTTTTTCTATTAAAAAAAAAGTGGAAATGAGTTCAACTGGACTCGAACTCCTATAGCTCAGTGTGAAGGTTTGCAGCCTACGGGCTATTTTAGACCTACCCCACCGTGAACTACCTGTTCAGGTAGGCCACACATTTTTCACTTTGAGCACCTCACCTACCGCGTGTGCTCCGACCCTGACGAATGCCCCTGACCTACCAGCACTTAGTGAGGGCAGAAACATGTTGGTCTTACGTATTCCTTTTTAGACTCTAAGAGACATTATGCTCGAACGAGCCTTCTGTTCCCTCTTGTTCTTAACCTTACCAGCATACACCCTCATTAAAACTAGCAGTAGTAATTGGTGATTTGCTTGGTAATTTTATTTCTCACCCCATCTGGATCTCTGTAATTATCCAGTTAGTTTAATTTCAGCACTCCCTCTGGTTCTTTTAACCAAGAGGTTGAGTCCGCCCAAGTAGTATCATCTTACTTGGGTGGGGCTAGGTGGTCAAATGATGAAGCAAGACACTATTATGTGTGTGAGACCACCTAGTCCGTAAGGGAACTCCACCCCTCCACCTGTAGAACTACATAGCACCCCCTGACCTGAAAATTCCCTACCATGACTTCCCCAATTTAGAATCTAAAACGATTCAAACACGGTGCACTGAGAGAATCAACCCAGGCCCACCCTCAGTTCCTACTACCCCACACCTTTAGTGATGATATAATTTCCTTTGGGAGGTGGTGTGGGTTAGCAACACTTCCAGTACTCTCCTTTTGTGTGTTATAAAGGTTTGCAGCCTTCACACAGAGATATGGGGGCTTCATTAATTTTTTGTAGCCCTTTATGGGCTTTCATGTTGTGTATTTAAAATTTAAAAAAAGTGAATCAAAAGCTCTTTATGGCCTATCTGGCACCACGGGAAAGCCTTAAGGGCTCCCCCACAGTGCCTATATATATTTCTAATTAAATTATTCATTAAAAAAATAAAAATAAAATAAAATGCCCTTTACAGGCTACCAGTCACTGCACAATGCCAATGCTTCAGCAAGCACAGACCTGCTTTGACAGCAGCTCCGTGCTTGCTGAAGCATTTCATCTCTGTCATCTGCAAGCACACAGGGAACAGAGATAAAACTTCGGATTTTAACACCGGAACCTGCTTTAGATGTCCCGCTATCAAAACCTGAAGTACTAGCTGTGGGCACCACGGGACATAGCAGGAACCGGCCCTGGGGGGTGGAAGTCCCCAGGGACATCAGTGGCTCCCCTCCAACAGGACATAGCCCCGGGGGCTGGAGGTCCCCAGGGCGTGGGGGGCCATGGGCCCCCCCACATATTATAAATAAGGCAGCTCTGGGGAGATGGCAATCCCCAGGGCAGCTTGGTGGCCACTGGCCCCCCGCATATTGTACAATAAAAGTCCCGGGAAATAGTGGTCGCTGGGGCAATCCCCAGGGCAGCTTGGTGGCCACCGGCCCCCCGCATATTGTACAATAAAAGCCCCGGGGAAAAGTGGTCGCTGGGGAGCGAGGGGCCCAAGGGCCAACCATATATAAAAATTTAAGCCCTGGGGAGGTGGCGGTCCCCAGGGCAGTGGTATGGTTGCTGACTCCCCCACATAAAATGAAAGCTCTGGGGAAGTGGTGGCCCCACACAAGATTTGTAATGCCCCCAGGACCTGGCCCCGGGTACCTATAAAAAAAAACAAGTGCCGAAGCACATGCTTGTTTTTTTTTATTTTTTGCCCAAATTCACAAATATCATGAACTTGCAGCAAAAAAATATTTGTTTTAAATTGTTTTTTTGCTTAGACACCCCCACCAGTACTAAGGGGTCAGGGTGTCCCAACCTTAGCCCCTTTTATGTTATTTTTACTTTTTTTCTGGGCCTCGGCTCAAGATGGCTGCCAATACTTCCTGGTTTAAGGTGTTGGCAGCCAATCAGAGTTGTGCATTTATATGTTTGTTAATTAATTTGGGTAAGAATGTTTTTTGTTTTAAAATGATTGGAACTAAATATCCCACAATGCAGAATACAGGCTTCTGATGAGATACCGTATATACAGTTGACGTAGAAAATGCACTCACTAACCTTGATCAAGGCTTTGTAAGTTGAAAAGTGTCGGTGGTGGTTCTTGTTTATCTGGTGAATATTAACCCCTTAGCTGCTGGGCCTCAAGTGCTGAGCCCTTTTTTGGCTTTTTGGGGTAGTTCGTGCTTAGGCCTTCTTAACTTTTTGTCCACATAAGGTATCCACGCCAACTTTGCGTCCTTTTTTTCCAACATCCTAAGAATTCTAAAGGTACCCAGAGTTTGTGGGTTCCCCTGGAGGAGACCATGAAATTAGCCAAAATACAGCAAACATTTTTATTTATTTTTTTAAATGGGAAAAGGGTTGTAGAAGAAGGCTTGTAGTTTTTTCCCTGAAAATGGCATCAACAAAAGGTTTGCGGTGCTAAAATCACTATCTTCCCAGCAATCAGAAACAGGCAGACTTGAATCAGAAAAACACATTTTTCAACACAATTTTGGCATTTTGCTGGGACATACCCCATGTTTACTATTATTTGTTATTTCAGCCTCCTCCCACTTAATGACAGAATGGGTGTGAAACCAACGCTGGATCCTGGAACGCTAAACATTTCTGAAAAGTAGACAAAATTCTGAATTTAGCAAGGGGTCATTTATGTAGATCCTACAAGGTTTTCCTACAGAAAATAACAGCTGAAATAAAAAGAATATTGAAATTGAGGTAAAAAACAGCCATTTTTCTCCATGTTTTACTCTGTAACCTTTTCCTGCGAAGTCATATTTTTGAAAACAATATACCGTTACGTCTGCTGGACTCTTCTGGTTGCGGCAATATGTAGGGCTTGTAGGTTCATCAAGAACCCTAGGTACCCAGAGCAAATAAATAAGCTGCACCTTCAATGGGTTTTCATTCTATCCTGGGTATACAGCAATTAATTTGCTGAAATATAAAGAGTAAAAAATAGGTAAAAAGAAAACCTTTGTATTTCCAAAATGGGCAGAAGATAAGGTGTTGAGAAGCAGTGGTTATTTGCACATCTGTGAATTTCGGTGTGCCCATACTAGCATGTGAATTACAGGGCATTTCTCAAATAGACGTCTTTTTTACAAACTGTCTTACATTTGGAAGGGCAAAATGTAGAGAGAGACAAGGGGCAATAACACTTGTTCTGCTATTCTTAGTTCCCCCAAGTCTCCCGATAAAAATGGTACCTCACTTGTGTGGGTAGGCCTAATGCTCGTGACAGGAAACGCAACATGGACACATCACATGTTTAAATTGAAAAATGACTATCTGTGGATTTTGATCACTAGCTCAGCCGGCACCTAGGAAAACTGGTGCATTTTTTAAAAATAGACATCTAGGGAATTAAAGATGGGGTGACTTGTAGGGCTCTCACCAGGTTCTGTTACCCAGAATCCTTTGCAGACCTCAAAATTTGGCCAAAAAAACATTTTTCCTCACATTTCAGTGACAGAAACTTCTGGAATCTGAGAGGAGACACAAATTTCTTTCCATCCAGCGTTCCCCAAAGTCTCCTGATAAAAATAGTACCTCAGTTGTGTGGGTAGGCCTAGTGCCCGCAACAGGAAATGCCCCAAAACACAACATAGACACATTACATTTCCCAAAGAAAACAGAGCTTTTTTTGCAATGTGCCTAGCTGCGGATTGTGGCCTCTAGCTCAGCCGGCACCAAAGGAAACCTACCAAACCTTTGTATTTTTGAAAACTAGACACCTAGGGGAATCCAAGATGGGGTGACTTGGGGGTCTCTCATCGTGTTCTGTTACCCAGAATCCTTTGCAAACCTCAAAATATGGCCAAAAAAACACTTTTTCCTCACATTTCGGTGACAGAAAGTTCTGGAATCTGTGAGGAACCACAAATTTCCTCCCACCCAGCCTTCCCCTGAGTCTCCTGATAAAAATTGTACCTTCCTTGTATTGGTAAGCCTAGTGCCCGCAACAGGAAATGCCCCTAAACACAACGTGGACACATCACAGTTTCCCAAAGAAAACTAACCTGTTTTTAACAAAGTGCCTAGCTGTGGTCTTTGGCCTCTAACTCAGCCGGCACCTAGAGAAACATAGCAAACCTATACATTTTTTAAAGCTAGACATCTAGGGGAATTCAGAATGGGGTGACTTGTGGGGCTCTCACCAGGTTCTGTTACCCGAAATCCTTTGCAAACCTCAATATTTGGCAAAAAAAAAGCACTTTTTCTCACCTTTTGGTGATAGAAAGTTCTGGAATCTGAGAGGAGCCATATATTTTCTTCCACCCAGCCTTCCCCCAAGTCTCCAGATAAAAATGGTACCTCACTTGTGTGGGTAGGCCTAGTGCCCGTTTCAGGAATAGATCACACAACGGTCAATGTTGGTCCTTACTTGAGGGCAACTGTTGACCCTGGGGTGATCCATTCCTGACACAGGCACTAGGTACAGGCACTCAAGTGGGGTAGCGTTTTCATCAGGACAGGTGGGGAAACACTGGGTGCTAAGAATTCTGTGGATCCCAGCATATTCCTGTAGTTTGTGTGACAGAAAATGCAAGAAAAAATTGAGTTTTTATACAACATTTCAGCTTTGCAGGGTATTCTGGGTAAGAAAACTTTGGGGAATCCACACATGTCACACCTTTGTGGACACCCCCGGATGTCTAGTTTCCAGAAATGTCTGGGTTTGGTAGGTTTCCCATCTGGCCGCCAAGCCCAGGACCAAAAACGCAGCTGCCTGCCTTTCAAAACCAGGTTGTTTTGTGATAGATAATTTTGATGTCTCTACAATACGATTTGGGCAGTGGAATATGGGGCTGAACTAAATTCGGGAGCTCCCAAGAGAGAACTCTCTCTGTGCTTGCCGCCGCATGCACCTGGTCTCTGGGTTGGGCTAACCCTCTATTGTGCTGCTGCACAGACTGTGCTTGCGAAGGGACAGCAGGACTGTCCTCATCACCTCCCTCATAATCACTGGAACAGGAGTTATCGAATGGGACTCCTCCAACGGAAAAATCACTCCCAGAGTCTGCACCATTGCCCTATCCCTCAGATGCTGTCTCAGTATCAGCTGTCTCAGTCTCTAATCCTACTTCAGAGCTGTTCTCTATAACCCGAGTTGGACTTGAGCAGCAGTCATCCAACCAGATGCCATCTCTGCTACTGGCTAAACTGTCGCTCTAAAACACTAGCCTATGTAGACAGACACAAAATTGTTGGTGGGTGTGTGTGTGATACCTGCAACAGTAGAGGTCACCTTACCTTCGCTTCTTCCCTCAATCAGCATGTTCTCTCAAGACATTCAAAAAAACAAAAAAGACACACTAGTACATCACCTTGTCACATACCAATCTTCACAGCCTTAAGTGCCTCTAGCGCCCAGTCCAGCAATCATTATTGGTTCTCCCAATACCATTACCTCCTCCTCCGATTCCCTCACTACCACCCATGAAAAGTGCATTTCATCTCTCCATAGCTCCCCTTGCACATACATTTCATTTGTATTGTAGCGCAGGTAATGGCTGGATTTACTAATCCAATCAGCTATTCCCATATAATACAGTATTGATCCTTTCAGTAGGCATATAAACCTTCTGCGCTACTTCATGGCATCAAAACTGCCACTAGACAACAGTTAGATCCTTTTCTATCAGAAACATAATTACTTTTTACTGGTGCCTAAAAGCTACAGTTGAAACGAATCAGTTGAAGTATATGAATCGCTTTGAAGACGCAAGCTGCAACTGCAAGAGATCACTTTTATATTTGGGTGTGGTTTTCCTGGGGGCCGGTCAACACACGTTGACAAAAGTGATTGCTATATATATATTTATATTTAGATATATCTATCTATATATATATATAGATACATCTATATATATAGATAGATCTACATAGATATATCTATATATAGATCTACATATATATATATATATATATATATATATATATATATATATATATATATATATGTAGATTGATGTATTTTTTAACAGCTGTATGGTTTCCTTGGGGGCCCTGACCCCCTGTCAAATTTCATTTTGTTTTGCTTTTTCAAAAAATTTTAAACATTTTTTACACCCAGGGGGGGCGTGATCACGCTC
This sequence comes from Pleurodeles waltl, assembly GCF_031143425.1. Classification (NCBI taxonomy): domain Eukaryota; kingdom Metazoa; phylum Chordata; class Amphibia; order Caudata; family Salamandridae; genus Pleurodeles; species Pleurodeles waltl. The sequence continues at coordinate 589,728,290 of NC_090444.1, read as the reverse complement.
CCCAGGGTAAACGTACCTTTAAAAAAAGTATATGCCCCGAGGAGGATGCAGCCTGTTTATCCGAGGGGGCTGACACCCCCAAGTGAAATTACTGGTGTTTAGTGGGGTTTCAAGGCCCTCAATCACAGGGTTCAGGAAGGCCTCGTTTGGAAGGGGAGACTCTCCCCTTTCAAACGAGGCCTTCCCGAATGTCAGGAAGGCCATTTGGGGCTGTTTTCCCTCACGGCATGCTGATATCACAAAGGGGCGGGAGGGGGGAACGTGGGAGACATGGAAGATCTTCTGTGTCTCCCGGGGATTTTTTCATTAAAAAAAATCCTCTGAAGCGACGAGTCGGAGGATTTTTTAATCCCCTCCCTGGTGTCAGCCACTGGTCGTGACTTGCACCAGGTAGGTAGTGTGTGCGTTGGCCAGTGGCCAACGCTTGCACTGTAAAGGTTAAATACGAGTATTGAATCTCCTGGAGGGCCAGGCTTCTGATTGGTGATTGGATATTAACAGGGAACTGCTCCATCCTTGACGGACGCAGGCACCAGCTGCATATATATATATATATATTTTTTTTTTTACGTTTATTTGTTCTATAAACCGTCCCCAAGCACAGGTGCAGATCAACTAAATGACAATCATCATAGAGAAAAGACTGTAAGGCATCGTACACTTGTTTGTCTGTACATTATACATTAAACAATTAATTGAATTCAGGGCATAAATATAAAAACCTTTCGCCCAGAAATTTGGGCCACTCCATGATTAAAGTTTCACAAACTGACTTGATAAACCAGTGTTTGCTATAGCTTCAATTTCTCAATCAATACTGGTAAAACTCAGACGCCGCATCCAACATTGTTTCCAGCTTCTAAATGTCAAAATTATTACGGTCATTCATTGACATTTATCGTTTGCACTTGAGATAATCAAAATGTATACAAAATATGATATAAACAAAATATTAAAAGCAAGATATATATATATATATTTACTAAAAAAATAAAGGTTACAGGGTCGTTATAGTTAGGAAATAGAATTAAAAAACATTTACTCGTACAAAACCACTGACCATGTCATGAGTAGTGTGATATGTGAGGTCATAAGCAGTGCATTGAGCGGCCATAAGTTATAGTTAGCTCAGGTAACTATAACTGTGAATTTCTAATTTCTATAGTTTTGTATGACTGAAATCTGACTATAACGTTCCTGTAACTTTTGCTTTTTGCTGTGAATAGCTATGTTTTTTTAATGTAAAGTAATTTTAATTACTATACGTTATTCCAAACCCAGCCATGAAAGGCATGGTCTGCAACCCGGCCTTGCAGCCAAGCCCTTATAACCACCCAACCCTGCGCCCATGGGCTACAGGCCCTGTCTCTGTCAGTGGATCTGTGAGTGGGTGCGTGAGTGTCTGAGTGGGTCTAAAAGTGGGTAAGTGAGTCTATGAGTGGGTCTGAGTGGGTGCATGAGTGTCTGAGCGGGTGGGTGAGTGGGCAAAGGAATCTGAGTGCATGTATGAGTAAATGTATTAGGGCATGAATGAGTCTGTGGATTTTCTTTCAAATTTTTTCATATAGGTGAATATTTTACAAATAAGGTACCTTCCACCTGTCCCTTTATGCCACTTTCAATTAGGATTTTCACTCTTAAGGACCGTGTCCACCTGCAATAAAATGGTGGCCGCGACTATCTATTCATATTGCAGGCAGCCAATTACACATGCATATTCGTGAAAATGTGCAGATTTTTGCGATTTACCTGCAAAGGACCTGTGTTGCTAGATATGCAAATTTATTTTCCCTTAATAGCTCAAAAACAACTGAACGGATTTACACCAAACAAGCGAAATCTTGATCTGAATACTGAAAGCTAGCTTTCTGCCAAATTTGGTGTAATTCCATCCAGCGGTTCGGGCTGTAGTTGTGTCTAAACGTCCTATGGGAATTAACATGGGAAACGCAATGTTTTTTTACCCCCCTTTTCTCAGCTGCTGCTTAACCTCAAAGCTTTCCATGCACAACAGGAGTCAGCAGGTCCTTTGTTGGGGAAAATCTTTTGAAGATTCGTCAAATGGTGTCAAAGATATAGGCAAGTCAAAAAATGCTTTTTCTATGGAAACATGGTCCTGACTAGTGGTGACCGCCACTAAGTAATAAATACTAGGTAATATATATATTACCTAGTGGTGGTCCTCTCTAGGTACTTTTAGTTAAGACGTATACTTCGGTCAGCTCAGCTGCTGTCTTGAAAGATATGTGGTGATCCATGAAGCAGGGGCTGAAATAAAGGGGGGGTCCAAAAACTGTTTTTCTCCATGCTGTGTCTATGGGGATTTTACTTTAGACACAGCTACAGCCTGAACCACTGAACAGAATTACACCAAATTTGGCACAAAGCTATATTCTTTTCCTCAGATCACACTTTTTTGGTGTAGATTTGGAGTAATTGAAGGCCTCAGAATATAGATATCTAGCACCGAGGATTCTCCATGGATTTTTGCGCATCGATCCATGGATTCACGTGCCACAGGGAGGATTTGATTGGCTGTCCGCTGCCTCACAGGAATGCAGTAGCCAGCATTTTATTTAATCAGGAAACAGTACCCGTGGCTGAAATCTTTGCTGAATGTAGAATGATGGGCTAGGGTAGAGGTTCCTTCACCCTATGGGTGTTATATACTTGGGGTAAATAAGTAAAATGGGTCTTCAAGTGCTTTAAAATGTATGTTTTTTGAAGGTTTCCAGAATCCGCGGATCCATCCGTGGGACTCAGTGCAGCCCCGCATGTAAATCTGCTGGTGGAGTCACTGATTTCGTGAATGTCAATAAAAACAGATGTAAATTTATACTCCTATTCAAACACACAAACACCCTATTAACTACCCTTACACCCAGATAGACACTGTCACATCCACTCTCACACCCACACAGACACTGTCACACCTACTCTCAAACCCATGCTGATAGTCTTACACTTAGACACAGAGAGAGATACTCTTACATCCAGTCTCAGATTAAAGCACACACTATCACACTCCGTTTCACACCAAGACTGAGACTCTCACACTTGCTCTCACATCCAGTCATACATTATCACACCCAGAGACAAATTCCTACACTCAAGCTCTCACCCACACAGACAGTCTCATGGTCACTCTTACACTCAGAGAGACACTCTTACACCTATTTTCAGATCCAGGAACACACTGTCACACTCTCTCACACACCCAAAGACACTCACACTCAGTGTCACACCCAGTGAGACATTGTCACACATAGTTTCGCACTCAGCGACCCACTCTGACACTCACTCTCACACCCACGCAGACACTCTCACACCCAAAGATGTTGGTCTGCTTTTTCTCACACCCATGAACACACTCTGACACCCATACAGAGACTCCCAGATGCACACTCACAGCAAGATGGTGACTGTCACATCCACTCCCACATTTAAAGAGATAGTCATAAACCACATACCCTGACACTCTCACACCCAGTTTTACACCCATACAGATACTCTCATACTCCCTCTCACATTCAGAGACAGATACTCTTACACTCTCTCATTGTTACACTCCTTCTCACACCAAGACTAAGACTCTTACACCCACTCTCAAACCCATGCAGACACTCCCATACTCACTCTTACACTTAGAGAGACAATGACACATCAATTCTCAAATCCAGACTCAGACCGTTATACTTACTCTCACATCCAGGCTCTCTCACACTCACTCTCACATCCATAGAGATAGTCTTACGCTTTCTCTCACATCCAGGGACACACTCTGACATTCAGCCTGACATGCATACAGAGACTCTCAAAAGCACTCTCACAGCAAGATAGCCACTGTCAGACTCCCTCGCACAGCCAAACAGACACCCTCACACACCCTCTCACACCCATGCAGACACTCTCAAACCCACTGTCACACTCAGAGATAGGTACTCTTACACCCACTCTCGCATTGAAGTAGAGACTATCACACTCACTCTCACACCAAAACTCTTACACTTACTCTCACGACCAGACAGACACTCTCTTACGCACTCTCACACCCATGCAGACACTCTCAAACTCACTCAGACACTCAGAGAGAGATACTTTTAAACCCTTTCTCAGACTGAGGCAGAGATTGTCACACTCCCTCCCACACCAAGACAGAGACTGTCACACTTACTCTCACAACTAGGAAGACACTCTCACATGTAGTCTGCCACCCAGAGACCCACTCTAACACTCACTGTCACACCCACACAAACAATCTCATGCTCACTCTCACACTTAGAGAGACACTCTAGCACCTACTCTCACAACCAGGGAGACACCGTCACACTCCTTTCCACACCCAGACAGAGAGTGGCATATTCAGTCTCATACTAATATAGAGATTGTGACACATAGAGTCTGATTACGACCCTGGTGGTCTTCAGACCACAAGGGTCGTGGTGGCAGTCTGACTACCACCAAAGCGATGGTTCGACGGCTTTAACAGCCGTCTGACCACCACATTATGACCGTGGTGATTGTGCCGCGGTGGGAACGCCAGCACTGCCCAGTCGCCTGAAGACCACCAGGGTCGCGGTGGCAGTCTGACCACCACCAAAGCGGTGGTCTGAATGCTTTAACAGCCGTCTGACCGCCACATTATGACCGTGGCGGTTGTGCCGCGGTTGGAACACCAACACTGCCAGGTCGCCTGCTGGTGCACCCTATGCACTACAGCATTGCCGCCAGCTCTATTAAGAGCCAGCATCAATGTTAAAAACCATTCCCTGCTGGGCCAGTGGGCGGAAACACCATTTCTGCCCACTGACCCAGGGGGGAACTCTTCTTGGGGCCCTTGGGAAGGGGGCCGCACTGGCAGAGGACGATGAAAACAGTCCACCAAAGTCATAATTAGGCTCATAGTCTCTTAAACTGAGCCACACTCTGACAGTCACCCTCACATGGAGACATACACTATCACATTCTTTCTCACAGCAGGAGAGACATTGTCACAGCTGTCTCACAGCTAGAGAGATGCTGTAAAACCCAGTGTCCAGGCAGACAGTCAGTACAAAAGGGTCCTGGGGCCAATGTGTGGGCAGTGATGCACATGAGTGAGTTAGGGTATGAGTTCTATTACTAAATAAATGTAAATTAATATGGCACATTGAAAAAAAATGTGTACAGGATGTTAGAAATAGGTTTTTTATTTTTGGGATTCGCAAGTGGATCAGCCGATCCGTATGACATTAAAATTTGGATTTATGTATGGTTCATGTAATGGCTCTGAGAGGAGCCTTTGTGTTTATGATGTGAGGGTGACTGCTACTGATGATAGAGGATGCAGTCTCTCAAGTTATATAGGAACACATTGTTGCCTTTGGCTGTTAGGTGAACTCCATCCTTTCTGTATATATCCTCCATGTCAAATCGTACGTTGTTGTGATATACAGAGTCCACACTATGATCCCTGAGTATTGCAGATACAGTTTTATTAACATGTTTCCTGGATTTGTATACTTGTGGACAACATTGAGTTGACCAGTTCCACTTCTGTCTTTGGCAAAAAAAATAAAACACAAAACAGTGTGTGGGAAAAGTGTCAGTTTTCCAAATGTATCCTTCTTTAGGATTTCCAAACCAGCCTTTGTAACGGTGCCCAGGTCATTACCACTACAGTGCACAATCATAAGGTCTGGGTGCTAGCAATCCTTAATGGTTTCAACTAAAGGGAGTAATTGATGCCACTTTAACCCTCTCTGGCCAACCCAAGTAATATCTACATTAGATAAACCCAGGCCCCTGCCAATACCACTTCTTTTTGCACTCTCTCTGGCCTAAAACACAAAGCTGTGTCCCACAGTTAACACTCTGAGCATCCTGGAGGTAATCTGGAGAAGCACACAGGAGATGGCTGCAGCTGAATGAGGTTGGTATGAAATGAAATTCAGTTAAAATGGAGGGTACAAGGTAGGATCTGAAAGAACAGATTTAATTGGCTCTTGAAGATATGTTTGTTGGTGGATTTGGCGGTGAGGTTATGTGGATTGTAGGTAAATGTTGGATTGGCTTTACAAAAATTGGAAAACAGTATCACTGCCAGTGATATGTTTGTTGTGAAAGTTTCAACCACACCTGCTGCAGCAGAATATTGCAGATTTTGTAACCATGGTAACACAGAGCTATAGGAGCATGAGGGGAAAGGGTATACAAAAAAGACTAGACTGTGACTTCATCATTGAAATGTAAAAGCAATTATGATTTGCAGTAATTATTTGGTGTTCAGATGTGCTTTTGTGTAAAAAAAAAAAACTTTGATATAGATGTGTGTTTTTTAGTGTATTCAAAAAATTCATTTTCGGATTTCCCGCGGAACCATATGCGGATTTACAGGGGGGGCTGCGCTGAGCTCTGTGATGGATTCCCGAATCTGGCGAAAATTCATACCACAGTGGGATATCTTTTGAGACATGTTGGAAAGGGTTGAGTATGGATACCAGTCATCAGTGGTAAAATATATGTTTCAGGTGGAAGAGAGATTGTGATTGGTTTTCTGATTGACTAACTTTGAAAGCAAAGGGGAAGAAGTTGCCATTTCATGCGTGCCTCATGTGAGAGTTGGTTTCCAATCTTTCTTGTGGTTGGTTTTCTGTACATTTTTTTGTGAGAAGAAATTCTAACTGATACTGCAAGGCAAACACACACTCAACACGCACACGTATCAGGTATGTGTAGTAAAATTGACTTTATGTTAGAAAGTATTAGTAAAGGAATGATTGAATAGAAGGTGAAGGCATCTTAGTAGTTTGGTACCAAAATGTCATCAGAAATATAGATAGCAGTTTTGAAATTGATATAAAGAAATTATTCAAGCCAGCAAACAAATGACTAAAATTATTTAGCAGAAATTAAAAGAGGTGGTTAATGTGCATTTCTATATTGTTTCAGTGGACGTAACTGAGCCTTGATCTATGCTGAAGCTAGTATACAGAATGCAGTGATTAGTTATTAAAACATGAAAAATGTTGAATTTAGTATTAAAAAGTTAAATGTCTTTGCCTATACTGATATAGATATTAATTGATAATATCTGTGTTTATTTTAAGAACAAGTTGTTGGCACTTGCTACAATGGATCACCATCTCCTTGAGCTTATTGCAAACTAGTGAAATAGATATATTTAGCAGAGCTGGAGCACCCAAAGAACAAGTTGGATCTGCTGCAGCAAGATGAGCAACTTTCTATCTCATGTAGCAGGGATATTTTCGCTCGTGGTACTTTTTCAAATGTTTTCACACAGTGCAAGTACCATCATTGTACTTTTACCACATAGAGTGCACTCCACATATCTGGCACAGGCCTTTGTTTTCAGAAGGAGCGATGGTGGATATATGTATATCATGTGTATCATACATAGTAATGTTAATTTAAAATAACATGCTATTTACTTAGGGGTTTTTAGCCAATGTGACTGCTCCCCCCACTGTTCAAGGATGAGTATCTATATGCATTTCATTTATAGTGCAAAAGTATAGAAGCTGAGAACAGTGGAGAGGGCAATATGATTTGCTTGAGTAAAGTTTGTAATTTGTATATAGAAATTTAAAATTCTTCTGCCTTACAATTAATGTTATTATTTGTATTACAAGCTGACAATTTTTAATACATAAGTACCAGTATGAAACTAACTTTGCATTTATGTTTTCTCTTTTAATACAGATGAAGCTTGCTATTTACTGTGCTAATGTAAGTAACTATGTCTCACACACCCAAACACACACTGATGGATACAGTAACATCTCAAGGCACACATTGATGGATACACAAACACACTTAAGCAGATACTAAGGCATACAGTGACACAGTCAAGCACACACTGTTGCATACACTACTACACCCAGACATACACTGATGCATATGCTATCACACACAGGCACACACTGATACATACACTGACAGTCAGGAACACACTAATGCATACACAAACCCATCCGTGCATACAATGATGCATAGAGTAACAGACACTGATGCATACACTGACAGATCCAGGCACACACTGATGCATACACTTACAGATCCACGTACACATTGATTTATAAACTAACACACCCAGGCACACACTAATGCATACACTATCACACCTAAGTACACACTGACACGTTCACTAACACACCCAAACACACACTAATGGAAACACTGACACACACATGTACACAGTGATGAATACACTAACAAACCCTGACACACTCTAAGGTATACACTGACACAGCCTGGCAGACACTGATGCGATGCATACACTAACACATCCAGGTACACAATGATCAATACACTGACACACCCATGTATACACTGATGCATACAGTAACACACCCAGACACACACTGATGCCTACAGTGACACAGCCAGGCACACACTGATGCATACACTAAGACATCCAGACACACACTGATGCATACACTGACACAGTGAGGCAAACACTGATGCATACACTGAGGCACCCATATAGACACTGATGAATACACTGACACAACCTGACACACACTGATGCACACACTGATGCATACACTGACACTCAAGCACACACTAATGCGTAAAAAAACCCATTTGTGCTTACACTGATGCACAGAGTAACATATGCAACAACACACTGATGAATACAGTCACAGATCCAGTCAGACATTAATGCATACACTGACAGATCCAGGTACATACTGATACATACACCTACAGATCCATCCACACAGTGATGCATACACTAAGGCCCTCATTATGACTTTGGCAGTCTTCCATGAAGACTGGCAAAGCTGCGGGCGACAGGAGACCGCCAGTGCTGGCAGTCTCCCACCCAACATATCACGGTACTGCCGGATTTCCGCCACACTTTGGGCAGAAATCCAGCAGTAGTCATGAAGGCAGGTGGAGGCACTCTGGCAGTTCAATCACCGGCCCAACCCCACCAATAGGACACCACCTACCGTTTTATGGGCCATAATAGGGCCTGGCAGTGGAAGCGGCCCTTTCTGTTCCCTGACGGATGACCTTCTCCCTGAAACAGGTACGGTGATCGTGCGACAGTGAGGGGGTGGGAGGGGGGTGTTGTGCATGAGTGTGTGTTGTCTGCGTGTGTGCATGTAAGTGTGTATGTGTATGAATATGCGTGTTTGGATTGGTGTGAGTATGCATGTGTGAATGTTGTGATTGCATGTATGGATGCGTGTTTGAATCCGTGTGTGAATGTGTGTATGTAAGTGTAGATGAATTGGTGTATGCGTGGTGCGTGTGGGTGTCTGTGTGCATGTATGCGGGGAGGGGCGCTGTGGCTGAAGTGGATAGGGGCGCTGTAGCTGAAGGGGGTGGGAGGATCTGTGGCTGAAGAGGGTGTGGGGGTGCTGTGGCTGAAGGGGTTAGGAGAGGGGGTCCTGTGGCTGGATGGGGAGGGGGTATAGAACTTGCTGGGGAATGGGTGGGGAGCTGTCTACCAGTGACAGGGAAGGAATTCCAGTAGTCTTGCTGCCATGGTTTTCATGGCAGCGCTACCGTTGCAGAAACCATGGCAGAATGCCAGCTCCCAATACTGCTGACAGTCTTCTGTGGACCGCCGGGTCGGAGATGATTATCTCCGACCCGGAGGTTCCGACCGCCATGGCGGTATGAGTGGAGATGACATGATGACAGAGGCCAACCCACCACACTCATTAAGTGGGGTCTGCACCGCCAGCCTGTTGGTGGTGGGACCACCACATTTACCCCGGAGGTCAAAAGACGCCCAAGGTCAAAATGAGGCCCTAAATCAGCCAAACTTATGCTTTTGCATTTACTAAGACACCCCGTCACACACTGATGCATACACTACCACACTCAAGCATACATTTATGGATACAGACACATACCCAGGAACACAGTAACTCATACTGCAACATGTCCAGGTAGACACTGATTTATACACTGACACTCCCACGAACATACTCATACATACTCTGACATACCCATACACACAATGACGTATACAGCAGCCCATTTATGGACAAAGTTATCCATACTACTACATCAAGAGACACACTGAAGGATACACTCACACATCCAGGGGCACACTAATGCACATGCTGGCAGATCAAAACACATATTAATACATTGACTTACAGATCCAAGCACACTCAGATACATACACTGACACAGCCAGGCATACACTGCTGTATTCAGTGACACACCCAGTGACACACTGATGGATACAATACCACACCCAAACACACATTGATGCATGTACTGACTTACCCTGAGACATACTGATCCATACTCCAACCTATACCCATTCACACTGGTTTATACAGTGAAAAACCCAGGGAAACACTGATACATACACTGTCACACCCAGGAACATAATAATGCATACACTGACACACCCATGCACACAATGATGCATACACTAACTCATTCATGGACACACCTATGCATACATGACCATATCCAGACACACTCTGATGAACACACTGACACATCCATGGACACAGTCATGCAGATGCTGACAAATCAAAGTACACAGTAATGCATACGCTTAGAGATCCAGGCACACACTGATGCATACACTCACACACAGGCATATACTTTCACTGAAACACCTAGTCCCATAATGATACATTCACTACCACACTCAGGCACACACTGACGCATACAAGGCACACATTCATGCATACACTAACACATCCAGGCACACACTGATGGATACAGTCACACACCCATGGACATAGAGATGCAAACACTGACATTTTCAAGGACACACTGATGCATACACTCACACACCCAGGCACACAGATGCATACACTAATGGACCTAGGGAGACACTGTTATATTCACTGACAGACCTAGGGACATACTGATGCTTTCACCTTTTTTCAGAAGTAGATTTTGTTTTTTTTAAATAGAAATGGCTTAAAAAAACAACTTTTATAAACAAGAAAAATACATGCAAATCTGTTGCATCTGTTGCAAAAATCCTTTTTGCTAACTACAAAATAAGTGAAACAAATTAACAGTGGTGGCTCTTCACGTATTCAAGCATGCTGATTATGTTTGCATTCTTTTTAACAAGAAGTTCCTGGCACTTGCCACAATGGATGACCATTTCCTTGAGCTCGTTGCACACTGGTGGAATAGATATATTTTGCCCAGCAGGAGTTCCAGAAGAAGTAGATGGTCCTGGTGCAGAAGGATCAGCAGCTCTCTCCCTGATGTAACGTAGATATACACGCTCCCGGTAAGTTTCAAAATGTTTCCACATAGTGGAAGTACCACAGCTGTACTTTTTCTCAGTGCCTCTGGGAAGGTTTTTTCCACATAGAGTGCACTCCACATTTCTTCCGCAAGCTTTTGTTTCAGAAGTGGGGATAGTGAACCATCTCCACACATCACTTTCCTTTCTATAAGCTCCATGAACATCTTCATCCTGTTCCTCCATGCTTGCTGACCTACCAGGATCTCCACCTTCTGCCATTTGGAATGCCAAACAACAAAATACACCTTTCTTCACCAAGCAATAACAGCAAAATGACTTTTGGGTGTGGTTGCTTTGAAATTCTGGGTGTGGTTCTTATGAACTCATGGAAAGGTAGGAATCTCTTTTTTTTTTGCTTCTCCGACTCCCCGGATTTTGTGAGAAACTTGCAGATTTGTCATATTTTCAAAGTGCGTGAATTCCATATAAATTTATAGTACAAGCTTTTATGAGGTGTAGAATATATAATGTTATATTATATTTAAATCTACACAGTATTACATGCATAAAGAAATTTACAACATAAATCTGTGAATCTGCTGATCAGAATCCAAAGTAACAAATGATCTGAGAAAAACCATAGAGTTCATTCACACGGCAGGTTGCAGGTCTGCGGAAAATCCACAAATCTGAATTTTTCCACAAGTGAAAACTTACGTAGCTATGTAATAAATCTCTATCACAATATAACATTTGGTAAAACCAAACTTTATTGCTTTTACATACTGTTTGCATTATCTGAAACTTACTTACTGTTTTTAAACAAGCAAACGATACAGAATACATTATGTTGTATTAGTACATGATGGTCATATCATTTCTAAAGAAATATATACAAAGCAGTCACCACAGCAAATACATTTTTTTAAAAAATCAAAAGTTACAGGGAGGTTATAATTAGGAATTTCCTTTAATAAAAGCATAGAAATTCATTGAAAAACTCAAAGGCTACAGGGATGTTACAGTTAGGAAACAGAATTAAGAAAACTATAGAAATTTGCCAGAAAAACCAAAGATGAGAGAGACATTATAGTTAGGAAATACTTGAAAAGAAAACCTTAAAAATTCACTGAAAAAAATGAAGGTTAGAGGGATGTTATGGAAATAGGAAATAGGAAATAGAATATAGAAATCACAGAAATTCACTGAAAAAAACAAAGGTTAATGGGACATCTCAAATGACATCACTGATGACATCATCCACATAAACATTCACACACCCACTTGTTTACTTATAAAAACTCTTGTATACCCACACACAGACACATCTACTCACATACTTATTCACAGAGGCATAAAACTAGTGATATACAGACACTAATTCAGTCAAACAGTCACTGACACAACCACTCAGTCACCCATACAGAACTAACTGATGTATTCACAGACTCATACAGTTACTTACACACCCACTCATACACCCATACAATTACTCACGCAGCCCATTAACAGATCACTCATCTACTGACACGTCCAGTCAATCAGCTGTACAAGCACTCACACACTCATACAGTCACTGACACAGCCAGTGACTTATCAGTACAGTCACTTACACATCCAAACACTCAGCTTTACAACCATTCACACACCGACTGGCTCACATGAACAGGCACTCACACACCCACTCAGTCACCCATGCAGCCACTCACTGACCAACACAAGTTCTCACACATCCACTCACTCTCCAGATAAAAACGTACACTCCCACTCACTTTAGGATACAGCCAATCATACACCCACTCACTCTCTCATACAGTCACTGACAGAGCCACTCAGTTATACTTACAGCCATGTATACACTCACTGACTCACCCATACAGTAACTGACCCACCAACTCACTCACCAATACAGTGACATCCATTCACTTACCCAGAGACCCAGGGGCATATTTATACTCCGTTTGCGCCGAATTTGCGTTGTTTTTTTCGACGCAAATTCGACGCAAAACTAACTCCATATTTATACTTTGGCGTTAGACGCGTCTAGCGCCAAAGTTCATGGAGTTAGCGTCATTTTTTTGCGTGAACACCTTCCTTGCGTTAATGAGATGCAAGGTAGGCGTTCCCGTCTTAAAAAATGACTCCCAGGCATGTGCGTGGTATTTATACTCCCGGGCAAAAATGACGCCCGGGAGTGGGCGGGGCAAAAAACCCCGCATTTGCACCTCTTTTTAACGCCTGGGTCAGGGCAGGCGTTAAGGGACCTGTGGGCTCAGAATGAGCCCAGAGGTGCCCTCCCCTGCCCCCAGGGACACCCCCTGCCACCCTTGCCCACCCCAGGAGGACACCCAAGGATGGAGGGACCCATCCCAGGGAAGAAAAGGTAAGTTGTGGTAAGTATTTAAAAAAAAAAAAAAATTGTGGCATAGGGGGGCCTGATTTGTGCCCCCCTACATGCCACTATGCCCAATGACCATGCCCAGGGGACATAAGTCACCTGGGCATGGCCATTGGGCAAGGGGGCATGACTCCTGTCTTTGCTAAGACAGGAGTCATGTTAATGGCGTCTGGGCGCCCAAATAAAATGGTGCAAATCGGGTTAAGACGATTTTTTTGCCTCAGCCTGACTTGCCCCATTTTGGGACGCTCAAACGCCATTTTTCCCTACGCCGGCGCTGCCTGGTGTACGTCGTTTTTTTTCACGCACACCTGGCAGCGCCGGTCGGCTAACGCCGGCTAACGCCATTCAATAAATACGGCGCCCGCATGGCGCTTCAGAATGGTGTTAGCCGGCGCTAATTTTTTTGGCGCAAAACTGCGTTAGCGCAGTTTTGCGTCAGAAAGTATAAATATGGCCCCCAATCTCACACCCATTCACTCATCCGTACAGCCACTCACACACCCACTCACTCAACGAAATGCAGCCGCTCAAAGTCACTTGCACACCCATACACCTACTCACATATCAAATCACTCTCCTATACAGCAAATGATTCAACCACTTATTCACCCATACAGCCACTCACACATTGATGCAAGCACTTGCGCTCACTGGATGGTGTCATCAGTGATGTAATTTTAGATGTCATCAGTGATGTCATCAGTGAGATCACTGACCACGTCATGAGTGATGTAATGTGTGATGTCCTAAACAGTGCATTACGAGACCGCAAGTTATGGTTAGCTCAGGTAACTCTAACTTCTGAATTACTTGGGTTTTGTATGAGTAAAATCAGAACCTTTGTTTTTTCAGTGAGTAAACATATATGTGTATATATATATATATATATATTATTATTATATGATCCAGTCACGAGCATGACCCCGCAGGCTTTCTATTTCCCCAAAGGATGACAGTGCGAGTCAGTTCTCATTTGCACATAAGAGTTCTTCCAATGCAAATGAGAATTGTTACAGAGGAAATTTTAGGAATGTGCACTAGTGAAGGACACTCCCCTCGTACACTTGCCATTAACTGGTGGAGCAAGAAATCTGGCATAGCATGGATCACGTGGAATTTGTTAGATCTATTCTAGTTTGGCGGAATTGTGTGCAGTGTTTACCACATGTGGCAAATACTGTTTACACATGGTGTGGTATTTGCCATCTGTGGTAAATACCTCCTATGCTGAAATTACAAAAAAAAAATGAAGGAGAACATGTGCAGTGAATTTGATGGGGTTTTATCTGGACCTTTTCACCCTATTTTTTAAATATGTTTATTTGGTTTGTGTAGAGATAGACACAAAAGGACCATGCCGTCACAAGAATACATCATAGAGGGCTTCCGACAGCACAGTAAACAGAAAATACAGGTTACAAGAAAACATAGGTTGTCATTATGACCCTGGCAGTCTGGACCATGGTCTGACCGCCAGCACCACCAGTTTCCTTCCAGTGGAGGGACTGGCAGTGCTGGTGGTCCTAATCAGCTAGGGCAGTGCTGCATGCAGCACCGCCCTGGGGATTACAAGCCCCCTCTCTGCCAGATTTTACATGGACTTGGCATGGGCAGTGCAGGGGCCCGCCTGGACAGCCCCTTCGTGAAATGCATGACAGGTGCTGTTGCACCCTACGCACTGCAACATTGCTGCCAGCTCCATTATGAGCTGGCATCAATGTTGTGGGCTGTTCCCCACTGGGCCAGCGGGGAACTTGTAATGGGACCTGCGGGAAGGCGGCAGCACTGGCAGCAACCTGACAGCGGGAGTTTGTCCGGTGGGATTTTCGGCCTGCCAAACTCAAAATGACCCCCATAATGTCATGACTGTACAGACTGTGAGTTTGTTACAATGTGGGCCTGGTTTCTTTATCCGGGTTTCCCTGTTATAGTACTGTAGTTAGTGTCCCCAGACATTGTAGAACTTATGTGGACACCCCCTGCTCTTGTAGGTGGCCTCTGCTGCCAAGTACATGTCCAGCCTGGCCCTCTGTATTGTCAGAGTCAGTATCTCCTTCACCTCCCAGTGTTGGACCACATGTCTCTTTGCCACCAAAACCAAATTACTAAAGAGGAGTTAGGTTCACGGAATATCCTGTTCTGGCAGAATACACAGTAGAATCAATTTTGGCTCAAGAGGAATATTGGCATGCAGTATGTTGCAGACCTCCCGCAATACCCTAGACCTATAGGTTTGAATGAGTGGGCAGCCATAATGTTGTAATATACCCATTGGAGTTTCTTGAATTGTATCAGCCATAATTTGGACATAATGGCAACCTTTCATGAGTGCATCAGGGCTGTCTCCCAGTCAGTGCCACCCAGTTCCCCTATATCTTTCACCCACCAGTCTCTCAGCTTACTCAGCATGTCTGGCATGTTGTTATTGAGTGTTTTATATGTATATGAATCTGCCTTTTCCTTAATGTCTCACATAAGTAGGGAATATATAGGGGAATGATGGCTTCACCTAGTTTCTCCGCTTGCCATGAGTGGAGCAAATGTGCTTACTTTAGGTAGTGGTAAGAAAATAGTTGATAGTTCCTTTGGAGAAAGAAAAATGGCATAAGGTTGCCATCTTTTAAAAAGCCACCACTCTTAGAAATCCCAATCGTGTCCCAGGCCCCAAAGTCCTTAAGTTTCCCCAGCTCCCGCAGTCTTGCCCCTTCCACAGAGGTGTTTCTCTGGTCACCTTGTTTGCCCACCCTATACATCAGGTGACTTTCTTCCATGCCTCCAGCACCACCCGCATAGTGAAGAAAAGCTGTTGGCTGCCTGACCCTCCATATATTAGTGCAGGTGTGTTTTTTTCCCTAAACTGAGCCTGTCCCAACCTATAGGTCGGATGATCCAGAGGTGTAAATATCTATTAAGTTATAGTAACCAAATGTGCAGCCTAGTAGTATGCCCTTATGTCCGGGAGCGCAGTCCCACCATTGTAGAGGTTGCGCTGCAGCATCCTTAGGTCCACTCTGGGCTGTCCCATCTGCCATATCAGAAATCCTAGCTCACTGTCTATTTTGACGAACATCCCCTCCAGGATGGTAAAGTATGTGTTGTGAAGGACATGAAGGAGTTTGGGGAGTGTGATCATTTTAAAAATAGCTGCCCTTCCCAGAATCATGAGTGGCAGTGCACGCCAGCATTCTGTGTTTTTTTTAAAATCCTGTACTACTCGTCCTAGGTTTCTAGTCAAACACAGCTCCCTGTTCGGGGCAATGTATATGCCAAGGTATTGAAACCCCTCCACCTCTACTTGCACCCTCTGAGGGAGGGTGGTAGAATCAAGCGAGCCATAGGGCTGGTATAGCACAGACTTTCCCCAGTTTATATTGTACCTGGGAACAAGTATCATATGTCTTGAAGATCTGGATGATAGCTGAGATCGTAATTGTGGGCTTAGTGATATAAATGAGAATATCATCCACAAAGAGTAAGACCTTTTCCTTCTTAGTGCTATTATAAGTCATCTTAAAGCCCTTTATTGCAGGATGAGCATGGACAATGCAGGCCAAGGGCTCAATAGTAAGGGGAACCAACAGGAGAGACAGTGTGAATCCTTGCAGGGTCCCCCTCTCGAGCAGGAACACAGATGAAAAAAGCACCATTAACTTTCTCCGCTGCTGTCAGGGCCTGACACAGCAGTGCTGTCCATTGTCTATAGTTATGACCAGAACCAAATTTCTGCATTGTTTGCTGGAGGAAGGTACAGTGTATGACATTAAAAGCCTTTTTGTCATCTAACGAAAGGAATAAATGTGGTTCCTTACTATCAGGCACCTCTGATATCCAATCATGTGCCCTTCATAAATTAAATCTGGTGG
This sequence comes from Pleurodeles waltl, assembly GCF_031143425.1. NCBI lineage: Eukaryota > Metazoa > Chordata > Amphibia > Caudata > Salamandridae > Pleurodeles > Pleurodeles waltl. The sequence goes on along the minus strand of NC_090444.1, from coordinate 589,710,835 downwards.
AGCTACTTGGCATGAAGCCAGACTGATCACTGTGTATCAATGGCATCACAACTATAAGCAGTCTTGTGGCTAGGATCATGGTTTCAATGTTCAGCAGTGAGATAGGGCAATAGAATGCAGAGTCATTCTCAGGCTTGCCTTTTTTATGTATCAATACAATTGTAGTGCATTGCAGATCAGGCAGCAGTGTCTCTGTAACATTAGACTCTCGGAATAGGGTCAATAAATTTCACCCCAGTAGTCCAGCATAGCACCTAAAGAACTCAGCCGGAAGACCATTGGGTCCCGGGTTCTTCCCTGACTTTTATTTTGCTATTGCCTCCTGTACCTCATGGAGGTTGATGTTTTCCTCCAGTACCACTCGGCCCTTAGCTGATATGACTGGTGTAGCCACCCTATCTAGGTACTCCACTATGCATTGTATGTACATCAGACAATGGACATGCCTTATAGAACAACCCATAATACTGGGCAAATTCCTCTGCTATATTCCTGTCTGTAGTGTGAGTCACCCCAGGATGATCAGTGATACACCTGACCCAGCAAGCCTCCACTTCTCTCCTGCTCAGCCATGCCAGCACTTGCTTACTTTATCCAAGTGTGGTAGAGGTGATGGTGTATGCCTTACTTCTGTTTTTGGACCTTTATCTCTGCCAGGTTATGATACTCAGTGCATAGCACCTCAAACCTTCTAAGGACCTGTGGATCCATCAAAGTCCCTGAGGACCCCCCTAGTTTTATAAGCTGGTACTCTATCTCCTCTATCTCCTCAGTCTCTCACCATTTCTTTCATGTAATTACATTATGTGCTGTATCTTGTTTTCAGTAAAATAAAGTCCCATATTGATCTGGAGTTCTCCAGCCAATTCTGCATCCCACTGGTCCCAAGCAATGAGTTTTCAGCCTGTCTCTGGGTCACCGCCTCCCACCCACATAGAGGCAGAGTGGGGAGTGATCCAACAGTCCCCTAAAAAGATAATCCACCCTATCTATCTCTGCTATCTCACCCGCTGGGACAAATACATAATCAATCCTAGAGAAAACTTTGTGGCCCTCATTACAACCCTGGCGGTCGGTGTAGAAGTGGCGGTAATACCACCAACAGGCCGGCGGAAAAAAAACGGAATTACAAGTATGGCGGTTACCGCCATGCAAAACTGCCACCTCTACACTGCGACCGCCAGGGTGGTAACGACCGCTGGGCTGGAGACTTCGGTCTCCAGCCTGGTGGCCGTCACTAGACCGCCGGCGATATCAAGCGGTAAGCACTATCAGTGCCACGGAATTCATTCCCTGGCACTGATAGGGGTCTCCCCCTCCCTCTCCCCTGAGTCCTCCCCAACACCTACGACCCCCCTACTGCCCCCCAAAGGTGGCAGGACCCCCTCACCTCCCCCGCCCCACCAGAAACATCGACACACACACCCCCACCCCTACATGCACGCTCACACCACTCATACACATACAAATACACGCACACATACATACACACATGCACACAGACATATATGCACACATTTTCCCATACACACAATAAAACCCCCCGCATGCATACACGCACTCACACACCCCCTCTACACACTCACATGCACACACACAACACCCCACACCCACCTAACAGACGATCACCTTACCTAATCCGGTGATCCTCCGGGAGGGAACGGGATCCATGGGGGCTGCTCCGCCGCCAGCACCCCGTCACCAGAACACCACCATGCCGAATCCTGGGACATGATTCGTGGGTGGTGTTCTGATGACATGGCGGTGGAGGTGGAGCAGCCTCCACTTCACCGCCGACCGCCAGCATGGCTGCTGGCGGCTCTCCGTCTGAAAAAGGGCAGAGGGCTGCCAGCAGTCATGATACTGTGGGCGGGAGACCAGCACCACTGGCGGTCTTCAGCCCGGAGTAACCTCGGCGGTCTTGGCAAAAGACCGCCGAGGTCCAAATGAGGGCCTGTGTGTTCCAGAACAGTAAGAGAAACCACTGCACTCTGAGTGCAGACACCTCCAGAGTTCTGAGAGCCACTCAGCAAACCGATGCTAGGGGAGTGTCTCTGGTATGGATCACTCTGCAAAAGAGCAGTTCCAGTCAGAGGCCACATCGTTGTTGAAGTCCATGCCTGATTATGTGAAAAGATGAGTCAGATTCGTGAGTATAGCAGCTACTATCTCAAGTGCGGGCATCTACGGCCTGGAGGGCATATACACTAATCAGGGTGATGCCCATTCAACCTCATATCCACTGAACTTTAATATATCTCCCAATCTGGTCCACCCAAGTCCCTGTCATTTAAAAGGGAGTGTTCTTTTTTATCACTATAGCTACTCCCCTGAGCCTGAAGTGAACCCAGCATGTGCCATGGTTGTGTATGCTCCCCTACCCAGGAAGCAACACTGTGTCCCTAGCAAGTGGGTTTCTTGAACAAAAACTATGTCTGGCCTTAGGTGACATATGTATTGAGCCACCAGACCCAGTTTGATGCATGTTTCTATCCCTGTGCAAACAACTATTTGCATACATATAGGAATTTAGTTGATAACTACTAATAAGGGTCAAACTACATAGTTTACACACTATTCAAATATAAAAAGTATGTATGTAGGGTAAAAAACAACAGGTGTAATCTGATTAAAATATGATATTATTTACTGTTGAATTATTCTTTGGAATAGGAGACGCCTGGTGAAGAATTATATTATTTCCAATGTTAATTGTTACATGATAACAATTTGGATCCATTCAACACTTTAAAAAATGTCAAAGAGAATGGACAACCTTTTTAAAAATGGAAACTAACAGAACAAACCGTGCCCACCACAAAAACCAAGCATGTTTTAGCAATTTGCACAAAGCGACAACAAAACAGACAATTCTAATTTAATAAAATGAACTTCCTATTTATGTAAATGTTTAATGACAAAACAAAACAGTTTGCTGACACCTCGTGAAACAAAGCTCCCAAAACGAAGTGACTCTGACTGAAATAAATCAAAGCTACCCGAGGTAACAGACCGAGATTCATTTACACTCTGTTTTGGGAATTCTGCACTTTGACATCACACTTTTCCAATATTCTCAGCTACTGTAGGTTGGGTACATAACAGAGTATAGAAAAAAATTTAAGCAAAGGAAGAAATTGATCAAATATGAGGTGACCAAATACAACCAAACACAAACAAAAGTAGAATGGTTAGATCTTGGTAAAATAAAGTGTTGAGAATAAATCTGTTTCTTTATGAATAGGCTCTGTCAGAAGATGTATTAGAAAGGCAAGTACTTCATTTGTAATGTATCCTACGTACTTGCCTTGTTTTCTGTATGATAGATACTCAATGATGAGATGAAACTAGACTGTTTCACTTTTACTTTAGATAATAGTTAAATTTACCACAGGTTTAGAATGTTCTTTGCTACCACTTGCCATCTCGATGCAAGCTGTCCTGTTCACATTAAGTAATCTAGCTCTGATTGGTCAGAGTTGAAGATTATCTACCCAAGCCTTACAATTTGTTGCAGTATACAATGTTACAAAAGCTTGGTTTGAGACTAGACCAGGGGAGATGAGATAAGATACCCCTTTTTTGATAGACGGCAGATACAGACTGGTGGAGAGACTTCTAAGAGCACTCTCACACTAACACATTCTGACATGTTCTCTTTGCTGATGGGTCTTGCATCCATTCTGAGAACGATTTTATTCTGCCTAAATGTATTCTTGAGATTTTCTACTGAAATTCCAAGTGAGATGCTCTATTATAGAAATATATGCTTTCACATCTGAGACGAGAACTCTTTATGGGTTCTACTGAACTTTAACTTTCTCCCCAAATATATATTTGATTAGGGTCTGGAATTTATGGGACACGCTATATGCTTTGTTCGGTATTATGATTGAGAATAGTGATTTGCTAACAAAGAATATGTTGAACTAATGATTTAATAAAAATGTTGAAATAGAACCCAAATACTCATTATTGACTCTAATCAACTCAAATTGAATGGTCTTGATTTACGACTGTGAAGTTCTTAATCTCACTTACAATCGGCCTCAAAGGCCTTGCCTCTAGGGCTCAGTAGAGGTTATGGGACCTTTATTTTCCTGAAGGCTCCCAACAGTCCTCAAAGGCTTGGTTACAAATGAAGCTTCACCAAAGTTGGCAACATAGTTATGGTTCAGCAATAGAAAAATAAGAATGGCAAAAATTACAAACTGCTCCGAAATAAGATAAATGCTCCTTGCCTAAAGCCTGAGTTCAAAGTTTGACGGAGTGTGGTTATTTAATCGGTTGCCGGTTGCCGGTTGCAGTTGTAGACTGCTGATTTCCCTGCTTTGGGTGTGAGTACCAATAAGGTTATGCGTTGCATATGTGATGATTATTGTGATGTGTGATTGCACATTTAGGGCCTGATACAGATATTGGTGGACAACTTACTTTATCACAACGGTGACGGATATCCCGTCCATCCTAAATCCCTAAATACAATCAGGCATTACTTTTCTGAAAGGCAGAGGTCTTCTAAAGGATTTGGATTATGTGAGGTTGAATTGTATTCAGTAGGAAGGAAATAAATTTGTGTATGAGTATCATGAGAGATTGTTGAAGACATTTCAACAGCATGCGGGTCAAATGCACTTTGAACCTACTAATAGGGTATTCGTTATTTCACAATTTGTTTTTGGTTTAAGGCCTGTGATTAGTCAACATATTCAGCAAAATATGATTTGTTGGCAAACTATGGGCCTGATTTATAGCTCAGCAGAGAGGTTCTCTCTCGCAACGGTGACGGAAATCCTCTCCGCCGAAATCTAAATACCATAGAAAACAATAGTATTTCGATTTTGATGGATGGGATATCTGTCATCGCCGATACAGAGTACAACCTCGCCGAGATATAAATCAGGCCCTAAGTCTTTAGATGAGGCCCTGAAGCATGCGATATTTTGAAGTGATGAGCAAGAGATTAAACAGAAGAAGCTTAAGGAAGAGATCATGCTAGCACAAATAAAGCTGGCACAGAGAGGCTTTCAGAATCAGTTGTTTGCAGGAAATTGTGGTACAGTGCAAGGGGATGGTGTTGAAGGTGGTATGCAAGGAGATGGATTTCAAACAGAAATGCAGGGTGTTCATTGAGGTAAAATTGCTAGAGGTCGAGGAGTTCAGATTGATCCAAATACAGGTGCTGATGTTGCTATATTGAAGAAAATGACTCCTTGTCCTCTTTGTAACAGGTTGGGCAATTGGAAGCGTAAATATAGGCTCAATCCAAAAATAGTAAACAATAATCAAAAAGTTGCCTGCACAACAGGTGAAATTACCAATACAGAATCACATTCAAATGATGCCAGTCCCACAAGCCCCTATAGCTCAACAAGTTAATATTTAATTAAGAATAATAGCACCAAGCAAACCAAAATACAGTGCAGATGTAAAATTAAATGCAATTCAGCAGTTTCCTATGTTTAATGTCAAGAGCTTAGACTAAGGGACCTCACAATGAAGGTGCCTGAGAGAGGAGGTGGAATTTGTGCTTGGAGCAGTCTTAGAGGTAGACAAGAGTGGACCATTTGTAGAAGGTGAAGTAAATGGCCATCAAGTGTCATTCCTGATTTACAGTGGAGATACCCATTTCACTGTTAGAACAGCGTAAGTCTCAGACTTACCCCTCTCAGGAAAGAAGATCCAAGTCATAGGTGTCACAAATAAGCACATTACAACTCCAATCTCAAAAGAAGTTCCTGTAATAATAGGCTCATTTAAAGATAATCATCAGTTTCTGTTTGTGATTCGAGTCCTGTAAATCTATGAGGAAGGGACTTGTTATGTAAATTCAGTTGTACAAGTTATTGTACTGCCAATGAGGTTGAGCTTCTGGCCCATGATGAGAGTGCTGAGTTTAAAATGGCCCAATAAGATACAGTAGGACTGTACCCAATAATGAAAGCAAAGAAATCACCATTATATTTAAAATAGACCATAAACCTAGAAATATGGGATTTCATTGGAAAAGATGTTGGACTAATCAAAAGTATAGAACCAGTTCGAATTAACGGAAAATCAAATGCAATTTTCTCAAAGATACCACCTTATCAGATGACACCTGAGATAATTGCAAGGATAACATTAATATTTGAGGATATGATACAGAAAAGTATTAGCATGGTGTCGAGTCCCATAGGGTATACAGAGAGTCCTTCAATCGTTATTCAAATTCCAAAGAAGAATTTGTAGGCATTGATTATGCCCTGTAATTAAGATCTCATTCAGTACATTGATAACCTATTGGTGGCATCAGAACCGAGAGAATCTTGCAAACAAGACACAGTTGGTCTGTTGAATCACCTGGCTAAAAATGGACATAAAGTGTCCCTAGGCAAACTACAAAACTGTCAAGAAGAGCTTGAATATTTGGGACATATCATTGGAAAAGGGATAAGAAAAGTGTGGAGAAAAAGTGGAAGCCATTTTATGAATGGGTCCCACCAAGACGCAAAGGGAAGTCAGAATGTTTTTGGCAATGGTTGGCAACTGTAGACATTGGATACCCAACTTGTCTTTGGTGGCAAAGCCTTTACTGAGGCTGACACACAGAGATGTGCCTGATCCATTTCCATGGGACAACAAATGCATGAATGCTTTCCTAGAGCTAAAAGAAAGTCTTGGTCTCTGTAGAGCCCTGTCACTGGCAATACCAGAATATTCAGAGTTTTATATTATTTTGGAGTGAGAGCGAGGGCTGCACTTTTACAGTGCTTGCACAGGTGCATGGTGACACCAAAAGGGCCGTGGCCTATTTCTCGATTACACTTAATCCTGTGGCTGCCACACTGCCTGGTTGTCTTAAAGTGGTGGCTGCCATCAGTGAGAGACTCGAGACATGGGAAAGCATAGTGATGAGACATCCATTAACTGTTATGGTCCTTCATTCTATTGAGGTTTTGCTCACCAGAACAAAAACACAGCAAATGACAAGCACAAGGTTGACTAACAGTGAGCAGCAGATTCTTGCTGCTGAGAATCTTACTCTTAAGCGCTGTCAGATTCTAAATCCAAGTACCTTAATGCCTTTGCCTGAAAATGAGGCATCAGATAAATTTGAGCATGGCTGTCTTGATGTTACAGACTTATGCACCAAGCCAAGGCCTAAAGCTGTGCCGTTAATAACACCATATTATGTCCTTTTTGTGGGTGGGTCATGTTTAAGGAAAAATGAAGGTCCCCTAAGAGCAGCTTACGCTGCTTGTACCATTCAAGAAACAGTAGGAGCTTAATGGGTTCACAGTGTTTGTTCACCACAAGTTGCAGAGTTGATTGTTCTTACTAGAGCTTGCAGACTGACAGCCAAGATGAGAGTGACTATATTTACAGTCAGTATGGCTTGTGGTTCATGATTTTGGACAGTTATGGTCACAGAGAGGTTTCATGACCTTGTCAGGATCTCCAGTTGCTAGAAGCCTTACAGTTCCCAACCGATATTGCTGCTGTGAAATGTGCACCACAGAGTAGCAACAATGGATATGTCACAGTCAGCAACAGATATGCAGACGAAGTGGCACACTATAATGCCACTGTGGCTTGTTTAGTTAATGGAACATTCACAAATGACTCGCAAGAGGACACTGTCTTTGCTATGCTAATGACAGTAGACAACACCTGGGAGAAATTAAAAGCCATACATTAAAATGTGTCTGAAGGAGAACAACAAAGTTGGATTAGAGCAGGATGTGGAAAGGATGAAAATTAAATTTGGGTTTCAATAGATAGAAGATCAGTGTTGCCAGGCAGTTTATTGTCCCCAATAACACTTTTCCATGTACCTAGACCTTCAGGGAGGGTTTCTTTGGTCAAGTCATTTAGACAGAATTGGCTTAATCTCAGAATTAGAGGTTATGCAGAAGAAATGTTTCATCAATGTATAACATCTCAAAAAATGAATGTAGAAAAAAGAACACTAGTCACAATGGATCACACAGGGACATCTGGTGGTCCCTTCAATAGAATGCAGATGGATTTTTATCAAAATGCCTGTTTGTATAGTCTGAGATATGTCCTAGTTATAGTGTACATTTTCTCTAAATGGGTAGAAGTCTATCTGAACAAGGAGGAGTGTCAGTCTCTCTGTAGCCAAATTGCTGTTGAGGGAGTTGGTCCTAAAGTACGGCATACCAGTTTTTCTGGAATAAGATCCAGGAACTCACTTCAACACTGAGATCATGAAAATATTGTTTGCAGCACTGCAAGCTGAACAGAAGCAACACTGTAGCTAGTGCCCTGAGGCTTCTGGAATCTTTGAGCAGATCAACAGAACTATTAAGTCTCAATTGGAAGAAATTTGTGCTGCTATGTCCTTGAAATGGCCTGCAGCTTTACCATTGGCATTAATGAGTCTGCTAAGTCCACCAGATAGAAAGACTGGGTTATCTGCACGAGATACCTATGGGGTGACCAATGAGATTGACCTCTGTACCTGCAAATGCACTTGTGAACATTACCGATGACATGGTAATCAATTACTGCAAACTAGCTGATGTGGTGCATTCTGTCTCTCAACAGGTTGAAAGTTTCACTGTAAATCCACATCAAGAGCAGTGCCATGACCTCAGTCCTTGTGACTGAGTGCTCATCAAGAAGTATGTGAGAAAGTCTAGTCTGGAGCCAAGGTGGAAAGGCCCATGTTGAACAATCCTGATCACAAATACAGCTGTCAAGTGAGCAGGAGTACCAAACTGGGTGCATGCTTCACATACCCAGAGAAAAAGAGATCCTCATGTAGAAATAGTGTTCTATGAGCCAGAACTTAAAACACTGATGAATGTGCCATCACACGTTGTACAATCTACTCAAATTTGTGGTCAAAGCCAGCAAGAAGAAAGGGATGAAGATCTGCAGAAAGGTGAAGAAATCCAATTGTCAGATATCCCACAAAGTGGCATTGGAGCTTTGACACAGAAAGTGGAGAAGCAAGAACTTAAGCTGTAGTGACAGTTGATATACCCACAGAACAACAAGAAGAGAAAGAGATGAAACAAGTTCTGAATCAAGGAGAAAGAGAGACACCGATAATGCTAAATGGCCAAAAACTTACAATCAAAAGAAGTTAAAATCGAGTGTTTCAGTTGGATCAATACCAAAGTCCATTGGCAAAGAAACAAAATCAAGTGGTATAAGTGACAGTGAAGAAGAACAACAAACACTCAGAAGATCTAAAAGAGCTAGAGTACCTTGTTGAAGTTCAGCACCTGTATGGACATACTACGTGATCCAAATGCTAAACATCACAGTCTCAGATCTGCTCGCCTGAACCTCATTGAAATTGCTCAAAGCAGAAATTCAGTTGTGATCAATTTAATTCATTAACTGTTTGAAATAAAAAAATTGGCAAAACTTGCTGAGAAGATAAGAAGACTACCTCGGAGTAAAGCAGCAGAAGATGATTAGGAATAATATTTTAGAAGAGCATGGAGTAGATTTAAGGAAGACTATACGAAGACTTCTGTAAATATATTTGCAAGAAACTAACCTAAAAGAAGACAATTCAGAATTGTGGCATGTTGAATTAAAGATACTAACTTTGCTGTTACTCAGATATTGCTTTTAGCAAGATCTGACTTCAACTAAACATGTGTGCCCTAACCAGAAATAGATGCAAGATTATTATAAGGATTATACTTTTATTAATAGTTTTATGGGCAGTTACAATATTGTTAGTAATGCATTTCCCACCAGAGGCAAAGAACTCTGTAACTACATTCACTAACACAACATCTAAACCAGGTATTAATGAAAATGAGTTAAACACTTCTTTTGTGGATTACATGAAGGCAGATTTTTCAACAAACATTTATTTTAGATTAGTACAAGAACATACAAAAGCTACTAATGCAAAATACTGTTATGTATGCGCATATATACTTTCCTCAGCTGATGATCAAGTAGCATATCATCACAATCATCTTTCCTATGCTATATCATGTAGTATACTGCTTAGTTCATTAAACAGACAGAAACACTTTGAAAACTATTTGTCCAACTTTGACATCATCCTTTTGAAAGTTCCATTAATGAAGAGCATTGTGAGAGAAGGCCTCTTTTTGACATGGTTATCCCCCCACTTTTTGCCTGATGTTGATGTGTCCTAGAAATTGTAGTGCCCAGAGCCCCTGCTAACCAAGGGCCAGATGTATCAAGGGGTTTTACCCATTCTGTGTCTATGGAAAAATGTTTTAGTACATCTGGCCCCAAGTTCCTTGGGTCAGAGCACTTTCCCCAAATCTGTTGAGACGCATTGGCATAATTGGATTCACCCTTAGCTATCACTATAGATCCCTTGTAAGTGAATACCTGGGTACCCAGGGCATGGGGTACTAGGGGTAGGCCCCTGAGGGCAGCAGCACTGATTGTGCCACCCTCCAGGGCCCTGCATCCAGATGTACCCAGCACTGCCATTACAGGCTGAATGCCTTGCTGCAAACCTAAAATACCAACTTGACATGGCACACTGCTTGTGTGCCCTGTCCACCATACACTGCATTTACTATGAGTAAGACACCCCTCTGGCAGGCCTTACAGCCCTAAGGCAGGGTGCTCCGTATTATATGAGAAGCCATAGCTGCATGAGCAATATGCCCCCACTGTGTCCTTGCCAATCCTGGGACATAGTGAGTGAACAGAGCAGCCATTTTAATACATGCGCTGGACACTGGTCAACACGCGTTTCCCAGCTACATGATGGCCCTCTGAACCCTGGGTTGTTTGGTATCAAACAACTCAGAATAATAAATCCAAACTGGTGCCAGTATTGTATTTTTCCCTAAATGTACCCAGTGGTCACCTTAGAGGTGCTCCCTGCAGAAGTTAAATATCCTGGCATGGTTGCTGACTGGTCCTATCCAGCTGCCATCTCCAGACAGCCAATATACAAACCTTAGGGGGAGTGCCCTACCTCTCCAGTTTGTAAGACAATGTCCTTCCTGGATTGAGGAGCTAACACCCCCACCCTAAGAAATGTGCACTGGCCTGACAGTGAGCTTCCAAGGGCTGACAGCCCTTGAAACCCGACCCACAAACCTGCTGCTAGCAGTAGCAGGCCTTCCCCTTTGCAAACCTCTACTTTTGGCAGCAGCAAAGGCGGGAAACCTCACAAAGGGCAGGGGGAGTGGCCCCACCTAGCATACACCACCGCTAAGGTGTTGCCTGTGAGGGGGACCCTTCACTGTATTTTCCTCCATCTTGGATGGAGGGAAAATAGCCAATTAGGATTAGGGAAGTGACCCTTTCCACAGGAAGTGGTCACTATAGTGGGTGTAGCCACCCGAAGGTTCTCAACCTTTTGACTTCTGTGGACCCCCATTTATCATTAATGGAACCTGGGGACCCCCAGTGAATCATTATTGGAATACGGAGAACTCCCCACTGAGTCATTACTGAAAGGTGGGAACCCAATCTGTTAAGATTACTTCATTTTCTAAGCAGTCACAGACCCCCTGAGGAGGCTCCGCAGACTCCCATGGGTTCCCGGACCACAGGTTGGGAACCGCTGCTTTAGACATATTACTCACCGAAAAGGGCAGAGTCTGCAAGATGCTGAAAGTTGAGAATTGTTGTACTTATAGACCTCATGAGAGTAATAAGACTATAGATTATGCAAAGAATATCTCTGATTTAAGTTTGATTTAGAACCTTTAGAAACAACTAGTATAGTACAAAGCTTTACTAAAGGAGTGTCTGCAATAGGCAACTGCATAAAAACATTAAGAGGAGGAATCCTTAAGGCCATTTTAGTTCCTATATTAATAGTAGTTGTCTGTTTTCTATCTACACTAGCAGTTTATAAGGCATAAAAGTGTTGTTTATAAAGAATACAAATAGAGAAATTAACAAAAGGATGAAGAAAGATTTAGAATTAAGTGAGTGTATTAATAAAGAGTATAATATACTAAAAGAAAGAGACAATTGAAAGAGAAAAAGAAGAGATTCAGTGAAGGATGGGGTAAACTCTGAATTTATCTGTGTATGTAATTTTATGACGGTTCCAAACCATCAGATCGGGGAACTGAGAGTCTTTTATAAGAATAAAATCATTATATTATTAACTTGTACAAAAGAGTTTTGTAGGCCTTTGCTAAACACAGCATTTAAACGTTAATTTGTATTTGAAGCTTGCATAACGACATGTACTTGACTGAACTGCTCACAATAAAAAAAAATTCCTTTCCTTGGTTCGATCTTTCCTCTTTGTTAGTTTTGACCTGTGTCATGGTCACAAGTATAACATTTTATGATGTAAATGTTCTATTGTAATAAATAAATGAATAGAGAGAGTGTTAAAGCTTATTTAATGACCAGTTTACCTATGAAAATAATTACTGCAATGATAGATGAATCCTAAAAACTGTATCTGTATAAATAGCTTCTGTCAGAAAGGCATATGATGAAGACAATGATTTCATTTTTAATGTATCTTACTTACCTGACTTGTTTTCTGCCTTATAGACACTCAATGGAGAGAAGAAACAAGACTGTTTCACTTTGCTTTAGATAATGGTGAAATGTATTGCATGTTTACAATGTTCTCTTATAAAACTTGCCATCTCAGTGGATCTGTTCTTTTCACATGAAGACATCTATCCCTGATGGTCAGAGCCAAAGATTATCTACCCAAGTTTTATAATTTGTTGCAGTATACAATGGTATAAATGTATGTTCTCAGACTAGATGGGATACATGAGCTGAAAGACTATTTCCTTTGTTAGAAGACAAATACAGACTGGCGGGGAGGCTTGTAAAAGCACGCTGACTCTGACACATTCTGACTCTTTGCTGATTTTTATTCGGCCTAACTTATTGCTGACAGATTCTACTAAAGTTCTCAGTAAGATGCTCTAATATGAAACTACAAGCTTTCAGATTTGAGATGAGAACTCTTTATGGGTTCTACTGAAATGTAACTTTCCCCCAAAAAGTAGATTAGATTAAGAACGAGAATTTATGGGATACACTATGGCCCTCACTAGGACCTTGGCGGTCAGTGCAATACTGGCGGTAGTACCGCTAACAGGCTGGCGGTACATACCGCCATATTATGACATTGGCGGTGTGGCAAGAGCCAAACCGCCAATGTAACACACCGACCGCCACGGCGGTAACGACCGCCAAGCTGGAGACTACAGTCTCCAGCCCGGCGGCCATCACTAAGCCGCCCACAGTAATATGTCCCCGCCTATCGCCATGGTTTCTGTGGGTTTTGTGCTGTCACGAAAACCATGGCGGTAGGCACTATTAGTGCCAGGGAATTCCTTCCCTGGCACTGATGGGGGTCTCCCCTGTCCCTCTCCCCAGAGTCCTCAGCCACCCACCCTCCCCCCAACATAAGCACATATACACACACGTACATACACTCGCATACACACATGCATACCCGCATTCACCTACGCATGTGAACATTCATACACACACACAGCAACACTCACTAACATATATAATAGCACACATGCATTCACATGTCACAACATACACGCACACTCACATTCATTCATGCGCACACACATCACACACGCCCCACACCCGCATGCACACACACAGACACAAACACAGCCACCCCCACACACACACACACACACACCTCCCTCTCCTGTCATAGCACCCAACTTACCTGCATGCAGGGAGTCCTCAGGCAGGAGACGGGACGCAGCACTGCTGACAGCAGCAGCATCCACCAGCAGAACACCGCCAGGCTGTATCATGTGTCATGATCCGGTCGGCGGCATTCTTCTAGTGTGGCGCTGCTGCTGGCAGCAGCACCACCTTACTGCCATCCGCCGACATGACCGTAGCTGGAATTCCGCCAGCCTTCTGGCAGAATTCCAGCCACGGTCATATTATGGTGGACGGTTGGTAGCCACAGCGATGGTATTTTGGCAGCCGTTGCCATGGCGGTAGGCACCATTTACCACCAATGTTATAATGAGGGCCTATATATTCTTTTTCTGTATATTGAGAATAATGATTTGTTAATAGAGAATATAATGATTTGATAAAAAAAATTGGAAATAGAACCCAAACACTCATTATTGACTCTAATCAAACCGAATTGTATGTTCTTGGTTTATAAAGGTGCAGTTCTTTATCCCATTTATAATCTGCCCCGAAGACCTCGCCTCTAGGGCTCAGCAAAGGTGCAGGACTTTATTTTCCTCCAGATTTCCATTAGTCCTCAGATGCTTTCTTACCCATGAAGCTTCATCACTGGCACGTGAAAGCAGAGTATGAAGTGTAAGCAGAACATACCATGCTGTTATAAAAAAACAGAGAACTGAAAGAAGAGTTTATTCAGTAGTGCAAGAAACAGTGGCATCGAACAGACTAAAATACAATTAAAAGAATGTTGACAGTGCAAATAAGAACATAGCACAAATTTAGAGAACAAAAAGAAAAAAAGGAAGACCAGCGTCAATATATAAATTGTTAAATAAAAGTAGAAAATAAAAAGAAACAATCTTTGTGCAGTGAAAACAAGATTGGGTAAAGCATGTACTACAAGTTCTGGTGACTGAGAAAAAAGGGGATAGCCCCTGGAAAAAGACTTTTGTGGGAAAACAGTATTGCTTATGGTTGCTTTTAAAAAAACAGGTAAATTAGAGAGAACAAAGGATTATTAGCCTGCCATTGAGCACTACACCCTATTAATACCAAAGCCAAAATCGTTAAGACCTAGGGGGGCATAGTTATAGGAGAGTGCTGTTAATAGGGTTATTGTACATACTCACAGCCCTGCACGGTAAATCTTAGCTAAAATCTATTAAAACAGAATGGGTCTCAATACCTATGAGCACTTGCAGCCTGTTGTTGCTGTTACTTAATTCAGGAAAATAAGACACAACAGACAGAGAGAAATTGTAAGATCATGTTCAGAGTAGTTGGTGCGAAGAGTCATGAACAGATAGCTATAGAGAATTTCAGAGGTGGAAGCAGAGGATGGGGAGGAAGTGAGATGTGGAAATAGAGGCAATAGGAGGTCAGAAGGGTGATGGCTATAACTGGATGTTACAAGAGGCAGGAGTTTGCCAGATGAATATATGCTTCAAGGTAGGTGGACAGACATGGAGAAGTTTAAGACAAGTGTATCAGAAGGTGAGAGGACATGTTTGAAAGAAAGTGGAACAATATCATTTCTAAAGCTCAGGAGAAATTAAAATGGCTAGTGGGAGGCTTAACAAATCTTGTTTCTTTAACTGCAATGTTAAAGTGAAGCTAATGGTCTGTTTTGTGTGTTAAAGGATCATAGGCTGTTAGGTTAAGGAGAGAAAAAAGACACATTAGGGAAAACCAATTGAAAGTGTAAAGAAAAAAATCACACATTAATGAAAAGGTATTCAAGTTGCCAATCTCAAGGCATGCCTGCTCCATGCAACGCACGGCTGCTCATACACGGGGTTAGGAAAATGGATATATGTGTTTTATTCATGAACACCATTCACTTTTATTGGTTTACTCAAACACTCTTTAGTTATTAAATAGGCATACATGTAGTTTTTGTTTGCGATAAAGATGCAATCCTCACATTTTGAGGGACTTACCTCAGGATTGGATGTATTTGTTACATCCTGTAAATACTACACCCTGTGAAATCAGCATTTATCAAGTGAAGTAAACATCACTCCCTGTTCTAATATACTCATAATCATTATGAGTGGTTGGTCCAAGTGACCAGTAAGCATGGAGTTTATGAGCCTGATTCACAAACTATCTGATAGTAAATGACAGTAGTAGTACTTACTTACTACAGAATGCAATTGACAAACCTACGGGTAGAAATTTCCACTTTCATCTTTCCTAAGGGAAGATCCTTACAATCATAAATTTACGACTCAGTGGTAAATATTGGTAGGGCCCATAGTAATTAGAGATATTTACAACTAAATGAGAGGGGTTAAAGGAGGAGTAAATAGGTGTTTAGGGAGGAACTCACATCCGCTCACAAAACCATAAGGCCATGGTTATTCAACAACTGCACTTATAACGTTAATCCAGCCAAAAATGATCCAAAACAACAGTAAAGGCACTTCAGCCCAACCCTGGAATACGTCCAGCATCACACATATTCACCTACTGGTACTGCAACACAGTCCCATAGAAAATAAAGGAGGCAGAAATTAAAAAAGAACCCCATAGGAAATAATGCTAAATATATTAATATATTCTTACTTTTATGTATCTATGTACATTTAAATTAAGGTAAACAAATTACATATAAATAACAAAATATTTCTTAATAAAATATTATAGTAATGGTTTTTAATCAAAAACTTTAGGCAACTTTACACTTCTAAATAATCATATTTATTTAAATTAATTTTATACATAACTTGAATGCATACTAAATATGATACATTTTAATATAGGTGGTTTAAAAAAAAAAAATATTAGAAAATTACCTTCTGTTTAATTTAAAATCATTACATTAATGAAATATTTACTTCATAATAAGATTAAAAGTGCAGTAGCAAGTTTTATTTTGCCCTACATTTAAAATAAAAATATAAAAATAAATTTACATTAAACCCTTCTCTGCCAGGCCTTTTCCCCCTCCTGTGCCAAGCCTTTTTTTTGCTATTTGGGGCAGTTCGCGCTTAGGCCCTCATAACTTTTTGCCCACACACGCTAGCCAAGCCAAATTTGCGTGCTTTTTTTCCAACATCCTAGGGATTCTAGAGGTACTTTTGTGAATAGGTCCAAAAGTGTAGGAGTACATTTGCAAGTGTTTGGTTACTCCCATGTAAATCCACCTTTCTAAATAGGCCCCTCAATCTCTCCCAAAATATTTTGCCTTTTCTGTACCCAATTTTGCAAATTTCGTTGAGGGCTGTGATCTGCAATCTGCCTCAACCCTCATGTGCTTTTAAGAAATGGCTATTAATACTGTTATGTAATTTAAATCAAGGAATCTGTCTGATTTCTAATTGAAAACTAGGTAAACCACATAATGTAAGAAATGTGTGTGATCCTATCAAAAGGTACAGACAAAAGACACAGATGAAAGACATAAGATGACTCATGAGTGAACATCCATTACCATTAGTTGAGACAAGCCTGTGTTTGAGAGAAAGATGGTTGTACTGTCCTATAAAACATGTTGATGCACATATATGCATGAGTACTTCCCTTAAAAAAAAATGTAAAAGGTTACATTTATTTTGATAAAAATGTACATTCATTCAACACGTTCATGATATTAAAAATACATATTATCAAAAGCAAAACAGTGTGCAACAATACGTCCTTCACATGAACATCATACTGAAAACAAGGCAAAGCCTAAAAGAAGTCAGACATACAGGTGTGTGCTTAAAGCCTTCTCTTTTATTTCATGCAATTGCACAAAATTGTCTTACTTTTGAAGTGAAATGGGGAAAAATGTTGGTCTCTTTCCAACATCCCTCATTTATAGCATTATTGGTTGCCTTTGGCAAATACCAGGATACAGATGGAATAGTGCTTACACCTTGTGTGGCAATGAAGTCATTGCAATTTATAACTATATCATATTTGTGGTAGAACTATCACATTTGATTTTGGTTTGACATGATTATCTTTGTAAGTCTATGTTTTGGAAGAGGTCATAAAATGTTACTTGAAGGCTCAGCTAGCCCTCAACAAATATAGAGATGTAGGAAAATCACAGTTAACCCCAATATCAGAAACCAAATTCACATATGTGTCAGAAACAGATCATTTTAATTTGACTTGTATTTATGAAATAGGACTCTCCAACTTCCAGATGCTTGACAAATGGGAATAACTATTACTCCAATATCCCCATCTCAACATTACCTGTCAATATTCACATGTACCAACAATGTGCACAGTTTTACATTATGTCCGATGTTCTATTATGCAGTGGCCTGATCCAACACAATTGCTCAGTGCTAGGGACAGGTATGAGCAGCACAAGAGGTTGACAGGAGCAGAGCCTTCCCTTGATTGAGCAGCACTCTTATTCAGCAATGCTTACACACAAATACATACAATTATTTATACATCCCTAATGTATATGGGAGTAGTCAGGCAGTATTGTCTCTTTAGCAGGAATTAGCTACACAATTCCTGGGTGACCTGACAGATCTATTTACAAACCGCTCCCTAGCAGTCACATTTTTAATTTTCAAAATTGAACACAGAGACTATATTGTGTAACCTTTTCATCATCACTTTACTACTGTCTGCTGTGTCAGCTTCATTCATTTGTGAATTATAGAAGTATGATTTTTTTAAAAGAAAAATACCTTAATGTGGCCCAATGCAAAGATTACGCTTGCAAATGCAATCCACCCTGACTAAATACCTTGTCTATGCCCACAAGAGTAAGAGGAATTTAGTAATCTTTCTTTGTAAGTTTCAAGACAATTCAGGAGCCTCACTGATTTAAATGCTAAGGACCTTGCTGCCTTAAAACCATCCAAATTGGAGGTAATACCATGTGTGTGTTTGCGCACACGTCTCTGCATGTGCATTGATGTGACTATGTTAATATGTGAATATGTGCAAATAAATGTGCTAGACTTTTCTACATCCCTCACCTGTAAACGAAAGTCAAAATTTTTTTCATTTACCTCTTGAACATATTACAATAAAGCTAACAAAGCTCTATTGATTTTCACAAGTATACTCATATAGTTACTTTAAATTCACTGTTCCATTTCTCAGTTCATTTAGTTCGTTTGACACTAACGGCTATCTTATTGTACATATTGGTTTTTTATTTCATGTTCAAGTGTGTAGTAGATTTCTTGTGCGTGTGAAGTCACACTAAAAAGGCTTTGGGAATACTATTTATAAGGCAGCATAACGTATGATTCGAATAGTGTAGGGGTGTTTGTTGTTTCTCTTGTATGATGGCGCAGCACAGGATGAAATGTGGATTTAATTAAAATCCGTCCACAACAATTTAGTGTATTGTTCACATTTCATCATTTAGCAGCATACCAGCTTCCGCGTTCTTTGTTCTTAGAGCCAGGGAACATCACGTAATTGTGTGGTTTCTAGTTAAAACCAGAACATTAACTGTAACTGTTCACTGAGCATAACAGTTACTCAATTGCAATTACATTTTTATGTTGTATTCCACACTACTGACTGTAAAAATAGCACATCTTTTAATGACCTGCTTTTAATTAAGGCTGGACTCGTCTTTATGCCAGATTTCTAGAGTTTGTTTCTCAAAATGTTTTGTACTATAAGATGTTGCTAACAGAAATGTAAATCTGTCTTTCTGCTTCTAACATAGGAACCTGGATTCTCAGAATACATTTTTATGTGTGGAAAGTTATGTGCATAAGTCAAAAGGCTGCCTTGAGATGCAGGTTCTTCTGCAGCAATAATGCATGGTGATTTGCCACACAGGGCAGTACAGAGGTATGGTTGAAAAATCGGGTAGTCAAGAGAAAACTTGTGAAAACCTGAAAAGTTAAAATAATGGGCCTGATTCACAAAGTTACAGATTTAAAAGTCACAGATTTGCTCATGCAGAATTACTCTTACCTTTAGAGTAAATGTCTGCCTTTTTTTAGATTTTGTAATGATCCCAGCTAGCAGAATGCAAGGAATCCTCTGGCCGTCTTAGACTTCTGTTAGTTAGCCAATGCATAAAACGTTTTCATGCATAATTTCTACGAAGGGCAAACATGACACTGAGTTACCCTTCTTTGGTAAATATCTCCCACTTTACACTTTGATTTAGTTATTACATTTTGGGGCAAATTTATTAAAAGTGTCACTGCACCTAGTGCAGCTCCACTTTTCTTGCACCTCTTAGTGCCCCCCTAACGCCACCATATGTGCGCTGTAATTATAATACAACGCACCATGGCAGTAGTTAGGGAACTAGCATCACAATTTTTGGTGCTAGTTTGGTGTTTTGCAGGACTAGCGTCAAAAATGTTGCTGCTGATCCTACATAGCACCCAGAGGCCCATTGAAACCAATGGGCGCCTCCTTTTTTAACGCCTGCTCTGAGCTCGCGTTAAAATCCCAGAAAAAATAACACAAAGAAATCTTTTAGATTTCTTTGTGCCATTTTTTTTGCCCTCCCCCCAGCGGAGGAATGCTCCCCCTTGCATACATTAAGCCTGGTGCAGACAAAATGTGGTGAAAGGGGTTACAAATTGGCGCAATGCATGCATTGGGCTACTTTGCAAATATAGTGCAGCTTTTTTGGCCTTCCAATGCCACAGTAGTATAAGAAAATAATGCTTATGTGGTGTTGTAATGGCGCTAGGCCCTCCTAAATCTGGGCCTTTATTTGTCTCATCTTCTGATCAGCAGTCCAGGGCATGCATCAGAAAAATGTCCCTCAGAAATTAAGATAGTGTGCACAACATTGGAATTCATTTTTTATGATGTGAAAAAAGTACCTTAATATTGTAGACATGACAGATAGAGCTTTGCCTCCTTCATGAGACAAGAGATCAAGAAAATAAGGATTGTGGCCACACTAGGATCACATTCTAAATCCATGCTAAGGCAGAGAATAGGAAGATGTACCAGTTATGAATAGAGTTGCACTGTCAACAATGTTTACACCAACTCTGTAGCACTCCAAGTTAATTCATGAACTTGACATAGCAATGATCAAAACACAAAATGGTTGCTAGACTATTTTGTCACCTATCTGGTAGTTACAGGGTGCTTGCAACTATTTGAGAAACAGCTTCTAGAAGTTTAGGTAGGTGTTAAATGTGTAATAGGTCGTAGGTGTTGGGGCTGAGTTGTGCCTTTGTCGAGGAATTTTACATCTGAATCCACGTCTTCCTACTATTTGCTTCACTTTGTTTACCTATCTTAGCCTTTGTTATTCTGGTGCTGAAGTTCTGTCCTCTTCCTCAGGAAGTAGTTTGATCTCAGATCCTTGTCTCAGAGTGTGCTCATTCATGACTTCATAACTGAAGGTGATCTGCTGGAGCTGGTTTACACAGGTGTCATGTACATTTTGGTATCAATGTTAGATTTGTAGGGCAAATACTTATATTTAACAACAATGCACATTTTTGTAATCACTCTACTAAGAACTTTCATTAAGTTCTCTCCGCAATTACTTGAGATAGATTTCTTTTGATTAGATCTGTATATCTATAAGACAGTAAATAGCAGATTCAAGTAGAAATGATAAACATACAGTGAGTTAAAAATTACATATTTAACAAACTAAAACAATAAAGATTGCCCACGCTGGAGAGCCAACATAAGAAAAGGTGCTTGAAAATGTTGGGGATATTGAGCCGGTGTCATGGGTCTTCTTGTGGCCACCCGATGGTCCTTGAACTTGGGGGGAGGTGATTTTGGCCTCAGGGGTCGATCTCCCAGGGTGTCCGGATGAAGTCCGGTGCAAGACCGGTTGTCATTGGTCTACTGGTCTCCAGTTAGAGCAATTCTGAGCGTTTTACCTTGGCTGTTGATAACTTGCTTGCTGGTCAATAGAACAACGCTCTGATGACTCTGCCGTCAACTTCTGAGGGTCAAGACTCTGTCTTCCAGGCTGCATATCAGCATTCAGCAATGATCAGGCTTCTTTCCAATGACCTCTCAAGTAGTGCAGACTGCTCAGCTTTTATGGCCGTATGGCTGCAACATGGAGTCAGTCAACTAAATATTGATGTCACTTCCTCGGTTTGGCACTGGTGTCACCTTCAAAGAGTAAATATTCATCTGCAAAACTAAATCTGGCCCTTGGTCTTTTTATTGGAGCTTAAATTCTACATTGGGCAAGCCTAAAGGAGCTTAGAATCCTCCAGTAGGCAAGCCTAAATCTGCGTTGCACAAAGTCTGTTGGAAATCAGGTACCTTCTCCACAAGGATCCAATCACAGCTGGGAGGTCTAGGCAGTTCAAACATTTTCCAAGTTGCAACTTTTCAAAGTTTCTGGAGCAGCTCTTCTTGGTCACAGTCGAGGCTCTCAGGATCTCAGGGACAGCCCTTATGTGCCAGAACTCACTCCAGCAGAGGTCACCAACAGGGTTCAATTCAGGTCCAGTTTCTATTGGCCAGCTGGGAACTTCAGGATAAGGCCTCATGAAGCTTGTTGCGTCTCGGTAGCCAAAAAAGATGTTATTCAATTGGCCCTTAGTGTCTACTTCTTAGTCCTGAGAACAGGTGGGAGCAGGTCCTGCCTATCAGGTCTCCATGGAGGTCACAGACAGCAGGTCTAGTCCTCTTCCTCTTCTATTCTTGCACAGGTTCCACCTGTTCTTTTGAACTATGAGCAAAGTGCCACTTTAGTGGGATTCACTAGCCAATGGTTAGGGGTGACTGCTGGACACTCCCTAACCGATGAGGAAAAATTTCCCAAGAGCAAACCATTTGCAGGACATCCTGTTTGCCTCACTGCAAACTAATGCAAGCTGCACCATTTTAAGTAAAATCCAAGATGGCACAGCCTTTCTGCCCTTGGTGGTAGATTGTGTGGCAGACAGGGGTGTTTTAGGGAAAGTGGAATCCCAAATTAGTTGTGGGACCTGTCCCCCTCCCATTGGGTCAGTGAAAAGCTGGCGACATAGAGCCCAGGAAATAAAAGGATTTTATTCTTCAGCTCACCATTTACACTTAACTAAGTTAATGACGTTCCTAAGCCCTCTCCACCTGCCCTACTGAGCTGGTATGTGCACACCCAGGTCTCCCTGCCAAAATGCCTCAGCCAGTGTTTCAACTCTGGGGACAATTTTCAAACCCAATTAAGGATACGCACTGCCAGCCAACTATTGGAGGTTCAGGCAGAAACGTCTATTTTTTCAAAATACATTTGTCCTAAACATGCATTAAAGACTCGACTTCACTACTGAATTTAGATTTTAATGAACAACAAAAATAGTGTTTGATTATTCAAACACTATTTTTTCAGTTTGTTCAAAATCAAAGTTAGCAAGGTTATGATTTTATTCCAAACTTCAGTTTTTCTCATAAGACAGCTACAGTCCTTCACAGTAAAAATAGTTTTTGGAGGATAGCCACTCAATTCTTGAATGTACTTCTTTTAAACTAGGCTCCTTAGCTTGTGGGGTACATGGATTACATAGGTGTGATATTTACAAGTAGGCTTATTTTCTGAAAAAACATTCTTTGGAAAGGTTTGCCTGCAGGAGCCAGGTTACGCAGGTGGCCTTTAGCCATGTTTTCTTTGTTAGTCTAGTCAATGGCATAAAATGTGTTGCAGATCATAGGTGACATTTACATTTTCAATGCTTTTTGTGTATTTTCCTTCACCGCATACAATGACTGTACAGGAATATTCACAATTAGACATTAGCTATTATTAACTTGAGTTAAAGGTCAGAGCAAATGCTCAGAGGGTTGGTGTAGGAAGTTGGCTCTGTATGTACTATTTCAAAGTAAGAAATAGCATGCACAGAGTCCAAGGGTTCCCCTTAGAGGTAAGACAGTGGCAAAAAGAGATAATTCTAATGCTCTATTTTGTGGTTGTGTGGTCGAGAAGTAGGCTTATCAGAGGGTAGTGTTAAGCATTTGTTGTACAGACACGGGCAATAAATGAGGAACACACACTCAAAGACAATTCCAGGACAATAGGTTTTTGTATAGAAAAATATATTTTCTTAGTTTATTTTAAGAACCACAGGTTCAAGATTTACAAGTAATACTTCAAATGAAAGGTATTTCACTTAGGAACTTTAGGAACTTTGAATTAGCAAAATAGCATATACAGTTTTCACACAAATGGCAATAAGCTATTTTAAAACTAGACACTGTGTAATTTTCAACAGTTCCTGGGGGAGGTAAGTGTTTGTTAGTTTTGCAGGTAAGTAAACCAACTACAGGGTTCAAAGTTGGGTCCAAGGTAGCCCACCGTTGGGGGTTCAGGGCAACCCCAAAGTTACCACACCAGCAGCACAGGGCCGGTAAGGTGCAGAGGTCAAAGTGGTGCCCAAAACGCATAGGCTTCAATGGAGAAGGGGGTGCCCCGGTTCCAGTCTGCCAGCAGGTAAGTACCCGCGTCTTCAGAGGGCAGACCAGGGGGATTTTGTAGGGCACTGGGGGGGACACAAGTCAGCACAAAATGTACACCCTCAGCGGCGCGGGGGCGGTCGGGTGCAGAGTGCAAACAGGCGTCGGGTTCGTAATGGAGTTCAATGAGAGACCCAGGGGTCTCTTCAGCGAAACAGGCAGGCAAGGGGGGGTCTCCTCGGGGTAGCCACCACCTGGGCAAGGGAGAGGGCCACCTGGGGGTCGCTTCTGCACTGGAGGTCGGATCCTTCATGTCCTGGGGGATGCGGGTGCAGTGTCTTTTCCAGGCATCGGGTTCTTAGAAGCAGGCAGTCGCTGTCAGGGGGAGCCTCTGGATTCCCTCTGCAGGCGTCGCTGGGGGGGCTCAGGGGGGTCAACTCTGGCTACTCACAGGGTCGCAGTCGCCAGGGAGTCCTCCCTGTAGAGTTGTTTCTCCGCAGGTTGAGCCGGGGGCGTCGGGTGCAGAGTGCAAAGTCTCACTCTTCCGGCGGGAAACGTGTTGTCTTTAAAAGTTGCTTCTTTGTTGCAAAGATGTTTTTTCTTTGGAGCAGAGCCGCTGTCCTCGGGAGTTCTTGGTCCTTTTAGATGCAGGGTAGTCCTCTGAGGCTTCAGAGGTCGCTGGACCCTGTGGAACGCGTCGCTGTTGCAGTTTTTCTTGAAGTGGGGAGACGGGCCGGTAGAGCTGGGGCCAAAGCAGTTGGTGTCTCCGTCTTCTCTGCAGGGCTTTCGGGTCAGCAGTCCTTCTTCATCTTAGGTTGCAGGAATCTAGTTTCCTAGGTTCTGGGAGCCCCTAAATACTAAATTTAGGGGTGTGTTTAGGTCTGGGGGGTTAGTAGCCAATGGCTACTAGCCCTGAGGGTGGCTACACCCTCTTTGTGCCTCCTCCCTGAGGGGAGGGGGGCACATCCCTAATCCTATTGGGGGAATCCTCCATCTGCAAGATGGAGGCTTTCTAAAAGTCAGAGTCACCTCAGCTCAGGACACCTTAGGGGCTGTCCTGACTGGCCAGTGACTCCTCCTTGTTTTTCTCATTGTCTCCTCCGGCCTTGCCACCAAAAGTGGGGCCGTGGCCAGAGGGGGCGGGCAACTCCACTAGCTGGAGTGCCCTGGGGTGCTGTAACAAAGGGGGTGAGCCTTTGAGGCTCACCACCAGGTGTTACAGTTCCTGCAGTGGGAGGTGAGAAGCACTTCCACCCAGTACAGGCTTTTTTACTAGCCAGAGAGTGACAAAGGCACTCTCCCCATGTGGCCAGCAACATGTCTGGTGTGTGGCAGGCTGGTAAAACTAGTCAGCCCACACTGGAAGTCGGGTATGGTTTCAGGGGGCATCTCTAAGATGCCCACTGGGGTGTATTTCACAATAAAATGTACACTGGCATCAGTGTGCATTTTTGTGTGCTGAGAAGTTTGATACCAAACTTCCCAGTTTTCAGTGTAGCCATTATGGTGCTGTGGAGTTCGTGTATGACAGACTCCCAGACCATATACTCTTATGGCTACCCTGCACTTACAATGTCTAAGGTTTTGCTTAGACACTGTAGGGGCATAGTGCTCATGTACCTATGCCCTCACCTATGGTATAGTGCACCATGCCTAAGGGCTGTAAGGCCTGCTAGAGGGGTGACTTATCTATGCCATAGGCAGTGTGAGGTTGGCATGGCACCCTGAGGGGAGTGCCATGTCGACTTAGTCATTTTCTCCCCACCAGCACACACAAGCTGGCAAGCAGTGTGTCTGTGCTGAGTGAGGGGTCTCCAGGGTGGCATAAGACATGCTGCAGCCCTTAGAGACCTTCCGTGGCACCAGGGCCCTGGGTACCAGGGGTACCAGTTACAAGGGACTTGCCTGGATGCCTGGGTGTACCAACTGTGGAAACAAAGGTACAGGTTAGGGGCTGGGGCCTGGTTAGCAGGCCTCAGCACACTTTCAAATCATAACTTGGCATCAGCAAAGGCAAAAAGTCAGGGGGTAACCATGCCAAGGAGTCATTTCCTTACACAACCCTCACCCCCCCCCTAATGAAAGAGGATGGGACTAACCTTTCCCAAGAGAGTCTTCATTTTCTAAGTGGAAGATCCTGGAAAGCCCATCTGCATTGGCATGGGCAGTCCCAGGTCTGTGTTCCACTATAAAGTCCATTCCCTGTAGGGAGATGGACCACCTCAACAGTTTTGGATTTTCACCTTTCATTTGCATTAGCCATCTGAGAGGTCTGTGGTCAGTTTGAACTACAAAGTGAGTACCAAAAAGGTATGGTCTCAGCTTCTTCAGGGACCAAACCACAGCAAAGGCCTCCCTCTCAATGGCACTCCAACGCTGCTCCCTGGGGAGTAACCTCCTGCTAATGAAAGCAACAGGCTGGTCAAGGCCATCATCATTTGTTTGGGACAAAACTGCCCCAATCCCATGTTCAGAGGCATCGGTCTGCACAATTAACTGCTTGGAGTAATCTGGAGCTTTGAGAACTGGTGCTGTGCACATAGCTTGTTTCAGGGTGTCAAAGGCCTGTTGACATTCTACAGTCCAGTTTACCTTCTTGGGCATTTTCTTGGAGGTAAGCTCTGTGAGGGGTGTCACTATTGATCCATATCCCTTCACAAACCTCCTGTAGTACCTAGTCAAGCCAAGGAATGCCCTGACTTGAGTCTGGGTTTTTGTAGCTGCCCAGTCCAGAATAGTCTGGATCTTGGGCTGGAGTGGCTGAACTTGGCCTCCACCTACAAGGTGTCCCAAGTAAACCACAGTTCCCTGCCCTATCTGACATTTGGATGCCTTGATAGAGATGCCTGCTGCTTGCAGGGCCTTCAAAACCTTCTTCAGGTGGACCATGTGATCCTGCCAGCTGGAGCTAAAGACAGCAATATCGTCAAGATAAGCTGCACTAAAGGACTCCAAGCCAGCAAGGACTTGATTCACCAACCTTTGGAAGGTGGCAGGGGCATTCTTTAAACCAAAGGGCATAACAGTAAACTGATAGTGCCCATCAGGTGTGGAGAATGCTGTCTTTTCTTTTGCTCCTGGTGCCATTTTGATTTGCCAGTACCCTGCTGTCAAGTCAAAGGTACTTAAGTATCTGGCAGCACCTAGCTTATCAATCAATTCATTTGCCTTTGGAATGGGATGGGCATCTGTCTTGGTGACAGAATTAAGTCCTCTGTAGTCCACACAAAACCTCGTCTCTCTCTTTTCATCTTTGGTGTGAGGTTTGGGGACTAAGACCACTGGGCTAGCCCAGGGGCTGTCAGAGTGCTCAATGACTCCCAATTCCAGCATCTTGTGGGCTTCCATTTTGATGCTTTCCTTAACTTGGTCAGACTGTCTGAAAATTGTGTTTTTGACAGGCATGCTGTCTCCTGTGTCCACATCATGGGTACACAGGTGTGTCTGACCAGGGGTTAGGGAAAAGAGCTCAGCATACTGTTGCAGGACCTTCCTACAGTCAGATTGCTGTTGGCCAGAGAGGGTGTCTGAATAGATCACTCCATCAACTGAGCCATCTTTAGGGTCTGTGGAGAGGAGATCAGGGAGAGGTTCACTCTCAGCTTCCTGGTCCTCATCTGTTACCATCAACAGATTCACATCTGCCCTGTCATGGAAGAGTTGAGGCGGTTCACATGGATCACCCTTTTGGGGGTCCTGCTAGTGCCTAGGTCTACCAGGTAGGTGACCTGACTCTTCCTCTCTAGCACTGGGTAAGGGCCACTCCATCTGTCCTGAAGTGCCCTGGCAGCCACAGGCTCCAGAACCCAGACTTTCTGCCCTGGCTGAAATTCAACCATAGCAGCCTTTTGGTCATACCACAGCTTCTGTTGCTGTTGGCTGGCCTCAAAGTTTTTGCTTGCCTTTTCCATGTACTCTGCCATCCTTGAACGTAGGCCTAGTACATAGTCCACTATATCTTGTTTAGGCTCAGGAAGAGGTCTTTCCCAGCCTTCTTTTACAAGCGCTAGTGGTCCCCTGACAGGATGGCCAAACAGAAGTTCAAAGGGGGAAAACCCTACTCCCTTCTGAGGCACCTCTCTGTAGGCGAAAAGCATACATGGCAAGAGGACATCCTATCTCCTTTTGAGTTTTTCTGGGAGCCCCATGATCATGCCTTTCAATGTCTTGTTAAATCTTTCTACAAGACCATTGGTTTGTGGATGGTATGGTGTGGTGAATTTGTAAGTCACCCCACACTCATTCCACATATGCTTCAGGTATGCTGACATGAAGTTGGTACCCCTGTCAGACACCACCTCCTTAGGAAATCCCACTCTGGTAAAAATACCAATGAGTGCTTTAGCTACTGCAGGGGCAGTAGTGGACCTAAGGGGAATGGCTTCAGGGTATCTAGTAGCATGATCCAGTACTACTAGTATGTATTGGTTCCCTGGGGATGTGGGAGGTTCAAGTGGACCCACTATGTCCACACCCACTCTTTCAAAGGGGACCCCCACCACTGGAAGTGGAATGAGGGGGGCCTTTGGGTGTCCATCTGTCTTACCACTGGCTTGACAGGTGGCACAGGAGACACAAAACTCCTTTACCTTCTGGGACATGTTGGGCCAATAGAAATGGTTGACTAACCTCTCCCAAGTCTTGATCTGTCCCAAATGCCCAGCAAGTGGAATATCATGAGCTAAGGTCAGAATGAACTCCCTAAACTCCTGAGGCACTACCACTCTCCTAGTGGCACCAGGTTTGGGATCTCTTGCCTCAGTGTAGAGGAGTCCATCTTCCCAATAGACTCTGTGGGCCATATTTATAGTTTTTGACGCAAAACTGCACTAACGCAGTTTTGCGCCAAAAAATTTAGCGCCGGCTAACGCCATTCTGAAGCACCATGCGGGCACCGTATTTATTCAATGACGTTAGCCGGCGTTAGCCGCCGGCGCTGTCTGGTGTGCGTTAAAAAAAACGACGTACACCAGGCAGCGCTGGCGTAGGGGGAAAATGGCGTATGGGCGTCCACAAATGGTGCAAGTCAGGTTGAGGCAAAAAAATCGCCTCAACCCGATTTGCGCCATTTTTTTACGACGCCCAACCCCCATTGAAATGACTCCTGTCTTAGCAAAGACAGGAGTCATGCCCCCTTGCCCAATGGCCATGCCCAGGGGACTTCTGTCCCCTGGGCATGGTCATTGGGCATAGTGGCATGTAGGGGGGCACAAATCAGGCCCCCCTATGCCACAATTTTTTTTTAAAAAAAATACTTACCTGAACTTACCTTAATGTCCCTGGGGTGGGTCCCTCCATCCTTGGGTGTCCTCCTGGGGTGGGCAAGGGTGGCAGGGGGTGTCCCTGGGGGCAGGGGAGGGCACCTCTGGGCTCATTCTGAGCCCACAGGTCCCTTAACGCCTGCCCTGACCCAGGTGCTAAAATCCGGCGCTAATGCGGGTTTTTTAGACCCGCCCACTCCCGGGCGTCATTTTTGCCCGGGAGTATATATACGACGCATATGCATCGGAGTCATTTTTTAAGACGGGAACGCCTACCTTGCATATCATTAACGCAAGGAAGGTGTTCACGCAAAAAAATGATGCTAACTCCATGAACTTTGGCGCTAGGCGCGTCTAACGCCAAAGTATAAATATGGAGTTAGTTTTGCATCGAATTTGCGTCAAAAAAAACAACGCAAATTCGGCGCAAACGGAGTATAAATATGCCCCTATGTGTTCCAGTGATTTTTCCTTTTGACTCTTCAGCAGCTTGCTGCCTAAGGCCTTCAAGAGAGGAACATGTTTCTTGCCCCTTACACAACTGTTCCCTTGTGGGTCCCCCTGGGCCTAGGAGCTCAACCTGATAAGGTTGTAACTCCATGGGCTCAGTTCCCTCAGAGGGCAGAACTTCTTCCTTGGAAGAGAGGTTCTCTTTCTCTTGCTGTGTTGAAGCTGGTTCCCCAGTCTTCTTTCCTTTCCTCTTGGAGGGTTGGGCCCTTTTTCCAGGCTCCAACACCACTTTTTCACCCTGAGCCTTGCACTGTGCCCTTGTCTTGACACACACCAGTTCAGGGATACCCAGCATGGCTGCATGGGTTTTGAGTTCTACCTTAGCCCATGCTGAGGACTCCAGGTCATTTCCAAGCAAACAGTCTACTGGGATATTTGAGGAGACCACCACCTGTTTCAGACCATTGACCCCTCCCCACTCTAAAGTTACCATAGCCATGGGATGTACTTTAGTCTGATTGTCAGCGTTGGTGACTGGATAAGTTTGTCCAGCCAGGTATTGACCAGGGGAACCCAGTTTCACTGTCACCATGGTGACACTGGCACCTGTATCCCTCAGGCCTTCTACACTTGTCCCATTAATTAAGAGTTGCTGCCTGTATTTTTGCATATTAGGGGGCCAGCCAGCCAGTGTGGCTAAGTCCACCACACCCTCAGAGACTAATGTAGCTGCAGTGTGAACCCTGATTTGCTCTGGGCACACTGTTGATCCCACTTGGAGACTGGCCATTCCAGTGTTAGCTGGAGTAGAGTTAGAAGTGGAACCATTCTTGGGACAGGCCTTGTCTCCAGTTTGGTGTCCCTGCTGATTACAGCTACGACACCAGGCCTTTTTGGGATCAAAGTTTTTACCCTTGTACCCAAAATTGGATTGTGAAGAGGCTTTGGACCCTCCCTCCTGAGCAGGTTTTTGGGGCCCTATAGAAGACTCTTTACTTTTTCCATTGGATGTCTCAACACTCTTCCCCTGGGGAGTCTTTGTGACCCCTTTCTTTTGGTCACCCCCTGTGGAAGTCTTGGTCACCCTAGTCTTGACCCAATGGTCCGCCTTCTTTCCCAATTCTTGGGGAGAAATTGGTCCTAGGTCTACCAGATGCTGATGCAGTTTATCATTGAAACAATTACTTAACAGGTTTTCTTTCACAAATAAATTGTACAGCCCATCATAATCATTTACACCACTGCCATGAATCCAACCATCCAGTGTTTTAACTGAGTAGTCAACAAAATCAACCCAGGTCTGGCTCGAGGATTTTTGAGCCCCCCTTCACCTAATCCTGTACTCCTCAGTTGAGAATCCAAAGCCCTCAATCAGGGTAGCCTTCATGAGGTCATAGGATTCTGCATCTTTTCCAGAGAGTGTGAGGAGTCTATCCCTACACTTTCCAGTGAACATTTCCCAAAGGAGAGCACCCCAGTGAGATCTGTTTACTTTTCTGGTTTCACAAGCCCTCTCAAAAGCTGTGAACCATTTGGTGATGTCATCACCATCTTCATATTTAGTTACAATCCCTTTAGGGATTTTCAACATGTCAGGAGAATCTCTGACCCTATTTATGTTGCTGCCACCATTGATGGGACCTAGGCCCATCTCTTGTCTTTCCCTTTCTGTGGCTAGGATCTGTTTTTCCAAAGCCAATCTTTTGACCATCCTGGCTAACAGGAGGTCATCTTCATTGAGACTGCTCTCAGTGCTTCTAGATCTGTTGGACTCTCCTGTGAGAGAAGCAACATCTCTATCACTTCTGGAGTCAGGGTTGGAGAAACCCTGTGCTCCCTATATAGAACTGGAGATGGGAGTTCCTCCAAATCACTAGTGTCCCCCTCTGTGAGGCCATCATCAGAGGGGTTGTTTTTAGCAAACTCTGCCAAGAGCTCCTGGAGCTGTACTTTGGTAGAGTTTGAACCAGTTTTTATCTTTTTGATTTTACAGAGAGACCTTAACTCTGACATCCTAAGATGCAGGTAAGGGGTGAGGTTGAGTTCCATCACTATCTCTTCTGTAGAAGACATTTTGTTTCTAAAAGTTGGAATACTTTTTAAGAATCTAAAACAATCTCTAGAACTTAATTCAAACTTTTACAAAACTTTTAAACTCTAAAAGAAATGCTAACAGGGACTAACACAAGGCCCTAGCAGGACTTTTAAAAATTTTGAAAAAAAGCTCAAATTTCAAAAATCTTTTTCTAATGACAATTTTTGGAATTTAGTCGTGTGATCAGGTATTGGCTGAGTAGTCCAGCAAATGCAAAGTCTTGTACCCCACCGCTGATTCACCAATGTAGGAAGTTGGCTCTGTATGTACTATTTCAAAGTAAGAAATAGCATGCACAGAGTCCAAGGGTTCCCCTTAGAGGTAAGATAGTGGCAAAAAGAGATAATTCTAATGCTCTATTTTGTGGTATTGTGGTCGAGCAGTAGGCTTATCAGAGGGTAGTGTTAAGCATTTGTTGTACACACACAGGCAATAAATGAGGAACACACACTCAAAGACAATTCCAGGACAATAGGTTTTAGTATAGAAAAATATATTTTCTTAGTTTATTTTAAGAACCACAGGTTCAAGATTTACAAGTAATACTTCAAATGAAAGGTATTTCACTTAGGAACTTTAGGAACTTTGAATTAGCAAAATAGCATATACAGTTTTCACACAAATGGCAATAAGCTATTTTAAAACTAGACACACTGCAATTTTCAACAGTTCCTGGGGGAGGTAAGTGTTTGTTAGTTTTGCAGGTAAGTAAACCACCTACAGGGTTCAACGTTGGGTCCAAGGTAGCCCACCGTTGGGGGTTCAGGGCAACCCCAAAGTTACCACACCAGCAGCTCAGGGCCGGTCAGGTGCAGAGGTCAAAGTGGTGCCCAAAACGCATAGGCTTCAATGGAGAAGAGGGTTGCCCCGGTTCCAGTCTGCCAGCAGGTAAGTACCCGCGTCTTCGGAGGGCAGACCATGGGGGTTTTGTAGGGCACCGGGGGGGACACAAGTCAGCACAAAAAGTACACCCTCAGCGGCACGCGGGCGGCCGGGTGCAGAGTGCAAACAGGCATCGGGTTTGTAATAGAGTTCAATGAGAGACCCAGGGGTCTCTTCAGCGAAGCAGGCAGGCAAGGGGGGTCTCCTCGGGGTAGCCACCACCTGGGCAAGGGAGAGGGCCACCTGGGGGTCGCTTCTGCACTGGAGGTCGGATCCTTCAGGTCCTGGGGGCTGCGGGTGCAGTGTCTTTACCAGGCGACGGGTTCTGAGAAGCAGGCAGTCGCGGTCAGGGGGAGCCTCTGGATTCCCTCTGCAGGCGTCACTGAGGGGACTCAGGGGGGTCAACTCTGGCTACTAACAGGGTCGCAGTCGCCGGGGAGTCCTCCCTGTAGTGTTGTTTCTCCGCAGGTCGAGCCGGGGGTGTCGGGTGCAGAGTGCAAAGTCTCACGCTTCCGGCGGGAAATGTGTTGTCTTTAAAAGTTGCTTCTTTGTTGCAAAGATGTTTCTTCTTTGGAGCAGAGCCGCTGTCCTCGGGAGTTCTTGGTCCTTTTAGATGCAGGGTAGTCCTCTGAGGCTTCAGAGGTCGCTGGACCCTGTGGAACGCGTCGCTGTTGCAGTTTTTCTTGAAGTGGGGAGACAGGCCGGTAGAGCTGGGGCCAAAGCAGTTGGTGTCTCCGTCTTCTCTGCAGGGCTTTCAGGTCAGCAGTCCTTCTTCGTCTTAGGTTGCAGGAATCTGGTTTCCTAGGTTCTGGGAGCCCCTAAATACTGAATTTAGGGGTGTGTTTAGGTCTGGGCGGTTAGTAGCAAATGGCTACTAGCCCTGAGGGTGGCTACACCCTCTTTGTGCCTCCTCCCTGAGGGTAGGGGGGCACGTCCCTAATCCTATTGGGGGAATCCTCCATCTGCAAGATGGAGGATTTCTAAAAGTCAGTCACCTCAGCTCAGGACACATTAGGGGCTGTCATTATCTCCTCCGGTCTGCCGCCAAAAGTGGGGCCGTGGCCGGAGGGGGCGGGCAACTCCACTAGCTGGAGTGCCCTGGGGTGCTGTAACAAAGGGGGTGAGCCTTTGAGGCTCACCGCCAGGTGTTACAGTTCCTGCAGGGGGAGGTGAGAAGCACCTCCACCCAGTACAGGCTTTGTTACTAGCCACAAAGTGACAAAGGCACTGTCCCCATGTGGCCAGCAACATATCTGGTGTGTGGCAGGCTGGTAAAACCCACACTGGAAGTCGGGTATGGTTTCAGGGGGCATCCCTAAGATGCCCTCAGGGGTGTATTTCACAATAAAATGTACACTGGCATCAGTGTGCATTTTTTTGTGCTGAGAAGTTTGATACCAAACTTCCCAGTTTTCAGTGTAGCCATTATGGTGCTGTGGAGTTCGTGTATGACAGACTCCCAGACCATATACTCTTATGGCTACCCTGCACTTACAATGTCTAAGGTTTGGCTTAGACACTGTAGGGGCATAGTGCTCATGCACCTATGCCCTCACCTATGGTATAGTGCACCCTGCCTTAGGGCTGTAAGGCCCGCTAGAGGGGTGACTCATCTATGCCATAGGCAGTGTGAGGTTGGCATGGCACCCTGAGGGGAGTGCCATGTCGACTTAGTCATTTTCTCCCCACCAGCACACACAAGCTGGCAAGCAGTGTGTCTGTGCTGAGTGAGGGGTCTCCAGGGTGGCATAAGACATGCTGCAGCCCTTAGAGACCTTCCCTGGCATCAGGGCCCTTGGTACCAGGGGTACAAGTTACAAGGGACTTACCTGGATGCCAGGGTGTGCCAATTGTGGAAACAAAGGTACAGGTTAGGGAAAGAACACTGGGGCTGGGGCCTGGTTAGCAGGCCTCAGCACACTTTCAAATCATAACTTGGCATCAGCAAAGGCAAAAAGTCAGGGGGTAACCATGCCAAGGAGGCATTTCCTTACAGTTGGACAGCAGCGCTTGATTATGCATAGTTGAATAACCAGCAAAACGGGCCAGCGCAAAATGGGGTAAACCACAGAAAAAGAGGCACTTGTTTCACACTCTCTTTTCCTTGTGCATCTAGTTTTATAGTTATTGATAATTTCAAAAGTGTTGACAAAAATTGCTCTAGTTCCATATAAATGATACAGTGCAGTTCATCATTGTTTTAGTCACAGTGTGCTGATATCTGTGGGCTTACAGCACTTTAAAGAATGATTAGATATATTCATATATAAATAATACAGAACTAAATAAGAATATTTATGTTATGGAGGCATTGATATTCTCTAAAAATGTCTCATTTTTATAGCAAACACAATCTCTGAAAAAGGTTTTGGTGAAGTATAAATATCCATCATTCCTTATGCTTAAGCTGTTAAAATATTCAGCAACTGTTCAAAACATTATGCTTATTATAGAGACTACCTTCCAATATATCACTCAGTGCTGTTGAAGTTTGGACCTTTTATCAGTTTATGGCAATCCTTAACAGCTGACAAGTGGGATGTTCTTTGGATTCCCCAGTCTTTACACTCCAAGAAAGCTTTAATGAAGGAGAACTTGGATGCAGATGCTGAACAAAAAATACATTGCTGCAGGTCAAATTTGAGAGGCAAAACAACTTGAACCAGACATTTGTGTATAAAAATGTCATTTGTATGTTAATCTAATGACACAAATGTATGTTATTTTCATTGAAAGAATCAAGACTTCCTGATTTGTTTAAAATATTTAGCTGTGGTTAAAGAAAATACATCTCACCTCTGCTGGCAGAATATTTCTGATCCTTCTGCTGAATGTGTGCATGTTGGCTAAAATATTATCTAAACCGATTAGGAGCAATCAAAGTAACTTTGAGAATTTACAAACGGCAACAACTTATTATAGAATCTTTAATACAGATAACCTTTTGCATAGTCTACACCTATTTCAGAAATATGGGTGTGAAGATTTGTTTTAATACAATAAGATGTCAATGACAAATGGTAAAATTGTGTATGTGGAAGATCATTATCACACAAGGGGCCAGATGTAGGTAAGTGGCAAATTGCGACTTGCAATTTGCGAGTCAGAGCGACTCGCAAATTGCAACTCGCAATTCGCGATGCAGAAAGGTGTCTCAGACACCTTCTGTGACTCGCTATGGGGTCGCAAAGACCCACCTCATTAATATTTATGAGGTGGGTCGCAGTTTGCGACCCCATAGCGAGTCTAGGCACTCACGGGGATGGTGGCCTGCTGGAGACAGCAGACCACCATGTCCGTGACTGCTTTTAAATAAAGCAGTTTTTTTTTTCTCTTTGCAGCCCGTTTTCCTTAAAGGAAAACGAGCTGCAAATAGAAAAAATACCGAAACCTTTCTGTTTCGGTTTTTTTCAGAGTAGGCAGTGGTCCATGGGACCACTTCCTGCTCTGAAAAAATAATTTTGTGAGCTTTCACAAAGGGGAAGGGGTCCCCTGGGGACCCCTTCCCGTTTGCGAATGAGTTACCATCCACTTCAAGTGGATGGTAACTGCGAGTTGATTTGCGACCGCTTTCGCGGTCACAAATCAACTCTACATCGCGGTGCGACTCGCAAATAGGTAGGGAACACCCCTTCCTATTTGCGAGTCTGAAACACATTTTGCGAGTCGGTACCGACTCGCAAAATGTGTTTCAGCATCGCGTAAGGGCTTTTGCGCCTCGCAAACGGCGTTTTTTGCCGTTTGCGATGCGCAAAAGCCTTCTTACATCTGGCCCAAGAAGTCACAAAGCAGTTTTTGGTTTATATAAGAGATAAAGGACCCCCTTCTCTACACTATACTGATGCTGCAGGGTCGCCGAGGAGTTCTATGATCATCTAAAGGAACAAGGTTGAAAGGTGAATTCATTTACAAGGTTGTGTGACTCTGAGGTGATTTGTGATATTCTTTTAATTTCCTGCACTGTGTATTTTATTACTTATGATGCATAGTTATACCATCACCTTTTCTGTACACCACTTAAATTCTTGGGGGCAGATTTAAAAGCCCCTAGTGCCACCTTAGTTCTGCCATAGCGTCATTGTTTTCCATGCTAAGGCAGCGCTAAAGTGGCATTTTCCCCACTCCATATTTACAAAGTGGCGCCACTTTGTAAACCCTTGAACCACATTAGGCTTGCACCAGGCATAGTGTATGCAAGGGGAGTGTTACCCTGATAGGGGGGCTGAAAAATGGCAGGAAATCTAAGAGATTTCCTTGCAAACTTTTTTGCACTTTTAATACCTGCTCATGCGTAAATGAGAAATAATGTTAGAGAAATTGGTGTGAAAATTCCAAATCCCACTGCCGTTCCTCATTTCTTGTGTATAATCTCAGAAATGGCTGGTTTTCCCCCATCCCAGAAGTAACATTCTCTGAAGTATTGCTAGTGCTGGAGGGGAAATAACTGTAGTGTTTGGGGCCCTAGGCCTTCATGCTACGAAAATAAAGGTGAGGCAGATACGATAATAGGGTGCTGTAAAACTGGCCCTGGGCATGTGCACAGGGGGCGGGGAGGGGAGTTTATTGGCAGGGTCACCTGACTGGTGACTTCTGTGCTGGATGGGTATGGGGTGTGAGTGTAAGGCCAGCCCTCAGCCGAGTGGCTGGTTAACCACTAGAACGTGTCCCTGAGGACACTACAATAACAATGAACAAGCCCCCGGCCTTTTACGCCGGAGCTGGCCTTTAATGGCCGGTAGAGCCCGCTACGGCGGGTTCTAAGGCTATATTAGAGTGCCAGGTCTTTAAAACACTTCATATACAGTCTCGTGGGTGTGTTCTCAATACTATGTAAATCCTCGCATCCCCTGCAATGACCGTACATCGCTCGAATAAAAAAAAGTTGCCTTATTGCAGCTGTCGCTTGATCTTCATCATCCTTTCACCAGTGTATTGTATGTTTTGTATGTCTTGTACGCAAAGTATGAGATTGAATATGCTTTAGCTGTACTTCAGTCAAATAAAGTGTAGTATTTATATAGGCCAGCCGCGCCGCATAAAGCGCTGGAGCCAGGTTATGTAAAGCGGAGTGGCAAGCCTAAAATTTATGTATTTATAGCTCCCCATGTATAATTTATGACATTTTTGGAAAAATAAAAAGCACCGAAAGGAGCAATACGGTTGCGTAACCTTCCCCTCGATGTGACCTTTATGCCATACTGCGTGTTTTCAATAGTGCAAAGAAAGGTAGAACACTGATTTTATCTTTATCCTCACGACGCCATTAACCTTTAACTACGTCAAGCGCAGTTTTACGCTTCAGAAGATTTCCCCTGTTATGACAGCGCGCGCGCCTCACAGCAGTAGAGCTGGGATGGAAGGAAGGAGCAGATTGGGTAATTTGTGGTGTTTGGAAAGATGAAATGTATACCTCTGCAGGGGAGAGCGCGACGCAGCATCGGAAGCGCTGGGCGAGCAGCGATGATCTTCACGGGCTCAGACACGCATTACACTAGCCCTGTTGATCTTCCTTGTGCTGAACAGATGTGGCCCTGCAAGTGCAATGACGCCTGATACAAACACTTCAGCGCTACCACGGGGGGTGACCCAGCACGCATCCTTCTCAAAGCTAAGTAGAACAGTGGGACCTCGAAGAATCATTTTAAGTGATAGAGCACTGACTCCTTCAAAACAAGGGCTCGCTACTAATAACAGGCTCATTTTTATTGATATTTACCACATTACCCTAGCGGTAATATAGGTGGTGCGTTACCAACGGTTGTCGTTAGCTACAGTTACCAGCATTTGTAGCGTTCAATGTCTTTTGAGAACGTTGGGACGAAAATGACTCAGGCTTCTAGTTCTATAACGGACCTTGTTATTGGTTTTTATTTGAGTCCTTTGGATTAATGTTTTTACTTATCTTCTAGCTCACCTCTTTTGTATTCTAAAAGATGCATACATTGCAACGCCAAATGGACATATAACCTGCAACTAAATGCAGTAGAAACCTTTTTTGTCTGTGGAAAACATTTCATAGAGAAGTGGTGCCATTATCATAAAGTCACAGCAGCAGGCAACCCTTTTGGCAGTCATCTAGTGTAACATCTCAGATATGGCAGCTGCCTTCCACCTCAACCGCCGAGTATCCCCCACACCTAAAGAAAAATAGATAAAAGACTGCTGCTATCAGTTATTCCTCATCCCCACTGCCAGCATCCATAGAGCAAAGCAAGTGAGCAGCTGGGGCTCCTCTCCTACTTTCCACTTAACAAGTAGTGAAGGATGGAAAATGTGTCTGTACCTGGCAGTGGTGTTCTAACAGCAGCGGGGAA
Source organism: Pleurodeles waltl (assembly GCF_031143425.1). Taxonomy (NCBI): domain Eukaryota; kingdom Metazoa; phylum Chordata; class Amphibia; order Caudata; family Salamandridae; genus Pleurodeles; species Pleurodeles waltl. The sequence goes on along the minus strand of NC_090444.1, from coordinate 589,671,887 downwards.
GAGGTGAGGGAGTACGTAAACGGGTGGGGGAGACACAACTTAGTGAATTTTGTTTTTGTGTGTTTGAGGAGGGAGAGGAAAGAGTGAGGATGTATGAAAATCAGAGGGCTGATACACATTGGTGGCAGAGAGCTCCACAATTAAGTGTGCTACTTTTTAGTAAATGTGGGACGGACAAGGGGAACTGGTGGCAACATGGAGAAAAAATGCACCAACATTGGTGGGTTTAGAGAAATGTAAGGAGGGATTTGGGAGGAATATGCTACTACAAATCATACGCCCATGAAAGAGTAAGACCATTGCAAACCATTGCAAAACAGGCAAGTCAAGCATCACACATGGCTAACCAGTGGTATTTCAAGACACCTCCATATAAAACAATATTGGAAGGGAAATAAAATACCTCCCCATATAAATTAATCTTATATTTTTGTGGGTGTGTCTGATGACCAAGCATGTGATATACAGCAGACAGGTTAAGGAGGATCAATGTCACCAAATGATCTTTATGAAGAGCAAATATTTCTAAAACCCAATGGACCCAATTCACAAATGTTTTGATGTGAATTACGCTTGTAGAACTCCAGACTTACTCTTCAAACCAGGATTAATAATATAGACATCAATGCAAAGCTCTCAGCAGTATATAACTTTATATTGCTGACCCTATTGGACCATTTTATTAAAGTATATTGGAACGAATTCTGTGTACAATCCCCAGGTTTCAGGTTTCAGAAACAGTAGTATAACTCAATGTGTAAAGCCATTAGCTGAAGAGGACGCTGAGTGACCTGGTAATGTTGTAATGTGTGTGTGCACAAGACACGAGGAAAAAATAGAATGTTTCTTACAATGAGCTGTGTGACCTCCAAATGATAATCATCTGACTTGTATACAATGTCAACTCTTTGTGTTTCATTCTTAAAATTGATTTGTACAGCAGGAAGGTGCGGCTCCTCTGCTAGGGTGGAGGAGCATTGCCCCCCGTCAGCAGATGCAAACCTTTTGCCAAAAAATGATAATAAACTATGTATTTATTATCATTTTTGGGAAAAAGGGTCAGGCCACAGACTGTGACAAGCACTGAGAGAGAGTGCGCAGCACTCCCCCTCACTGCACACGTATGTTTGGCTGGGTTGTCTTGGGCTGCTAAACACACATGCGCAGTAGGCTGTCTCTAGACCGGCACTGTGTTGGCAGGCTGGATAGAGCAGACCCAGGCTCCCAGTCTGCCTGGGAGTGCCCCGGCCGCAGGGCAGGCTGGGAGCCTGCGCCTGCAGTCTGTTTGCAGGAGAGAAGCAGCGCGGTGGTGATGACGGCTGCGACAATTCAGGTAATTTTTTTAAAAATTAACTCCCCTCCACCCTGCCACCTGGGCGCGCGCTGCCCCTCGTTTGCACCATGAGCCACTCCTGACAACAGGTACTTCTATCACTCTCATAAGAAGTAGTCTTTAGATCCTACTAATCTAATACGCGAAAACCTGAAACATTTGCCACAAAGCCCCAGATGTATTACATATTCTGCAGCACAGCGCTGTATTGCATGGATTGTAAAAAATGCAGTGCCATGTTTATAAATTCATGGCATTATGAGCTGTGCTCTCTCTAAAAAATAATTTATTTTATGATGATAAGTGTTGCATTATTATTCAAAAGAGTGTCATGGTACCAGGGCACATATTGTTTAATTTTACAGGAACGCCTCAGCCATTAGAATATTACACTATATTCCACTTTCCCATTATTTGTGCTTCCTTTCATTCATGAAGATTTCATGCAAATCCATGACTTGATATGTGTAGATCTTGCTTTGGTTGGATTCCTAATGGTGTTTGTGTTGTTCTCTCTGTTATGATCCCTTGTATATGTTATAGGATGACGGCTCTCCATGTCGTAAAGAACGTCTGGCCCTCTGCTTATATCAACTTTTGGCACAAAATAGTTTTTCAGTTCAAAAGTTGAGTGATATTATTTGTGCTACATAGAGCTTTGAAAAGCTAGAAACTCCCTTGCAAAAGTACATTAAATCTTGACCTCTCTCTCCCGTGGTTAAAGACAGCGAGATATTCCAAACACAATTGCAAACTAAGCTTCTCTCCTACAAAGTACTCAAAATGTTACTGTGTAATGTGGCCATGACTGCACTGCTTGCCAGTAAAGGACCGCTAATAACATTGGAAGAGCCTCTAGTCATATACATGACGTGATTTACTCGATTTTACCATACTGAACTCACTGCAAAGTGTCCTGGTTTCACAGGGATATGCAATGCTCACTATTAAATAGGCTTGAAGCCAATCAAATTGATTTGCAACATAATTCATTAGTCCTATGCTGTCCTGTAACTATTTCCTTAGGCACCCCATAAGTTCTAATGAATACAGGCATCACTTGATCAATGTTTTCTACATTAGCTCTTCATTACCCCTTCATCAGGTCCTCCTCCTCCCAGTCCTAACAAATGAGGCTTGTCCTCCACCCGACGGGAGTAACACTGAAGTCCTTCTTTTATTTCTTTTTTGAACAACTCCTCCCCCTGCCTCATCCTGTCTTGTTTCCTGTCCTGAGCGGTGAATTTGCTGGTGGTCCTCCCCTTCGCGCTCTGAGTACATTTTTGATTATTACATGTTGTTAGAAATGGGGTCTTTGGTTGACAGTCAGGTTACCTCCTGTTCAAGCAAGGACCCTCACTCTAGTCAGGGTAAAAGAGAATCACCCTCAGCTAACCCCTGCTTACCCCCTTGGTAGCTTGGCAGAGCAGTAGGCTTAACTTCAGAGTGCTAGGTGTAAAGTATTTGTACCAACACACACAGTAACTTAATGAAAACACTACAAAATGACACAACACCAGCTTAGAAAAATAGGAAATATTTATCTAAACAAAACAAGACCAAAACGACAAAAATCCACCATACACAAGTCAAGTTATCAATAAAAATGCAAAAAGACTCTTTAAGTAGTTTTAAACACACACTAGCGCTGCTAGAGTGAAAATTTACCTGGTGTGCATCAAAAATAACCCCGCACGGGCGGGTGTGCATCAAAAATAACTCTGCACGGCGGTACTTGAGTCAAAAATCCAGCCGCACGATGATCCGAAAATCCCGTAGCGCAGGTTGTGATCTCCCAGCCTCCTTTAGCGATGCTGCGTGTCGTTTCTCCTGCTCCGTGCGTCGATTTTTCGGTCGTGTTTCCTGCGAGCATCGTTTCTCAGCTGCGGAGCCGGCAGCGCGTCATTTTTTCAGCCGCAGATCGGATTCGCGTCAATCTTTTCCCCGCACGGCGATCTGTGCGTGGATTTTCTTGTCTTTAGGCTGTCAACTTCTCCTTTCAGGGTCCCAGGAACTGGATGGGCACCACAGGGCAGAGTAGGAGTCTCTCCAGAGACTCCAGGTGCTGGCAGAGAGAAGTCTTTGCTGTCCCTGAGACTTCAAACAACAGGAGGCAAGCTCTAGATCAAGCCCTTGGAGATTTCTTCTCAAGATGGAAGGCACACAAAGTCCAGTCTTTGCCCTCTTACTCTGGGACTTACTAGTAAATCAAATATGCCAATCATGGATAAACCAATTACATACAATTTACACAGAGAGCATATGCACTTTAGCACTGGTTAGCAGTGGTAAAGTGCTCAGAATTCAAAAGCCAACAGCAACAGGTCAGAAAATATAGGAGGCAGGAGGCAAAAAGATTGGGGATGACCCTGCATAAGCAAAAAAGTCCAACACGACCCCGTACCAGCCTAAAGCCAAGGGAGAACAATCAATAACTTGATGTACTTTCCTGATTGGGGCGATAGAACAAGGACCTAGGCCCACAACAGCAGGGGCATGTTCCCTCTTGGATCCCTCTGTCCATTCTCTCAGGGCCCACTAAGCTAACCCATGGGGAACCCTTCTCCACATCTGCAGATACCATCTGTGCAGCACCTAACTTTACTTCGCTCACAGATGTATCCCAATGGGCAGATAGCACCACCAGGGCCAACACAGTGGTGTTGCCCACTCCACCCCGGGGTGTGACTCTCGTCCCCCCCCCAGGGGCAACTCTGTCCACCAGGACAGCAAGCCACAGTGGCCCTGGGCAACTGTCAGGGATGAGAGGCCGACCTTAGGCCTCTCCAACCACTGTGACTGTGGAGAGTGGAGGTCAGTAGCCCCAGGTGCCTGGCACCCTTTGACCACTCTCTCTTCCACCAGGTCAGGGATGACAACCTGACCCTGGTCCTCCCCTCTGGGGCTCTGTACCCTCCCTGCAGGAGCGGCACCCCCAGAGTCCAAAATTGTCAGGGTGCTTGTAGAAGCAGTCCTGCACAATTCTTCCACATGTACAGGGATGTAAACCTGCAACTGGTCCTCCAACCTGGGGTCTGTACCCTCAGGTTGGACCAGGGCCAGGGGTGAGGCTTCCCTCTCCCTGCCCTCCCTTCTGGGGTCCTGCACCCCCCAACAAGGAGTGCCCCCCCAGAAGACAACATGGTAGGAGCACTGTTAGCAGTAGCCCCTTCCTCCAGGTCAGGGGGGGCACCCTAAACCTGGCCTTCCAATCCAGGGTCTGTACCCTTAGATTTCACTGGGGTCAGGGGTGAGTCTCTCTCTCCCCTGCCCCTACTCTCAGGGTTCTGCACCCCCCCCTCAGGGAGAGTACCCCTTGAAATCACACCAAGGGGGTGATTGGGCAAACCGCCCACCCTTTCAAGTCAGGGTTTACCCCCTGCACCTGATCCTCCAGTCCAGGGTCTGTACTCACAGACTGGACCACTGCCTGGTAACCCAGGACTTCCTGGGGGGCATACCTACCCCCCACCAGGTCAGAGTTTACCCTCTGAACCTGGTCATCCAACCCGGAGTCACCAACCTGCGGTTCAACCACTGCCTGGCGCACCAGGACTTCCTTGGGAGCACACTTACCCCCCATCAGGTCAGAGTTTACCCCCTGAACCTGATCATTCAACCCAGAGTCACCCCCCTGCGGTTGAACCATTGCCTGGCACACCAGGACTTCCAGGGGGGCACACTTACCCCCCTCAAGGAACACACCGTCCCCAAGGGCCACACAAGAGTCAGGCTGGTGCAGGTCTCCTGACCTCTGCCCATCTGACAGAGTCTGGATTGCCCCCAACCCAGAAATGGTCTCACCAAGGTCATTCCCGGGGGGCTCTGCTCTCAGAGCTGACCCCTGACCCTCCAGGTTCTCCACTGGGGTCCGCAACCCCCTTTCAACCCTCTGTCTGGACTTCTGCACCCCCTCACAAGGAGTGGTACTGCCAGACACCAGAACTGGTGGGACGCTGGCTACAGCCACCCCCCCCCCACGTTCTCCTGACACTGTGGGCTCTCCCTCAACAGATGGCCCTACGGTACAGGCTAGGCTCCCCTCCGGGTGTTCCCTCATGGAACCCTCCAGGACCTGGGACCGGATCTCGGGCACCTTGGGCCTCAACCCATCCCCATTCCCTCTCCTCTGAGACTGGACATGGGTTCCCTCACCCATCCCACTACACTGGGACCTACCTGGGACACTACAATCCTTCCCCACCTCACCTGGTTGGGAACTACCTAGACCACTCCTCTCAGGAGCACCCCCAAATGCCTCTTCAGGCTCTCTGGTACTCACCCAGAAGTCTGCCTCCATTGTAAGCTCCCTGGGGTCAGAGAACTCACACTCCACCTGGTGTTGGCATAGCTCTGGAAAATAAGGACTAGACATATGCTCTCCAGCAATTACATCACTCAGCCCCTCACATGAATTAACCAAAGTACCCTTCACCCAACCATCCAGTGACTCTGCTTTGAAAAAGCACCCGACATCACCCTCCTGAGACTGGTGAGACAGTACCTGACTGTCCCTGACACTCAACCCACACTCTTCTGGGATGTCTTCACACTCCATAACCAGGACTTCTACCTGGGGGGAACCCCTCTCCCTGTCACTCTCACCTGGAGTCAGTAGAGTGTCCCTCCCACCAGTAGGAATATGACTCTCCATGCCAGTTCCCCAATCCACCTCAGGGACCTTGTGCATCACTGGATCTACCTCATACCCCGGAACCTCCTGGTGTGTGTTACTTCCCTCCTTCAAGTAGGGCACCACATCTCTGGGCATGTGCACTTCTTCAGCAGTACTGGATACAAGATTTTTGCTGCCACCATCTGAACTGGACTCAGCCCTCATGGCTTCCAGCTTCAGCTTTTCACAGCTCAGCTCTTGAGCTGCAATCCTTTCTTTTTCCACGACTAAGGCTGTCTTCTCCTCAGCCCTCTCAAGTTCTGCTTCTAGCTCTTCCAGACTCCGGATTCGAGCTAGGAGCCAATCATCTATTTCTGTTCCCTCCTCAGGGCCACTGCCCTCCTCCTCAGAGTAGTCCTCCTTCTCAGAGAAGTTCTCCTCCTCAGACTCATTTGGTGGTAATGCCTGACAACGTTTCAACTCATACTGAAACAGGGCTGACTCAAGATCCTCCCTTCTGGATTTCTTGTTCACAGCCAGTCCCCTTTCCATGCAGAATGCTTTAAGCTGCCACTTTTTATACATAAATAGGTGCCAGAAATTGACTTCCATTCTGCAAAGGCTTCACAACCAAAAAACAAAGTCCAAAAATATTAGCAATATTTCCAGGAGGACATCAGAGAACAAAAAGCCGAATCACAAGACAAGTAGTATGTGGTCACGTAGTGGTCTGAACTCAAAACAGTAGTGTACACTTAATCACTGTATGTCAAGTACAAATACAAGTCCAAATCCCAACCGCTGATCACCAATGTTAGAAATGGGGTCTTTGGTTGACAGTCTTGTTACCCCCTGTTCAAGCAAGGACCCTCACTCTAGTCAGGGTAAAAGAGAATCACCCTCAGCTAACCCCTGCTTACCCCCTTGGTAGCTTGGCAGAGCAGTAGGCTTAACTTCAGAGTGCTAGGTGTAAAGTATTTGTACCAACACACACAGTAACTTAATGAAAACACTACAAAATGACACAACACCAGCTTAGAAAAATAGGAAATATTTATCTAAACAAAACAAGACCAAAACGAAAAAAATCCACCATACACAAGTCAAGTTATCAGTAAAAATGCAAAAAAAGTCTTTAAGTAGTTTTAAACACACACTAGTGCTGTTAGCGTGAAAATGTACCCGGTGTGCGTCAAAAATAACCGGGCATGGACGGGTGTGTGTCAAAAATAACTCCGCACGGCAGTACTTGAGTCAAAAATCCAGCCGCACGATGATCCGAAAATCCTGCAGCGCAGGTTGTGATCTCCCAGCCTCCGTCAGCGATGCTGCGCGTCGTTTCTCCTGCTCTGTGCGTCGATTTTTCGGCCGCGTTTCCTGCGAGCGTCGTTTCTCGGCTGCGGAGCCGGCGGCGCGTCGTTTTTTTTTCCGCAGATCGGATTCGCGTCAATCTTTTCCCCGCACGGCGCTCTGTGCGTGGATTTTCTTGTCTTTAGGCTGCCAACTTCTCCTTTCAGGGTCCCAGGAACTGGATGGGCACCACAGGGCAGAGTAGGAGTCTCTCCAGAGACTCCAGGTGCTGGCAGAGAGAAGTCGTTGCTGTCCCTGAGACTTCAAACAACAGGAGGCAAGCTCTAGATCAAGCCCTTGGAGATTTCTTCTCAAGATGGAAGGCACACAAAGTCCAGTCTTTGCCCTCTTACTCTGGCAGAAGCAGCAACTGCAGGATAGCTCCACAAAGCACAGTCACAGGCAGGGCAGCTCTTCTTCCTCAGCTATACAGCTCTTCTCCAGGCAGAGGTTCCTCTTGGTTCCAGAAGTGTTTCTAAAGTCTGTGGTTTTGGGTGCCCTTCTTATACCTAATTTCTCCTTTGAAGTAGGCCTACTTCAAAGTAAAGTCTCTTTGGAATGTGAAATCCTGCCTTGCCCAGGCCAGCCCCAGACACTCACCAGGGGGTTGGAGACTGCACTGTGTGAGGGCAGGCACAGCCCTTTCACATGTGAGTGACCAGTCCTCCCTTCCCTCCTAGCACAGATGGCTCATCAGGATATGCAGGCTACACCCCAGCTCCCTTTGTGTCACTGTCTAGTGTGAGGTGCAACCAGCCCAACTGTCAAACTGACCCAGACAGGGAATCCACAAACAGGCAGAGTCACAGAAATGGTATAAGCAAGAAAATGCCCACTTTCTAAAAGTGGCATTTTCAAACACACAATCTTAAAATCAACTTTACTAAAATATGTATTTTAAAGTTGTGAGCTCAGAGACCCCAAACTCCACATGTCCGTCCGCTCCCAAAGGGAATCTACACTTTAATCAGATTTAAAGGTAGCCCCCATGTTAACCTATGAGGGACAGGCCTTGCAACAGTGAAACACGAATTTAGCAATATTTCACTGTCAGGACATATAAACCACATTACTATGGTGGTCATTACAACCTCGGCGGTCTTTTTACAAGACCGCAGAGGGACCGCCGTGCGGAAGACCGCCAGTAGTGGCGGTTTGCCGCTCGGCGTATTATGACTGTTGGCTGCTCTCCGTCCTTTTTCGAACAGAGAGCCGCCACAGCCATACTGGCGGGGAAGTGGAGGTTGCTCCACCTCCACTGCCACGGCAACAGAACACCGTCCACCGAATCACATCCTGTGATTCGGCGCAGCGGTGTTCTGTTGGCGGTGTGGTGTTGGCGGAGCAGCCCCCATGGCTCCCGTCCCCTCCCGGAGGATCGACAAAACAGGTAAGTCGATCGTCCGTTAGGGGAGGGGGTGGGGGGTTTTGTGTGTTGTGTGGGTGCATGGGGTGTGTGTCTGTGTTTGTAGAGGGGGTGTGTGAGTGCGTGTATGCTTGCGGGGGTGTTGCGTGTTTTGGGAATGAGTGCGTGTATGTCTGTATGTATGTCTGTATGGATGTGTGCGTGTATGTTTGTATATGGGTGTGCGTGTCTGACTGTGTGTGTGGATGTAGGCATGTATGTCGGTGTGTGTGCGTTGGTGGTGCCTGCGTTCGTGTCGAGTGTGTGTTCTGTGATGTTGGGGGTCGGGGTGGGGAGGGGGGCCCTGCCACCTTTGGGGGGTGGTAGGGGTGGTGGGGGGTGTAGGGGAGGGAGTCGGGGTGGGAGGTGGGAGAGACCCCTATCAGTGCCAGGGAAGGAATTCCCTGGCACTGATAGTGCTTACCGCCATGGATTTCATGGCGGTTCCAACCGCAGGAAATCCACGGCGATAAGCCGGGTCAAAATACCGCCGGCGGTATAGTGACGGCCGCCGGGCTGGAGACCCAGGTCTCCAGCCCGGCGGGCGGAACAGAGAAGCGGCGGATGACCATGGCGGTAACCACCATGGTCATAATACAAAAAAAAAGACCGCCAGCCTGTTGACGGTCTTACCGCCGCTTCTCCGCCTTCCGCCAGGGTCATAATGACCCCCTATATGTCCTACATTAACCATACACTGCGCCCTGCCCTTGGGGCTACCTAGGGCCTACCTTAGGGGTGTCAGACATGTAAGAAAAGGGAAGGTTTAGGCCTGGCAAGTGGGTACACTTGCCAAGTCGAATTTACAGTTAAAACTGCACACACAGACATTGCAGTGGCAGGTCTGAGACATGATTACAAAGCTACTTATGTGGGTGGCACAACCAGTGCTGCAGGCCCACTAGTAGTATTTGATTTACAGGCCCTGGCACCTCTGGTGCACTTTACTAGGGACTTACTAGTGAGTCAAATATGCCAATCATGGAGAAACCAATCAACAATACAATTTACACAGAGAGCATATGCACTTTAGCACTGGTTAGCAGTGGTAAAGTGCTCAGAGTTCTAGAGCCAACAAAAACAGGTAAGAAAAAAAATAGGAGCAAGGAGGCAAAATGATTGGGGATGACCCTGCAAAAATGGCAAATTCCAACGTATATATATATATATATATATATATATATATATATATATATATACATATATATATATATATATATATATATATATATAAACACACATGTGTTGTAACGGCAGCGTTGTTAAGGTGTGCGTGGTAATTGCATATGTGGTTCTGTCATACAATTGCATTGATAAAAATCAAATAAAAAATTACGTTTGCTGGGGTACAATCCATAAAACAATCATTCAGACATATTGGATTTAGATGAGAAACCATCAATAACACATGATATGGTTAATAGTGGAAATAGTCTATTTGGAATGTTATTAACATCAGAAATGTCCTCAATAAAATTATCACTTTGGAAAAAGATAATTCTAATTTGAAATCTCCTACTCTATACAGCATAGAATGCTGAAAACAAGTACTTAATCCAGAATGGCCAGATTCCAAACATTCTAATTACCTTTCACTGGTTATGTTTGACTTCCATACCACCTACAAATCTTTTTGAGTTTTATTAATATCCATTACAAACAGTTGCAGTATCAACATGCTAACAAATCACATACAATGTGTTACTATATCGCCTGATCACTGACTGTTCAACTGGTCAGCCTATTGCCAATTGAACATGACAAACTTTGGCCCTTGTTTCGAGTTTGGCGGGCGGCCTTCAATGTGGCGGTGTGGCAGGTGCAGCAGCACTCGTCGCTCATTTCACTGCCTGTAATTCGGGCAGTGGAATGCGCAATGGTGTTGTGCATGGGGAGCCCTGCACTACCCAGTCCTAGGGCATGGGCAGTGCTGGGGCCCCCAGGGCCCCCCGTTGCCTCATTCCACCAGCCTTTCCATGGCAGTATAAACTACATAGAAAGGCTGGCATTATGGGAACTCGTAATCCCCAGGGCAGCGCTGTTTGCAGCCCTGCCCTGGTGGATTACAACCACCAGGACCACCAGTCACCTGGCTGGCGGCAGCCTGGCGGTGTCAGAGGTCCGAACGTGGGACCGCCACCGCAAGTCTGCAGTCAGTAGACCACCAGACTCTTAGGGCCAGATATAGCAAAGGGTTTTTCCCATTCTGTGTCATTGGGAAAATGTGTTCGTACATATGGCCCTTAATGAGGGCCTTTGTGTCAGTGCTGAGTCTGTCACTCCATGACTACACACCATTTTTCAGAACACTGCAGGCAGGATCCTGCCATCAAACCTTGTGGTAGGAAGGAGGGTGATAAGATATGCAAGTACAGACACCAACTTCATCTCAGCCAACACATATACTTTGAAATAGCACAGTGTTTGCCCAAGATATCCCAAAGGGAAACATAAGATGTGACACAGGAGCAGCCAATCTGAGTAAAAGGCAGTGGCAGTTTTTAGTCTTCTAAGTGTGGCCGGCGAGGGCAAGATACAGGCATCTAGGGGGTCATTCTGACCTCGGCGGTAAAAGGCCCTTACCGCCGGTCAGAAGACCGCCATAACACCGCCGCGGCCGCGGTTAACCGCCACGGTCATTCTGACCCACAACGGCCAAACCTCCAAAAATCCGTCCTCCACTGCAGCCCGCCACATCAGCAGGCAGCGAGAAACTGGAGATGACCAAACCTCCACTGTCACGCCAACAGAAATACGCCCATGCCATTACGACCCACGAATCCACACGGCGGTCATTCAAACGCGGTATTCCATTGGCGCTACACACCGCCGCGGTCAGAATACACACACAGCACCAAAACACAGCCACATTGGACAATTTGAAATACACACACCTGATACACATACACACACCACTCCCACACAATCAACCAACTATAAAACACACACCCACATCACCCACAAACCCCTGCGACCATAATTACTGAGAGAAGGAGAGAGAGACACAGCAGACAATCCATAGCAAGACACACTGAGGCACACTACACCATCACACACACCACATAGTAGCACAAAGCACCACTCACCAACATACTTATCATCACATACACCACCCCACACCTCACCCACACCACCCCATGGCACCCCAAAGGCACCCACGCTTTTCGGACCAAGAACTCCGGGTCATGGTGGAGGAAATCCTAAGAGTGGAACCCCAGCTCTTCGGCTCGCAGGTGCAGCACACCAGTATAGCTAGGAAGGCGGAGCTATGGCAGCGGATCGTGGACAGGGTCAACGCGGTGGGACAGCATCCCAGGAATAGGGAGGACATCTGCAAAAGATGGAACGACCTACGGGGGAAGGTCCGATTGATGGTCTCCAGGCACAACATCGCGGTCCAGAAGACTGGCGGCGGACCCCCACCCACCCCTCCCGAATTCACATCGTGGGAGCAAGAGGTCTTGAACATCCTGCATCCTCAGGGCCTCGCAGGAGTAGCCAGAGGAATGGACTCTGGTAAGTCCAATCTCAACTACTATATCCCCCCCACCCCACCAGCATGCCAACCCACACCCCCATCCTCACCCCCAACCCCCCAGCACACATCCTCCCTGACAATGTCTCACCAGCACAACCCACCCATCCCAACACCAACTCCTGCATGCCAACACAAATCATGGGCACCCATCACCTAAGCATGACCACTGCACTAACCCCCCCTCCCCACTAACTACCCTCACAACACCTCCCTCAAGGGAATGCCTGCACTGGGGGACAAGGGCACCCATAACACGCACGCTATTGCACACACAGAAACAATAACCAAACTCTCTTACCCCATGCAGGACCCGAACGACAACACACCAGCCAGGAGGGTCCAGAAGTGTCCATCCCACCACCGGAACAGGCCCACACTGAGGATAGCAGCTCTGTCGACAGTGAACCTGATGACCAGCCCGGACCATCGGGGACCTCTGGGCAGTCGGTTCCCCTCAGGCAGCCACAGGCCACATCAGACCCGACCCCCTCTGCCAACACCAGCACAGCTCCCACCCAGCGGGCCCATGCCTCTGTCTCTAGGACAGCTCAATCAGCGGTGTGTCTGCCACTACAGGGCACCCAGGCTAACCCAACACCCCAACAACAACAGGGACCTGGGGGCAGTGGTAGCGGGCACACCGTCCAGGGGACAGAGGCCGGGGGAAACCGGGCAGCTCGGAGGGCTGCTGTGCGACAGGGGGGGGAGGAGAGGCCCAGGGAACCCACTCTCCAAGAGGCCCTCACCACCCTCATGGGGGCATACCACCACTCCCAAGAAACGATGGCGACGGTACTGGCCAGGTTCACTGAGATCCAGGCACAGCAGGAGGAACGCTACATGGGGTTCAGGGAGGAGCTGAGAATCATCGGGACCGCAATGGGGACCATCGTCCTGGCCCTCCACAGGATAGAGGACGCGTTGCGGGACCATGGTGCACCACACAGGGCCCCTGTCACTAGCCCGGACCAGGAACAGCCTACCACCTCCGCCGGCCCTAGTGGACAGGAGGTCCCAACACCTCGACAGCCCCCCAGAACCCCACCTCCTGCTGAAGAACAACCACCCCGTAAGAGGAGCCTGAGACCAAAAAAAAAGACAGAGTAGGATGTCAAGACCCCCGCCAGCAGGACATACCCCCTCAAGTCTTCCCACTGTCCCACATTGCCACCCTGTCCAACCATGAACTGCCTATGCTCCATCCTTCCACAGGCAAAAGGACAATGCACCTGTGAGACTGAGAACTGGACTCTGCCATGGATATTCCTCCACCCCCACCCATCACCCTTAGAATCACATGTACCGATATCTAGCACTGTAAATAAATCACATTTTGCACACAAATCTGTTTTGAGTCATGCTGTATTATTAACAAATGTATTACATATTACTGTTCCATTTCTCTTCTGTCAATTAGTCATGACAACATACCAATGTCAATACGCTGTATTTCATGGGCGAACCAAGCAGAAGTCAGGTACTGAGTCAGACAGCACTGAGAAGGGAAGGGAAAGGCAAAAATTAATGACAAACATCTGTGGGGAACTACAGAAAGTACAGATGCAGGAGGCTATAAGCAATTGTGAAATGGCGTGGGTGATTCTTACCTGTGTGTTACTGGAAATACTGTTGTATCACTCTGTCCCTATTGTCTGTGTCGTCCTCAGAGTCTTCCTCCTCTTCACTCTCCACAGGCTCCACGGCTTCTACAACACCACCATCTGGACCATCCTCCTGCAGGAAAGGCACCTGGCGTCGCAAAGCCAGGTTGTGGAGCATACAGCACGCCACGATGATATGGCACACCTTCTTTGGTGAGTACATTAGGGATCCACCTGTCATATGCAGGCACCTAAACCTGGCCTTCAGGAGCCCAAAGGTTCGCTCAATCACCCTCCTAGTACGCCCATGGGCCTCATTGTACCGTTCCTCTGCCCTGGTCCAGGGATTCCTCACTGGGGTCAATAGCCACAGCAGGTTGGGGTAACCAGAGTCACCTATTAGCCACACACGCTGTCTCTGTAGCTGTTCCATCACATAGGGAATGCTGCTATTTCGCATAACATACGCGTCATGCACTGACCCTGGGAACTTGGCATTTACATGGGAGATGTACTGGTCAGCCAAACAGACCACCTGGATATTCATTGAATGGTAATTCTTCCTGTTCCTGTACACCTGTTCATCGTCATTTGGGGGGACTAAAGCCACATGGGTCCCATCAATTGCACCAATGATGTTGGGGATGTGTCCAAGGGCATAGAAATCAGCTTTCACTGTAGGCAAATCACCCTCCTCTGGGAAAATGATGTAGCTCCGCATGAGTTTCATCAGGGCAGACAACACTCTGGATAAGATCTTGGAAAACATAGGCTGAGACATCCCAGATGACATGGCCACTGTTGTCTGGAATGAGCCAGTTGCAAAGAAATGGAGGACAGACAGAACCTGCACTAGAGGGGGAATTCCTGTGGGTTGGCGGATGGGGGACATCAGGGCTGGCTCCAGCTGGGCACACAGTTCATGGATGGAGGCTCGGTCAAGTCGGTATCGTAGTATTATGTTGCGTTCTTCCATTGTGGACAGGTCCACCAGCGGCCGGTACACGCGAGGATTCCTCCTTCTCATCGCTAGTCCCAGCGGACGGTGCCTAGGAAGGAGAATATGGAGTACAGAGTCAATCCACTCACAGGTACGTACAACACAGCTTGCACAGTACAGGTAAATGTATGGTTTGATATGTTTGTATGTGTGCCATTGCAAGGCCTAGGCCTGTGTGACGCATTAGAAATTAAGCTATGTGGGCCCTTGAAATGGCCGATGCCTGACCTGTGAAGTGGGACAATGGGATGTGAGGTCACTGCGCTGGCGGGGCACACCGTGGCGGTAGGCGGTCGAAGACCGCTGTGCGAAGACGCATTGGTTAACATTGAAGCCTATGGGTTTCAGGAGCCAATGACGATGTGCGCCGGCGGTCGCGGGACGCACCGCCGCGGTACGCACCGCCGCGGGCGTGACCGCCATTTTCTCTCTGCTCAATCATTCGAGACCTGATCATCCACAGGAGAGGACCTATACTGCAAGTGCTGCTGTGAACTCGGTCTGGAAGTGACAATGGCTGCTGCTACTGGTGAAAGGGCCCCCGCCTTCAGTTCAGAAGAGTTGGAGAAGCTCGTGGACGGGGTCCTCCTCCAGTATGCGCTACTCTACGGTCCTCCAGACCAACAGGTGAGTACACTCAGTGCACATTGAATGGGTTATGCCTGTGTGGAGGGGGGGGGATGTAAGTTGGTGGGGTGTGGAGGGAATGAGGAGTGCAACGCACGACAGATGAGAGAATGGGAACCATGACAAGGTTGGGGAGGGGGGGGCATGTACTCCAAACATGCAGATATGTGACGGTTTCTCTTTCCCACCCTGTACATGTCAAACAGGTGAGCGCCCACCAGAAAATCGATATTTGGCGTGCCATCGCCAAGGAAGTCCGGAACTTGGGGGTCTACAACAGACGGGGCACCTACTGCCGCAAGAGGTGGGAGGACATCCGCCGCGGAACGAGGAAGACCGCAGAAACACTGCTGGGGATGTCCTCCCGACCTAGGAGGGGTGCCAGTCGCACCATGACCCCCCTGATGTCCCGGATCCTGGCGGTGGCCTACCCTAATTTGGATGGGCGCTTGAGGACAGCACAGCAGACACAAGGGGGTGAGTATCCGCACATTCTCCTATCTGTATGCGCATTGGAGGCGTCTGGGTGGGGGAGGAGGGCTGTGGGTGACATTAGGCCAGGGCGCTCTCTGTAGTGTAGTCCGCTCCCTTAGGCATGGCCCTGTGCCCCCGCCCCCCACCTCTGTAGGGTGCCAAGTGCAGCTACCCATGCTCCAGCATCACACATGTGCGCGTTTGTTGTCCCTAGACCTGTTTGCCTAGTCAGAAGTACTGAGTAGTGTACCCCAAGTTTGCGACTTAGTGCACGAGGCACCTGTGTCTGTCCTCTCCGCAAAGGGTATTGCTAAGGCATGCACTCAACTTTGTTTCATTTCTCCCCCCACCCTAAATCTTTGTCTTCTTGTGTTTTAGCATCATCCGGCGGAGGAGATTTGGCGTCGGAGCAGGAGGGAGCTGCAGGTCACCAGGCCCCGGTGGGCACTGACACAGACACCGAGGGCACCAGTGATCCGGAGGGCGAGGGGAGCACCACAACGGGGGCCGGTGGAGACACCAGCGACACGGACACGTCCTCGTTTGGGAGCTCCCTAGCGGTGGCGGCACCATCTGTGCCCCCCGCAACAACAGGTACAGCCGCCACCCAGCGCACCAGCACCGCCCTCCCAGCAGCCCCTCAGTCTTCGCTCTGTGGCCGCTCGGCCAGGAAGGCGCGCGTCTCCTTCGCCCCAGGCACCTCAGCCCCTGCCTCTGTTACCCCTGCTGCCCTCAGTGCCGAGCTCATTGACCTGGTGAGGACGGTCATTGTTGGGCAGACTACCCTTCTGAATGCCATCCAGGGGGTGGAAAGGGAGGTGCATCGGAGCAATGCCTACCTGGAGGGCATTCATTCGGGTCAGGCTGCCCATCAACGAGCGTTCACTGCTCTGGCCTCAGCACTGACGGCAGCCATTGTCCCTGTCTCCAGTCTCCCTCTTCTATCTGCCTCCACCCTTTCTCTGTCTCCTGTACCTCAACCTATCCCATCCACACCATCAGACCAGCCTGCACACACCTCAACACCCAAGGCCAGCTCATCCAAACATAAGCACCACAGAAAACACAAGCATTCACCCAAGCAACACACAGATGCAGACATATCAACAGTCACTACCACCTCTGTGTCCCCGTCCTCCTCGTCTCCCTCCTCCCTCCCTGTGACGTCTACACTCACACCTGCATGCACCCCAACATCAGCCAGTTCTTCCACCACCAGCAAACCCTCCACTACAGTCCGCACACCTGCAGTCACCACCCCCACTGGCATTTACACGTCCCCTGTGTCCTCTCCCACTGTGTCTGTCACCCCCTCTTCCAAGACACATAAACGCAGGCAGACACCCAAACAACAGCCAACCACCTCACCACAGCCTACGTCCCAGTCACCTGCACCCAAGGACAGCACACCTGGCTCTCATACAACCACATCCTCTTCCTCCACTTCTCTCACCACTACTCCTACCCCTTACCTTGGTCCCAAGAAAAATTACCTCTCCAGTTTTGACCTCTTTCCCTCCCCCGACCCACCCCCTCCAACTGGGAAAAGTCCCAAGGGCACCTCAGCCACCACCAGCCCAACTTCTACAGTGCAAGTGGTGCATGGCATGTGGAGTCCACCCTTTGGCGGCAGTAACACTTCGGTGAGCAGCAAGGGGACAGCCAGCCCCCCCTCAGGCAAGAGGACCTGGAAATTGAAGGGCCGCCGTGAGCGGACAGAGACGGCTGCCCCCAAGGAGGTGACTCCGGCCACTTCACCGGCCACAGCAGCCAGGGGAGGCAAGGGCCCGAGAGCCCCATCTAAGGAGCGGAAGGACAGCAGGGCGGAGAGGACAACCACCAGGAGCGCGGAGCAGGAGGGCCCCACAAGCCCCATCCCGGCTGCAAGGGACGACACCAAAGGGCCCAGGACTCACTCCCCGAAGGGGCCTGACACAGCACGGTCAGAGGGCGAGTGAGCAGGGTGTCCAGGCCAGGTATGACTCCCTTGACATACTGCAAGAGCACCGCTGAACAGGGCCCCGCCGTGAAGACAGGTACCGCTGAACAGGGCCCCGCCGTGAAGACAGGTACCGCTGAACAGGGCCCCGCCGTGAAGACAGGTACAGCTGAACAGGGCCCCGCCATGCAGAAGAGCACCGCTGAACAGGGCCCCGCCGTGAAGACAGGTACCGCTGAACAGGGCCCCGCCGTGCAGAAGAGCACCACTGAACAGGGCCCCGCCGTGAAGACAGGTACCGCTGAACAGGGCCCCGCCGTGAAGACAGGTACCGCTGAACAGGGACCCGCCGTGCAGAAGAGCATCGCTGAACAGGGCCCCGCCGTGAAGACAGGTACCGCTGAACAGGGCCCCGCCGTGCAGAAGAGCACCGCTGAACAGGGCCCCGCCGTGAAGACAGGTACCGCTGAACAGGGCCCCGCTGTGAAGACAGGTACCGCTGAACAGGGCCCCGCCGTGCAGAAGAGCACCGCTGAACAGGGCCCCGCCGTGAAGACAGGTACCGCTGAACAGGTCCCCGCCGTGCAGAAGAGCACCGCTGAACAGGGCCCCGCCGTGAAGACAGGTACCGCTGAACAGGGCCCCGCCGTCTCAAGCACCGCTCCGCTGGGCCCTTCCTGTCAAGCACCGCTCCGCTGGGCCCTTCCTGTCAAGCACCGCTCCGCTGGGACCTTCCTGTCAAGCACCGCTCCGCTGGGCCCTTCCTCTCAAGCACCGCTCCGCTGGACATCGCCATGTCATGCACCGCTGCGCTGGGTCCCGCCGTCTCAGGCACTGTTTATGGTTCACTGTGCCCACCATGCCTCCTCCTTGACCAGTGGACTCTGTAATCCACTTGAGAGACTGTGGCTTTGCACTCCCCAGGATGGTCCAGTGGGCAACCCACCCACTGTAGAGACATTGAGAGACTGTGGCTTTGCACTCCCCAGGATGGTCCAGTGGGCAACCCACCCACTGCAGAGACTTGAGAGACTGTGGCTTTGCACTCCCCAGGATGGTCCAGTGGGCAACCCACCCACTGCAGAGACTTGAGAGACTGTGGCTTTGCACTCCCCAGGATGGTACAGTGGGCATGGTGGCTCCTCGTGGATCTGGCGTCGTGGACTCATGTGGCTGTGGTGGCCCCCCCTTCCCTTCCCCCTGAGGTGCCTGTAGTTTTGACATCAGATGCCCCTGCAGTGTTCTCTCCAAAGGACTCAGGTCTCGTGTGTGGGCTTTGCCCTTGTTTCGCAGAACCTTGGCCCACGGACATGTTAGATTCGTAGGATGTGCAGGACTTGTTACTTCAGTGATACACTGATGTGTATATCTTTTTGGTTTTTGTAAATATTTTTCACGGTTGCTCAATTATTTCCAGGTGCTTTTTTTGTACATGAAAATTTATTCCAAATTTGGTTGTGTCATTGTATTTTTAAAGGGTCTTTGTGTGGTGTCACTGTGACTTCCTGCTCTGCATTGGTGTGTACATATTGGGGGGGTGGGGGGGTCGCATATGTGTATGCCCGTAACCTTTCTTCCTCCCCCCTCCCGTGTGTCGTAGGTGCAGTACTCACCGTTGACGTCTGCGCCGGAGTTCGTACTCGTGGTAGATGAGCAGGTAGACGAGAGCAGGTATGATGTTCAATTCGGGTTCCATGCTGTCCGGATTCCGCGTGGAGTGTCTCGAGGTGAGCGTTTTCCATTGGAAATGTCTGTTTCCGCCGTGTTTTTATCGGCGGGGCTCCCGCCCCGGAAAAGGTGGCAGATTGGTGGGTCGTGATAGGGTGGGCGGTACATTGTCTGCCGCCTGGCTGTTGGCGGTGACCGCCGCGCTGTTTGTTTGTTCCGCCGTGGCGGTCGGAGTGTTAATGCGGCGGGCTGTGTTGGCGGTTCCTGCCAGGGTCAGAATTGCATTTTTTTGACCACCGGCCTGTTGGCGGGTTGGCTGCCGCTTTATCACCGACCGCCAGGGTCAGAATGACCCCCCTAGTCTGGTGCAAGGAGGACATCATGAATTGAATTAACATAGGATCCCATCCCTTCTCAAGCACAACATCTCTTTCTATAACCACACAGTTTGCCACAATATCCCAAAACGTGACGTGATAGGGCAAAGTGAATACAAAAAACAACAGCTTGGTTTACCACATCACATACCTCACAGATGTAATGCTGCTGCTGACTAAGACGTCAAGTGAAAGCCCTTACACACGCATTAGTTGAGTATGCAATACTGAGGATTCATATTTCTAAAACAAATATATTCCGAAGACTACGATTATATGCAGAATGCCTAAAAGCGGTTTGAATCATTAGGGCTGAAAACAGGGGAAGTGACAGCTGCTGTCCAAGAATGACTGGCAGATACTTTCAAGTGAAGAAGATGCATGCAACAGAGTTATTCAAGTGTGTAAGGCTCAACTGTTGTTGACAGCTTCTATGAACACATTAACATTCCTTTTTATGCATCAATGTGTCTGGCCCCAGCAATCCAACAGCAACCGCATTTATTAGAGCGATGTCTTTTCCTTTATGTGGCAATGCAATAATATAAGCAATGCGCTGTATGGGAAGCCGTTCATGTCAAAATTACAGCTCCCCATATTGGACACCTCCTGAAATGCATAGCGCGCTGCAAAATGAATATGACACACACCAGAATGAATGTACTATGTGTCAAAATAATTATGATACCTGGCAGAGTGAATCTGAATTGAGCCAAAACAAATATGAAACCTGGCAGAATGAATATGCTACTTGGTGATTAATATGAATAACACACACAGCAAATTGAATAAGAAATATACTGAAATATATATAAATCATACTGAAATTAACATGGCCCTCACTGTAAACAATAAAGCAATCACTGAAACGAATACAATATTCACCAAAAAGAATGGGGCATTTCTTGAAATGATTGACTTATGCCAAACGAAATATGACATACATTGAAATTAATATGGCAGATTGAAAATAATATAAAGTATTGAAATTAATATATTATATTCTGAAAAGAAAACAATGCACATTGAAACTAATACAATGCACATTTAAATGAACATTAAACATGTTGCAATGAATTTGAATTGTGTTGAAATGGATAATAACGAGATGGCAATGCATATGAGACACACAGAAATGAATAGGAGATGATTGAAAATTAATATGGCTTGTGTTGAAATTAATGCAACCCCACTGAATTGAAGTTGACATGTCTTCAAATGAGTATGACCACAGCTGAAATTCACATGAGATTTGTTAAAATGAATATGGCACGCCTTAAAATTAATATGACACATATTCAAACGAATATGATACATATTCAAATTAATATGATATATGTTAAAATTGATAAGTTGCATCTTGAAATTAATATGACCAGTGTTAATATGAATATGACATCCACTGAAATAAACTTAACATTAATTGAAAAGAATATAACACGTGTTAAAAGGAATATGACCTACGTTGAAATGAATATGACCTACATTGAAATGAATTTGACATGTTTTAAAATTAATACGAGTAACGTTAAAATTATCATGACATTTATCACAATGAATATGGCTTGCACTGAAAGCGATATGATATATATTGACATGATTTCAATATATGTTGCAATGGATATGATTCATTTCAAAATTAAGATGTGTTAATATGAATGAAGCAACCATTGAAAGAAATATGACACATGCTAAGATGAATATGACATGCACTGAAACAAATATGAGCTCCACCGAAATGAATTCAACATGTCTTAAACTGAATATGACCAATGCTGAAATTAAAATGAAACTTGTCAAAATGAATATGTTGTGCTTTGAAATTGATATGATACACAGCAAAATAAATACTGCATTTATTGAAATTAATATGATCTATGTTGAAATGGATATGACCTGTGTTAAAATTATTATGACAGGTGTTAAGGTGAATATGACATCCATTGAAATGAATGACATTCATAGAAAGGAATATGACACATATTAAGATGAATATGAACCACTTTGAAATGAATATGACACCTGATGAAATTAATATGGCCCACATCAAAAGTTTTATGACATTCTGTAACATGAATATCACACTTTTTGAAATGAAAATGAAACTGTGAGATAAATGTAACATGCTTTGAAATGAATTAGGCAAATATTGAAATGAACACAAGCCGTGTTTAAATGAATATGACTGTTGTTTAAATGAATATGGCTTGCTCTGAACGTATGTGGATTTGCTTCAAAATTAATATTACATATTGAAATTAATGTTACATATTTTCAAAGGGTCGCATTACGAGTTTGGGGGTTTATGCACCACCATGGCGGCAGTGTGACCGCCATCTGCTTTGCAGTCAGACCACAGTATTACGATGCTGGCAGTCCCATAGGGAAAGACTGCCGCAGTACCGCCAGCACCACCAGGCAGCGCAGACCACCGCGGTGGCGAGGCAGGCCAAAAAGGCCGACGGAGCCGGTGTTTCGGATTGAAACCACATCCCAGCAGGTGGACACGGAAAGCATAAAGGAAGCAACTCACCTGCAGGCTGTGTTACATGACCTGTGCCGCCATGGAGCCCGTCACACACACGTCCTGCCGTAGGTGCTGCTCATCAATGGACCCACACAGCACCCACATTGCAACACAATGGAAGGCCAATGGGATGCACAATAGGTTGTGAACCGAATATCCAAAGCTCACAATGCAAACAATACCTGCATAATAGTGATGGCGACATCAGGAGCATTTATGGACACATTTCACTTTGCACATGCCCCTAAAACAGCATTTGCATTGGAACTGACCCTTCATGTATCTCAGGGACAAACAATATTTGAGCCAAGAGATATGCCTAGCTGCCAAATGTGTGAGTGCAAGTCAAGAAAGCACATACAACGCCAACAGCATAGTCCAGACATCTAGATGATGTAGCTGTAAGGTACACACATCAAAGTGGACACATGGCCAGTCAAATCCAAAGGAAGCTACCACAATTTAATACCCTCCATGTGTGGACAAACAAAACTCTAGCTCCCGCACATAAGACGAAAGTACAATCTATATCAGGGGCCATATCTTCACCAAACATGCTGACATTGGCCAACACAAGATGAAATACTTACCCTAGCAAGCATAACACAATGCAATGACACCCCAATTGGATCAACACCAACATATCCATACAGTGAACATCTACCCTTGTCTTAGGTGACCAACACTTCCCACAAAGTCAGATATTAAAAAACAACAGCAAATGTGGTGGATGTGTCTGGGTGTTGTGGTGGTGTCTGGGGGTATGGTGACTGAGGTGTGTGGGGCTGTGGGTTGTGAGCTGTTGTAGGAGGCTGGCCTTGCTTGTAGTGGGTACCGTAGGTACTTACACCTTATACCAGGTCCAGTTATCCCTTATTAGTGAAATGTAGTAGTGTTCTAGCAGCTTAGGCTGATAGAGGTAGCTGTAGCAGAGCAGCTTAGGCTGAACTTGGAGACATGCAAAGTTCCTGCAATACCACTTATAGTTACACAGTACTTATACACAATAAAAGACAATACTCAGTGTTACCAAAAATAAAGGTACTTTATTTTAGTGACACAAGACCAAAATGATCTTAGAGGCAATACTCCTTCTGGAGGTAAGTATTATACACAATATATACACTAGACACCAAAATCAGGTACGTAAATAGTCATAGGATAGTGCAAACAATAGAAAATACCATAGAATGCAATAGGAAGAAATAGGCCTTGGGGCAACACAAACCATATACTAAGAAAGTAGAATGCGAATCACGAATTCCCCCCTAGGCAAGTGTAGTGTGTAGAGGGGCAGTGGGAGTGTATGAAAACCACAAAGGTTGGTAAAATACCCCACCCCAGAGCCCAGGAAAGTAGGAGTAAAGTACCTCAAGTTTCCTTAGGACACACTAAAAGTCATGAATAGAGGTATTGCAAGAACCAAGCAAGACTGCAAGCAACAAATGGTGGATTCCTGGACCTGAAGACCTGTAAAGAGAGGAGACCAAGTCCAGAAGTCGTAGAAGATTCCAGGAAGGACAGGAGTCCCTGCCAACCTAGAAGATGGTGCAAAAGAGGATTCTCCGGTTGGAAGAAGTCTGCAGAAGAGCACAAAAGAAGATGGCTGTGGGTTCATGCATGATGCAAAGGATGTCCCACATGGAGATGTTGGATGCAGGCGAGTTGTAGCGCTGAATTAGTCCAACAAGCCTTGGTTCAAGCAATGTCGCGGATTGTGTCAAAATGGCGCTTCCTGGACCCAGGAGGGACCTGGGGGCCTCAACTCAGACTGAGAAGGCAGAGAGGGCTCCCAACACTGGAGGGAACCCACGGATGACCAGGCAGCACCCACAGAGGTCCCAGGACATGGGGACAAAGAAGGTGCAAATTCCGGTTGCTGCAGCACTACAAAAGAAGGTCCCACGCCGCCGGAGAACAACTCAGCGAGTTGAGTGTCACAGGATAGAGTGCTAGGGACCTGGGCCAGGCTGTGCATGAAGGATTCTTGCAAATACTGCACAGAGGCCTCAGGAGGTGAAGATGACGTGGTGCACAGGGGTACTGTCACAAACGGGGAAGGCAAGCTCTTACCTCCTCCAAATTTGGACAGCTGGACCTTAGGACAGTCTGTGTGAAAGGGGTCCACCACCTGTGTTCCAAGGAGCATGCTCGTCATCAGGAGAGGAGTCCCAGAGAACCTGTTGTCATCTTAGAAGGTGCCTGCTGGAGCAGGGAAGTGACTCTGTCACTCCACAGGAGATTTCTTTGGTCCTTCTGGTGCAGGGTGAAGACAGGGTGCACACCATGGAAACTGTTGCAGTTGCTGGCTGGAGCTGAAGTTGTAGAGTCGCAGTAGCCTTTCTGGATACTTTGTTTCAGTTACAGTGGTTCCTAGAGCAGTCTGCGGTTGATCCGAGGTCAGGGGATGAAGCAGAAGTTGCAGAGGATTCCTGGTGGAAACTTGCAAGCCAAATCTGAAGAGGAACCCACAGGAGAGACCCTAAGTAGCCCTGAGAGGGGGATTGGCTACCTACCCAGGTATGTACCTATCAGGAGGGGTCTCTGATGTCACCTGTTGGCACTGACCACTCAGAGATCTCCAGAGTGTCCCCACACCTTGGAAAACAAGATGGCTAACGCAAGGGACACAATGCAGGAGCTCTGGGCACCACCCCTGGAGTGGTGATTGACAGGGGAGTGGTCACTCCCCTTCCCATTGTCCAGTTTCGCGCCCGAGCAGGGACAGGGGGTCCCTAAACCAGTGTAGACTGGCTTATGCAAGGAGGGCACCATCTGTGCCCTGTAAAGCATTTCCAGAGGTTGTGGAAGGCTACCCCTCCCAAGCCAGTAACACCTATTTCCAAAGGAAGAGGGCGTAACACCATCCTTCCAAAGGAAATGCTCTGTTCTGCCTTCCTGGGACTGGGCTTCTCAGACCCCAGGAGGGCAGAACCCTGTCTGTGAGGTGGCAGCAGGTGTAGCTGCAGTGCAAGCCTCAGAGAGCTAGTTTGGCAGTACTGGGGGTCCATGGTGGAGCCCACAGGATGCATGGGATTGCCCCCCCCCCAATACCAGATTTGGAATGGGGGGATAATTCCATGATCCTTGACACCTTACATGGCCATATTTGGAGTTACCATTGTTAAGCTACATATAGGCATTGACCTATATGTAGTGCACATGTATAATGGTGGCCCCGCACCCACGAAGTCTGGGGATTTGGCCCTGGACTGTGTGGGGGCACCTTTGCTAGCGCAAGGGTGCCCTCACACTTAGTAACTTTGCACCTAGCCTTCAGTAAATGAAGGTTAGACGTATAGGTGACCTAAAGGTTACTTAAGTGCAGTGAAAATGACTGTGAAATAGTGTGTGCACTATTTCATTCAGGCTGCAGTGGCAGTCCTGTGAAATGGTGTGTCTGAGCTCCTTATGGGTGGCAACAGAAATGCTGCTGCCCATAAGGATCTCCTGGAACCCCAATGCCCTGGGGACCTATGTACCATATACTAGGGACTTATAAGGGGGGAGGGTCCAGTGTGCCAATTGGAATTGGCACATGAAGTCACTAAACTATAGTGACTAATTTGGAAGCAGAGAGAGCATAAGCACTGAAGTTCTGGTTAGCAGAACTTCAGTGACACAGTTAAGCACTACTGACAACACACACAGTAGGCCACAAACTATGGGCACTGGGGTCCTGGCTAGCAGGATCCCAGTGAGACAGTAAAAACACACTGACATACACTCACAAACAAGCCAAAAGTGGGAATAACCATGCTACAAAGAGGCTACTTTCTCACAGGTGTTGTCTGGGTGTATGGTGGGTGTGATTGATGTGTCACTGGGTGTTGTGGTGGTGTCTGTGGGAATGGTGGATGTGGTGTGTGGGTCAGTGGGAGTGTCTGTTGAAATGATGGCTGATGTGATGTCTGTGGGTGAATGTTGAGTGCCTGCATGCCGGTGTGCCTGGTAGAGTTTATGTCGCTGTGTGCTGCTTGTGTGTGTTGAGGTTGGTGCATGCGGATGTGTCTGTGTGCTTAGGACAAGTAGGGGAAAAGGGAATTTGGATAGGGAAGAGAGAGAATGTGGGAGGGAGGATTGGGTATAGATTGCTGTCATCATTGAGGAGGCCAGAGCCTAAAAATATTTCTGTAGGCCAGACACCATCAAAATCATGAACACCACCCACTCCGGCTCTCCATATGACCCCTGCACTCACCACATCCTCAACAAAGCAAGCTCCGTCACCGCAACCCAACTACGGAAGATCATCAACTGCTCCTTTGAGTCTGCCACCTTCCTGGAGGGCTGGAAACACGCCGAGATCAACGCCCTCCTCAAAAATTCCAAGGCGGACCGAAAAGACCTCAAGAACTTCCGGCCTATCGCCCTACTCCCCTTCCCGGCAAAATTCATAGAGAAGGCTGTCAACAGACAACTAACCTGTTTCCTCGAGGAAAACTGCACCCTGGACCCTTCCCAATCCGGATTCCGCAGCAACCACAGTACCGAAATCGCCCTCATCGCCGCCACCGACAATATCAGAACAATACTGAACAAAGGCGAACCCGCAGCCCTCATTCTCCTGGACCTCTCGGCCGCGTTCGACACCATCTGCCACCACACCCCACGCTCATGCCTCAGCAATGCAGGAATCCGCGACAGAGCCCTGGACTGAGTCACCTGCTTTCTCACCAACAGTGACAGTCCGCCTACCCCCCATTCCGCTCGGAGGCCACCAAAATCATCTGCGCCGTACTCCAGGGTTCGTCCCTCAGCCCGACCCTCTTCAACGTCTCCATGGCCCTGCTTGCTAACATCACCCGAACCCACGACCTCAACATCATCTCATACGCCGACGACACCCAGCTGATCCTATCCCTCACCAAGGACTCCGCCAAGACCAACCTCCACGAAGGAATGAAGGCCATCGCTGAATGGATGCCTCAAACTCAATTCCGACAAGACAGAAGCCCTCATCTTCTGCTCCACCCCCTCCGCATGGGATGACTCCTGGTGCCCTGCCACTCTCGGAGCCTCTCCGACTCCCACCGACAACTCACGCAACCCAGGATTCATCTTGGACTCCCCATTATCCATGACCCAACAAGTCAACGCCATCTCCTCCTCCTGCTTTAACACCCTCCGCATGCTCCGAAAGATCTACAAATGGATACCCACCGAAACCAGAAGAGCCACCCAAGCCCTCATAAGCAGCCAACTGGACTACGGCAATGCCCTCTACGCAGGAACCGCAGCCAAACTCCAGAAGAGGCTGCACTGCATCCAGAACGCCTCTGCACGCCTCATCTTGGACATCCCCTGCCACTGCCACATCACAGACCACCTGAGAAACCTGCACTGGCTCACAGTCAACAAAAGAATCACTTTCAAACTCCTCACACACGCTCACAAAGCACTGCACAACACCGGACCAGAATACCTCAACAGACGGCTCTCCTTCTACACCCCGACCCGGCATGTCGGCTCTGCCGACCTCGCCCTCGCAAGCGTCCCATGCGTCTGCAGAACTACAACCAGCGATAGATCAGTCTTGGACCTCGCCATCAAAACTTGGAACACTCTTCCAACCCACCTGCGCCAGACCAAAGACCTCCTTACCTTCAGGAAACTTTACAAGACCTAGCTGTTTGAGCAATAGGAACACTCCCCCTTTCTTCCACCCCCCCTCAGCGCCTTGAGACCCTCATGGATGAGTAGTGCACTTTACAAATTCCTGATTGATTGATTGATTGATTGACATGTCACTATGAATGTCTTCCAGGAAAGCATTTGTCTGAAGTTGGCTTACCAAGCCCTGGATGGTACTCACAATGGCCGTCTGCCCCACAGAAAGCTATTGACCTCCTGATACTCCTTAGGAGGTCAATAGCCTTCTCACTCAGGGCATATTTACCAACCACAGAGGGTAACCCTACAAAGCCCCTAAAGGGTTTGGGTATAAATCATTTACAAAAAGCAACAACCCCTAGGTACAATAACAACCCACCATACTAACCACATCACACAACGTTACTCTTCATTTATCTCCAAAATAATTTATTATAAACATCACATAAATATCTTTCTTTATATTCAATTTCGGACTACCCCCATCATATCACAAAAAGAAGAGAAACCAGTGAAAAAAGATATAAAGTGCTCGTGTTTAGAGTAAAGAAATGAGAAGTAATAGATATCCCCTCAAACCAATTCAAAGATGATTCATAAAAATATATACATTCTAAAATACAGCCGGTTGGTTAATCCTTAAACCACATTAAATCATCATATTATTTCTTCACAGTAGAATTATATTCTCAAGTCCCCAATTCTCTCCAAGAAATCTAACCAATCCAGGCATGAGCAATATCCTCGACTCCATCACCCCACGGGAGATTTCTTTGGTCCTTCTGGTGCAGGATGAAGACAGGGAGTCCCCAGAGTGTGCACACTGTGGAAACTGTTGCAGTTGCTGGCTGGAGCTGAAGTTGCAGAACAAAAGTATCCCTTGTGGATACTTTGTTGCTGTTACAGCGGTTCCTGGAGCAGGCTGTGGTTGATCTGAGGTCAGAGGATAAAGTAGTAGTTGCACAGGATTCCTGAAGGAAACTTGCAAGCAGAATCTGAAGAGAAACCTCAGGAGAGACACTAAATAGCCCTGAGAGGGGGATTGGCTACCTTATCTGGTAAGGACCTATCAGGAGGGGTATCTGACGTCACCTGCTGGTACTGGCTACTCAGAGTCCTCCAGAGTGGCCCCACACCTTGCAAAGCAAGATGGCTGAAGTCTGGGATACACTGGAGGAGCTCTGGGCACCACCCCTGGGGTGGTGATCAACAGGGGAGTGGTCACTCCCCTTTCCTTTGTCCAGTTTTGTGCCAGAGCAGGGGACAAGGGGTCCCTGAACTGGTGTAGACTGGTTTATGCAAGGAGGGCACCATCTGTGCCCTTCAAAGCATTTTCAGAGGCTGGAAGAAGGCTACCCCTCCCCAGCCTGTAACATCTATTTCCAAAGGGAGAGGGTGTAACACCCTGCTCTCAGAGGAAATGCTTTGTTCTGCCCTACTGGGACTGAGCTGCTCAGACCCCAGGAGGGCAGAACCCTGTCTGTGAGGTGGCAGCAGCTGTAGCTGTAGTGCAAGTCTCAGATAGCTGGTTTGGCAGTACTGGGCGTCCATGCTGGAGCCCCCAGGATGCATGGAATTGACTCCCCAATACCAGATTTGGAATGGGGGGACAATTCCATGATCTTAGACATGTTACATGGCCTTATTCAAAGTTACCATTGTGAAGCTACATATAGGTATTGACCTATATGTATTGTACGCGTGTAATGGCGTCCCCGCTTTCACAAATTCCCAGGAAATGGCCCTGAACTATGTGGGGGCACCTTTGCTAGTGCAAGGGTGCTCTCACACTTAGTAACTTTGCACCTAACCTTCAGCAAGTGGAGGTTAGACATATAGGTGACTTATAAGTTACTTAAGTGCAGTGAAAATGGCTGTGAAATAGTGTGTGCACTATTTCACGCAGGCTGCAATGGCAGGCCTGTGCAAGGGTTTGTCTGAGCTCCCTATGGGTGGCAAAAGAAATGCTGCAGTCCATATGGATCTACGGGAACCCCAATACCCTGGGTACCCAGGTACCATATACTAGGGACTTATAAGGGGGGTCCAGTGTGCCAATTGAAATTGGTAAATGAAGTCACTAGCCTACAGTGACAAAGTTAAAAGCAGAGAGAGCATAAGAACTGAGGTTCTGATTAGCAGAGCCTCAGTGACACAGTCAAGCACTATACAGACACACACATTAGGCCATAAACTATGAGCACTGGTGTCCTAACCAGCAGGATCCCAGTGAGACAGGAAAAAAGCATACTGACATACAGGTAAAAATGGGGGTAACATGCCAAGGAAGATGGTACTTTCCTACAGCAGTATTTCATTGTCAGGACATGTAAAATACTCCAGTATATGTCCTACCTTTTAAATACACTGCACTTTGCCCATGGGGCTGCCTTGGGGCCACCTTAGGGGTACCTTACATGTAGTAAAAGGGAAGGTTTGGGCCTGGCAAGTGGGTGCACTTGTCAGGTTGAAATGGCAGTTTAAAACTGCACACACAGACACTGCAGTAGCGGGTCTAAAACATGTTTGCAGGGCTACTCATGTGGGTGGCACAATCAGTGCTGCAGGCCCAATAGCAGCATTTGATTTACAGGTCCTGGGCACACATGTTGCACTATACTAGGGACTTACGGGTAAAACAACTATGCCAATCATGGATAAACCAATCATCAGGTCAATTTAGACAGAGAGCACTGGCACTTTAGCACTGGTCAACAGTGGTAAAGTGCTCAGAGTCCAAAAGCCGGCAAAAACTAAATGTAGCACATAGTTGAAAACATATATTTATTTTAGTTAATTAATTTGTGTTCATATCATATCCTTTCAGAATATATAATATTAATTTCAATATGTATTGTTAATTTTAAATCAAATCAACATCGATTCAAGGCAAGCCATATTTAAACAGTGAGCATTTTAATTTACACATGGCTTGTGTTCATATCGATATGTGCTTTATTCATTTCAAAGCATGCTATGTTTATCTCATATAGTTTCAATGAGAGTCATATTAATTTTAATGAATGTCAATTAATTTTGATATGGGTCATATCAACTTCATCTGATATCATATTCATTTGAAAATGGTCCATATAAATCTTAACATGTTTCATATTGCTTTAAATGAATGTCATATTCATGTCAGTGGATGTCATATTCATATTAACACCTGACATTATAATTTTAATATGGGTCATATCCATTTCAACATAGGTCAAATTAATTTCAATATATGCAATATTCATGTCGCTGTGTATCATATTGATTTCAAAGCATAATATTCATTTTGACCAGCTTCATTTTAATGTCAGCATGTGTCATATTCAGTTTAAGGCATGTTGAATTAATTTCAAAAGGGCTCATATTCATTTCATGTCATATTCATCTTAGCGTGTGTCATATTCCTTTCAGTAGATGTCTCATACATATTAACGCATGATATTGATTTTAACATGACTCATACCAATTGCAACACATATTATAATCATGTCAATGTGTATCATATTACTTTCAATGCAAACCATATTCATTTTTTATAAATGTAATGTTCATTGCACATTATATTCCTTTCAGAATAATGCATTTTCATTTCAGTACCTTATATTCATTTCAAGCTGTCATATTCATTCCAATGTGTGTCATATTCCTCTTGGCATCTGTCAGTCATTTCAAGAAATGTCTCATTCTTTTTGACAAATATTGAATGTGTTTCAGTGATTGCTTTATTATTTACAGTGAGGGCCATATTTATTTCGGTATGATTGATACATATTTCAGTATTTCTCTTATTCAGTTCTGAGTGTGAGTTATTCATAATAATCCCTGAGTAGCATATACACTTTGCCTGGTTTCATATTTGTTTTGGTTCAAGTCAGATTCACTCTGCCAGGTATCATATTTATTTTGACACATAGTATATGCATTCTGGTGTATGTCATATTCATTTTGCAACATGCTATGCATTCCAGGAGGTGTCCTATAGAGGGAGCTGTAATTTTGACGTGAACGGCTTCCCATAGCGCTGCATTGTTAGTGTTAAGAGAAGTACTTCTCTAACATTGCCTGTGCACAGATGACATTTCAGTCAACTTTAATATAAACCCACTGGACGCGACACACTGTGAAAGTCAGCATGGTACAGCTAGTATTCTATAACCAGAATCAACAGCACACATGAGAATAAGCCAGTTATTTACTAATTTAAGGCAATTCCGACTGGAGTGAGTTTTATGCAATGAATTTTGAAACCTGTGAAATCAAAGTGATACCTTTTTCACTGGTTCTGTCAATTTGTTCATTGTCTAAATCATGGATTATACTAGAAAAATATTGAAACAGTGTGCATCATAAATATACAGAATGCGCAAAGGCATAGTAATGCTTTAATTCCTCCATTGCAGTTTGACTGCAAATTTAAAAACAAAGTGATCACTTATACTTGATATCCGTATTTAAACTGAAAAAAGCATGTCTTTTCATTAGTGTATACTTTGTTATCCAAACGAAAGACAGTATGAAGTGTGCTAATTAACAAGCCCAATTGGTGATTTAAATTGGCCTTCATTAGGACTAGACATGGGGCAATTAGCTGTTCAAATCTTTGGTATACAAGTTTTAACAAATCAGGTTAACGTAATGGGTAAAGTTAATATGAAGAAAGATATTTCATGTTGTTTTAAAGGGCGAACATAGTAATCACAGGACTTAATAACAAAAGCGAACAATAATACTTGCACTTCAGAAACTCAATAACTCCCACATTCACATTGACACTAAGGTGGTAGACTTCAGCCTGTTGGATTATCACATGTATATGAAATTGGGTTACTGTTTGAGAGTGTGTGCTTAACCCTCTGGTAGCTTGGCACAAGCCAGTGAGGCTGAAATTAGAGGTGATGTGCCAATAAATCTATCAGCATGTGTACAGGGTAGCACTATCACCCCTGAGGGTATCCGGGTGCTGATGTTGAAGGGTCTCAGTTCAAGAGCCAGGTCTTGAGCTTCTTCCTGAAGTCAGTCAGGAAGGGTGCTGTTCGTAGGTGGATGGGCAGGTCATTCCAGATCTTCTGTGTGGTGTAGGAGAAGGAGCGACCTCCACTGTTGCTGGAGCAGATGTGAGGGACGTGTGCTAGGGCCAAGGAGGTGGAGCAGAGGCGCCTTGAGGGTTTGTGGGAGTTTAGGCAGTAGTTGATATGCCGGTCCCTGGTTGTGCAAGGCTTTGTAAGCATGTGGGAGAATGTTGAACTGGCATCTCTTCTGGATGGGGAACCAGTGGAGGTTGCTGAGTTGGGGGCCGATGTGGGCTTGTTTGGAGAGGTCTAGTATGAGTCTGGCATTTCCGTTCTGTAAGACCTGGAGTCTCTTGAGGAGTTGGGTGGAGATGCCGGTGTAGAGTGCATTACTGTAGTCGAGTTGACTTGTGATGAAGGCCTGGATGACGGTCTTCCTGGTGTCAGTGGGGATACATCTGAAAATCTTGCAGAGCATGCGGAGGGTGTGGAAGCAGGATGTGGAGACTGCATTCATTTGGTGTTTCATGGTAAGTTTGCTGTGGAGGATGAAGCCAAGATTGTGAGTGTGGTCTGTTGGGGTAGGTGTAGGGTCTAGCTCGGATGGCCACCAGCTGTTGCCCCATACGTAGGTGTTTTTCCCAAAGATCATCTCTTCGTTTTACCTGAGCTTAGCTTGAGGCATTTGGTTTTCATCCAGTCGGCGACACTGGTAATGGCATTGTAGAAATTAATTCTGGTGGTGGAGGTGTCTTTGGTGAGCGAGAGGATGAGCTGTGTGTCGTCTACGTAGGATGTGATGCTTTGTCCCTGGAATCTGACAATGTCTGTGAGCGGGGTCATGTAGGTAGTGAATAGTGTTGGGCTGAGGGAAGGATCCTTGGGTTATGCTGCAAATTATGTTTTTCGGTTCTGAGGTGCCGGGTGGCAGGAGGACCCTTTGTATTCTTCCTGTAATTAAGGAGGCTATTTACTTGAGGGAGTTGTACTGGATGCCGATGCTGTTGAGCCTGTTAATGAGGGTGTGGTGGGATATGGTGTCAAACACTGCTGATAAGTCAAGAAAGGTCAGCTGCTGTCTCACCACAGTCAAGGAGGGATCTGATGTCATCTGTGGATGCTATCAAGGCTATTTCTGTGCTGCGGTTAGCGCAGAAGCTGGATTGGGAGGCATTGAGCAAGCTGTTTCTTTCCAGGTATTCTGTGAGCTTGATGTTTATGGTCTTCTCCAGGACTTTAGCTGGGTACAGGAGCAGAGAGAAATTTTTAGTTTTCTGGGATCAGCAGAGGGTTTCTCCAGGAGGGGTCTGCTCTTTGTGTGTTTCTATTCCTTGGGGAAGGTTGCCATGGTGATGGAGGACTTGAGGAGGTTGATGAGTTCTATGCCTATTTCTTTCATTCCCAGGTTGAAGAGGTAGTGGGGGCAGGGGTCGTTAGGCGCCCCAGAGTGAATGGAGGACATGATGGTTGTGGTGGTCAGTGTGGTAAGTGGTGTGCAGGAGGTGATGCTGGTTTGGTGTGTGCGGGCGGGTCTAGGTTGTTGAGGTTGATTTCGGTGGGCTGGGGGTCAAAGGTATTGTAGATGGTGGTTATCTTGCTGTGGAAATAGTTCCATAGGGTGTTGCAGCGTTCTTAGGAGGGCTGGATGGTGTTTTCTGTGGCTAACAGGCTGAAAAATTCTTTGACTATGTTGAAGAATTCTCTCCTGTGGTTGATGCTCATTTCGATGCGGTTTGTGAGGACTACTCTCATAGCGTCTTTGATGTGTTGGTGGTAGTTATTGAGGGGTGCTTTCTAGATGGTTCAGTTGGAAGTGTTTTTGGTGAAGTGCCATTGTTTCTCTAGATGTTTACAGTTGATTTTGATGTCTCTGACTTTAAGGGTGTACTGGCTGGCTTGCATTGATGCTTTGTTGGTCCTGGATGGCTTCATATCGGCAACTCTGTCAGCGCATTTGGTGGTCCAGGTGGAGATGTTCGGGCCGCCTGTTCAATGTTTGATGCAGCTTTGGGTTGGATGGTGCTGAGGGCCTGCATCCACTGGGTCTTCTTCACTTTGCCATAGCTGCAAAGGGCTGTTTTGAGGGACTTGATGTTGCTGTTCTGGGCACCTGCAATGGTGAAGTGGAAGATGATGTGGTTGTACCAGGTGATCTCTGTCACATGGCTGTACAGGAGGTGAAGATAGGGTTCAGTGTGTATCCTGCTTTGTCGGTGAGGTCAGGGACCAGTTGGGTGGATGTTGTTTATGTTTCCAGGACAGAGGTGGTGTTGGTGTTGTTGGGGTTGTTGGGGTTGCTGAGGTGGAAGATGAGGTTGCTGAGTAGGATGCAGTGTCTGTAGTTGATGGCAAGGGGAGCAGTGAAGTTGGAGATAGTGTCACAGAAGGTGACCCTGGGTCCTGGGTCCTGGGGGTGGTAGGCAAGGGTGCCTCTGATGGTGGTCTTAGCATCAGTTAAAAGTTGAGGTGTTATGTGATATGTGTGGGGTAGTCTTCAGTGGTGGTGCATCAGATGGTTTCCTTGTGTATGATGCTGTTGCCTCCCCCGTGTTTGTTTGCGAAGTCTCTGTGTATCATCATGTATCCATCTGGCATTGCGGTGGCTATGTTGGGGTTTGAGGAATGGTTGAGCCATGTCTCGGTGATGGAAATACCATTGGAGGCAAGGGTGGTGATAGTGTCCCCGATTTTTGTGAAGTGTTTGCCGAGGGACTGGGCATTGAGAAAAATGCACTGAAGTGATTCTGGAGTGTTTGCGGTCTTCCTGGCTGAGGTGTGGTGAGGGATCCAGTGTGGGCAGCCAGTCCTGTATTAAAGGAGATGCAGCAGGGTTGGCAGGTGAAAGGTCCTTCCATTTTGCCTGGGTAGGAAGTGCAGCAGTTTTTGTTATTCTGTCTGGTGTCCAGGGCTCGGTGACAGAGTTGGTGCGGCAATGAAGATATCAAAATAGGCGCGATATCTAAATATTTGGAGCGAAAGCTGGTGCTAGAAGCAGTAATACAGGGAACGCTTGGAACTTGGACATGTTTTCAAGTTGTTGAATGAGCTGGTGTTTGCCTAATTCAGGGGGCAATTGTGATTCATTATTGTAGCTTTTTGAAGTGTGAAAGTATTGGCGTTTTAAAAGAACTATTTATCTCATGTGAAGTCATATGAAGGTTGATATCAGGAGTGGATGATCTAACAAATTGGAAGCAATAAAAATGTTTTGGAGATCGTTGGGAGTGCTCCGTAACCGGAAACGAGGAGGACGACGCAACGCGGTCTAGCAGCAGCGGCACTGCCGCGATCAAGCCGATCGGGCCAATCTGCTCCCACACCCCTGCACCAGCTCGACCCCGATCAGCACCAGCCCAGTGGACCCGAGATCCGGAGTCTGCCCTTCCATCTACCCCTTCCCAAGAGGGGTGTGCCAAGGACGTGCTGGGCACGTTGGGGGCGTGTTGGGGGTTGAGGCAGATCAGGGGTCCGGAGGAGGACAGTGTGGACAGTGGGAGTGCCGTGCTGAACAGAGCCATCCCCATAAGGTAACTTGAGCGTGATAGCTGTAGGCGGCTATTGCTAAATGCGTGCAGACAGCCACTCGCGAAAGCAGTCTGACTACGTTGGAGGCGGCTTGCGAGAGGTTGGCAGTGCCCTGCTCGTTACTTAATCACTACTGGCTGGGTAAGCGAAGAACGCACTGCATACGACACAGCGCCCACATTGCCCGACAGAACTAGGAGCTCCAGGAGCATCAGGAAGTGGCAGGAGCACCACACGTAACACGCAACATATGGCCTGTGGACCCCTGGACCTTGATCCACGTCGAGTTAAATCTCCCAAAAGACAATACAAATAGGAACCACCAGGAACCCTCCTGAAAACACCATTGGAGGGCATCCCAGCCCGTTCCAACTCATGGTCTTGGGAGGAGAGAAGGTAGGGGGGAGGATGAGATCGGGAAAACCACGAGGTAATGCCTCCCCTGCCCTTCACCCCACCAAGAGGAAAAGAAAAGGAGATCCGGATGCCGACAATGACGTGATGACAAAAATGAGAGAGAGTAGTACAGCACAGACCTTCAGCCCATGCAGGATTTTGGGCGCATCTGCCACAATCGAAGGGAGTCCATTAATGAAGGAAGACAGCTGAGAGAGGGCATATGTTAAAGGGGCAAGTCAAGCAGCAACTGGTAATACCCAGGAGGAGGAGGGCAAGGGGGGAGAAGGCTCATCTCAATCTGACTATCACAAATTCACTGACTATTACACAGCAGTGAGTAGCAGTAGCCCTAGAAGATCGAAGAGGGGTGTCCTGGGCCAGAATCGTCAAGTTCTCAAGGTCAGTCTTCCACTGCAGGCACCCAAACCAAAAAATCCCAGAGAGGTGCATGATGTCGGGGGAGTACCATTACCATTATCATCATCAATCTCCCTGTCTCCAACAATAGTGATTGTGGAGAAGCACCTATCTATTGGGGGCTCAGCTGATGTTGCCCCCATGGATGCCCCTGTAGATGTCAGCACTGTAACAAGAAAAACTGGAGTGAGGGGGTTGCCACCGCCAGGTATCAGCGAAATCACAAAACCAACAAAAACTGAGAAGATAACCTGCTCTCCTTAGTATCCCCCATCCCAACCCCTGCAATGGTTAACCTCCATGAGACCTTTTGTTCATTCGACGTATCTAATAAATCAAACTTGGACTCGGAGTTGGCTGCAGTAGCGGAGACCATGGAGCTAGAGGAACTTGAGGATGATCCAGCCCCCAGAAAGTCTCACCCAAAATCACCAGGTACAAATCTCCAGTTCTTCCCAGACTACAGGTTAGGAAGTGGAGAAGCGGATCAATCAGATTCAAGAGCCTCCATATTAAGTAGGGTGTCTGGGACAAGGCGTACCCCACCTCCAGAGACATATACTATGGATGCAACACCAGAGGACCTAAGGGATTCCCCCAGAGATATTGCCAAGGCAGTGGCAGCAGGAAGCGGGACAATGGACATGGGACATGGCCCAGAAGAATCAAGTAAAGAAGACATACTAACTAACCCTGAAGAAGAACCAAGTAAGGAAGACATACTTACTAACCCTAAAGAAATATGTGAAGAAGACAAACCCTTAAGGGAATGGCAGAATCAAGACAGCACCCCACGTTTTGATCGGAATCTAGTGGTAAAACATGTTTCCAAGGAAGAAGGCGCTGTGGAGGAGAGGGATACCACCTCCAGGGACCGACAAAACCTGGAGCCGGGGATTGGCACCGCAGAAGGGGGCGGCTTGCCAAACCCAAGCCAAGCAGAAATCTTGAGAAACGAGCCACAGGCCATACAGCAGCCAAAACAAAACCCGGACATACAGGAACAAATTCCCCAGCTGCTCTGGATAACAGAATTTATATTGAGAACCTCAGAAGATGTGCTTAACCGGTCTACCATCTCAAGGCTCATAAAAGCGCTCCCAGATCTCAACCATGTCACCACGGATGACACTGCTGCGATAAAATTCATGCAAGCAAGAGGGAAACAGCACACTGACCCCACATTGGTCATCAGCTTGGGGCATTGAGGTGTCTATATATCAAGGGGGCAGATGTCCCAATCCATTGCTAGAGGACTATCAGCCAAACAAAAACATCGGGCCATGGTCAATCCTGCGACGGGCAAGTAGTGCATCTAATCAAAATGAAAATATGGAGGGCAAAATGACTGAAAGATCCGTAGCCCAGCCACCCTTAAGAGTCCAAATATGGAAACAAGAGAGGCATAGAAAGATGCTAACAAACCATGACCCTTCAGCTGAATGGAGGAGGCTCCCCTCGGTCCTAGTCACAGGAAGGGACCCCAAAAGCTGAATAAGAACTGACAAGCAAAATGGCATACTGAATGTTTGCTCATGGAACATAGGTGACCTGCAAGCAAAATTGGAAGACTCTGAGATAACACAATTTCTAGGCTCCCATGACATTATAATGATAAAGGAATCTTGGGCCCAAGTGTCTATCCCTCTTATTGGATACAAAGAATACAAAAGCCAGCAGAGAAAACCAGAAGATCTGGAAGGGCAAAGGGGGAGTCTAATGACTTATATTAGTACTAACCTCCTAGCGAAATTATCAGAACCTATTGGGGAGGATTCCTCTTTCTTGTTGGTAAAATTGGATGGCTGGGGGTAAAAAAACACTCAGGTACCGTTAATAAAAATATTAACACAAAAAAGAAGAAAATTGAATCTAACAAGCTGATAAAACAACTACTTTACATAAAAAGCACAATATCTCCCCCACACTGGTTGATCTCGGGCGACTTCAACCTCAATTTATTCCATAGTCCAGATGAAGAACACAGTCAAATGGTAGAAGTGCCAAGTCAAATTATCCCATTGAACATAAAGAAGGGTAAATTAATAAAGAGATGTGAAATCGCAGGTCTCCTCTCCCTAAATGGACAGATTCCGGGCAACACCCCACCTGCATGGAAAAGATCTGATGGGAAAAAGGTATCGTACCTGGATTACACGTTGATTAATTTTACACTGTATAAACCAATGAGGGATTTCAAAATCCTGGAGCGGGCAAAAAGCGATCATAACCGACAGACAATTCAGATACAGTCCACAGGGAGTAAGCTGGAAAAAGTGGAATGCCTTATAGGGGAAGCTGGCACTAAAAACCTTAAACAACTAAAATGGTCCGCCAACTCCATTAAAACCCAAGCGGAAGAGGCCATGTGGACACTGGAACTCACAAATATGGGGACTATAAATCTGACCTCTGCCTGGGAGGCCTTTACTAAGGACCTCACTAGCCAGCACCCTTCGGTAAAAACCAGAAAGGGAGTCAAATTGGGGTATTGGAAGGGCTCACAGTGGCCATGTGCAATCCGTATAAAGAAAGCAGCTATATGTAAGCTGCTCAGGCAATTGCAAAGAGCCCCCAAGGATGGAGCACTCATCAGCACACTCCGAGATCAAAGGAAACTCCTTAAAAAGGAAAAATGGTGCTTTAAAAATCTCGAGAAGGAAATACTTTGGGCTAAATCACATTATGTGGAAGGTTTATCGGACTCGAGACGCTGTTGGAGGCTGATTAATGACATTGAAAAAGGCCTAAAAGCCGCCGCATATAATGCAAATATAACTGAAGAAGTTTGGGCCAGTTTCTTGAAAATACACTTCAGGGAAAGTAACATTGGAGGATAAATTCAAACTCAATGGTAGAAAGATGATATGAATACCCTGGAGATCACTGTGTCACAGATAACAAGGATCATTGGGAATTCCAGATCTGATTGGGCGCTTAGCCCAAATGGTTTACCACAAGTAATATTCAAGGAATCAACAAAAAGATGAGCAGTGTTTCTGGCAGCATTGTTTAACTATGTTTTGTCAACTGGAATAGCTCCGGCAAATTGGAAGGGCTCAATAATCCATCAAATATACTAAGAGGGAATGGCTGCCTCCACAAACAATTATAGATTAATCGCCCTCCTAGATGTGGATTTTAAATACTTCTCTACATGCCTGTTGCAGCACCTTGAATCATTGGCAGCGGAAAATGGTAAGCTTCCAATAATTCAAACGGGCTTTGTCAAAAACCAAGGGACAATAATGAACCTTCTGGCTCTGGGTCTGACCATCAATAGGGCAAAGGCAACTGGGACTCCACTATTTATGTGCTTTGTTGACTTTAAAGCAGCATTTGATTGTGTACCGCGTAGCAACCTATGGACAAAACTACAGCTATGGCGGCTTCCCCCAAATATTTTAAATGCTATGAAATTAATGTACTCGGACATATGGGTAAGGGTAAAACTCGGGGATGACACACATTTATCCAGGGCTGTTAAAACAGCAGTCGGTCAGAAACAGGGCTGTGTTCTAGCTCCGTTACTTTTCAATCTTTATATTGCAGATCTCTCCACAAAGCAAAATAGTCTATCCGCCTCTAGGGGGATATCAGCTATCCAACATACTCTACGTGGACGATCTGCTCCTGGCAAGTAATACCAAAGTAGGGATGCATAAATTGATGGATAGAGTATACTAAAATAAATGAGCTGGAGATAAATCAGAACAAAACTAATATTATTGCCCTCAATCGCAGGCCCTCTAATCAACGCAAATGGTACCTAAATGGCAAGACAATAGAGGAGGTAGCTACCTATAGGTAACTAGGTGTCACAATAGATTTGAGAGGAAACTATGCATGTCACAGAGAAGGGATAACAAGCAAGGCACACTCACTTATTCACGCTTTTGGAACCCTAGCTAAGATAATTCGTGGGCACTCCCTTAAGCCTTTACCAGCAGTAATGACAGTAAAACTACTGCCAACACTGGCTTATGGCACAGAGATGATGACGGGGACAGAGACAACACTCTTGGATAGACTCCGAGTAAAATCTTATAAGCACGTTTTCCATCTACCCAGAGTGGCTTCACCAGCCCAGGCCAGATTAGAACTCTCCCTAGTAAAGCAGACCATAGTGAGACCAGCAGCATTTGTCAAATGCTGTCATAAGTTGGGGCAAGCCCCTGAAGGGACGCTGGCTGAACTAGTATGGCAGGAAATCAACCTAGAAAGGGCAACAGTAACTATAAGGAATACCTGAAAATATGCCTTAAGCGGCTAGATCTGGCAGATGCCTGGAACCTGTCACTGTCCTGTCCAGCATTTAAGAAGGTGGTGAATAAAGCAAGCAAATTGCATAGCTGGCTAGAAGACAGGGAGGAACTGGTCAAAAGGTCGCACGGTTGGTTAGTCCTTAAATAGTATACAATACATAGGGAATCATTATTACTGGCTGCACCCTATGCCCTGACAATTAAACTACGTTTTTTAAAACTAAGTTTGGGGGACATGCCCACGCTAGATTTTCTACCCAAATGAAAGAATGAAAAACAAAGTGCCAGCCAGGAATGTCGTCTATGCCACTTGGTCGTAGAGATATTGGAGCACGTGGTTTGTATCTGTCAAGCCCTGGTGACTCAAAAGAAAAAAATGTTGAAGAATAAATTGAACAGTCTAGGGATCCAAACATGTAGACATGCCTTAATTGAAGCGCTCGATCCCAGAAATGAGATTCTAAACATTAGGCTGGTTAAATGTTTGGAGACTTTTACCTCACTTACCTCTGTATCCCCCAGAATCTTAGGAACGGTGTAGAGGTCGTGTGCTAGCACAATTTTATCAATGGCTCTTTGAGGAGTCTGGGGGATAGGAATCACGTAAAGAAGTATCCAGCCATGCTTTTAAAATATAAAACAGGTTATTCTTCTGTACATCTACAAACAGTCATATGAGGGGCTCACGGGCGCATATGTTATGTCATTGCAATCAAGATTGCAATGATGTTCGCACTCATAAACAGCCACTGAGGGGTTTATGCATTCATAGACTTTGCCCTATTACTATTTAATTATAACTTTAAACTATGTTTTATATTTGTAAACCAAATGAGGAGTGTATGTGTTATGTGTTATCAAAGGTTATAATGTTTTTGCATCTTTCCATGGGGAGGGACGGATTTTATGGTTTTATGGTTTTTATTAACTAAGGGCCATATGTATGAACATATTTTCCCATAGACACAGAATGGGCACAACCCTTTGATACATCTGGCCCTAAGAAACTAAATTTTGACTGACAGAGTAGCAGTAGGTGATCGGGCCAGGGTTTCTGGAGCTGGGCATAGTCCAGTAGTCCAGGCACAAATGAACTTGCCTTTGGGTTGCCATTGGTGCTCCAGGGGCATGGCCGTGATGCAGCCTCAAAATTAAGGAGGTCCTGGGGAGGGAGGGGCACGAAAGGCAGTAGGCGAGGCCAGCAAGAACAGGCAGGAAAGGGAGCAGTGCGAGAAAGGCACTTTGGGGGACAAGGAACACGAGCACAGACAAGCCTAAAAACAGCCTAAAACAAACAGTGGGTGATAAGTAGAAGAAAGGGGAAACAAACAAACAAGCAAACAGTAAAAGAGGAAGCAAACAAACAAAGAGTAAATGCACTGAATGACAGAAGGGGAACAAAATGGATAAACAGAGGATGATAACAGGGGAGACAAACAGAGGAGCAAAGTGCAAACTAAGCAGAGGAACAAAAATGCACAGAGGATGACAAGCAGAGGAACAAAATGCCCAAACAGAGGATGACAACAGGGGAGACAAGTAGAGGAGCACACAGGACAGGAGCGGTGCATCGCGTGGGAAGTGGGTCGGAAGAGGCAATCCGCTGGCAGCTGGGCCAGAGACAGTGCAAAAGGAGCTGGCAAAAGGACCTGCTCAATGGGGCCACCCTGCAGCCTCCATTAATTGGTCCTGGTGAAGGAGAGGCAAGACTCCACTTCAGTGACTTGGCTTAGTGCCCCATCAGGCATACATCAAATCAGGGTCAATGAGAGTCACACTGTGAGACTCTCATTGACCTTGTATCAATGCTTGCCTGTCTCATGCGCACATAGGTGACATAGTATTATTACTGGGACAAGTGGAAGAAAGCTAAGTGGTAGGAATGTTGTGGATTCCTTCTGATTCTGGAAGTTTACAGTTTACATAACACTACACAATTAAATAGAGTTCAGCTTTGGGAGTGTGATTCCAACTATGATTCCTCCGTAAGCATCAAAATGGGAATGCAGGAGTAACAATCAATATATTGGCTCTATAAGACGGTCTGTGTGCCTAACTCAGTCTTTCACCTGTGAGGTCTCATTACTTGCTCATGGTACTGTGGTTCAGCCATGCTGGCAGACCCACAGCTACTGGGCTGTGAGGGCCAGGCCAGCCTGTATTGAGGAGTACCCTTCCACAAAATGGCCTTCTCAGCAGGTAATGCTGGTACTTGAAACAAACCAGTGGTTACAGCAATTCCTAGTAGAGAAAAAACAGGCCTGTTTTTTCAACAAACTTTTCCAGCAAAGC
The DNA here is from genome assembly GCF_031143425.1 of Pleurodeles waltl. Taxonomy (NCBI): domain Eukaryota; kingdom Metazoa; phylum Chordata; class Amphibia; order Caudata; family Salamandridae; genus Pleurodeles; species Pleurodeles waltl. The sequence goes on along the minus strand of NC_090444.1, from coordinate 589,627,913 downwards.
AGACTTTTCCCTTCCTTCATGCTGCCAGAATCAACAAAGGCCGGCCAGCTAGGAGAACAATCTTAAAATGGGACTTAAGGTACAGTAGGACTGTGATATTCACTGTATAGGTACTGTGTGCTATAATGGAGTTTGAGACCTACTTGCATTTGTGATTTGTTATAGGGAAGTCTGAATATGTCACTAATTTATGTTTAATTTAGCAGTAATTCACATAGGCACACGTTCATGTCTAAGAGATTTGTATTTGTGTGTTCAGTTTATTTCCACAGGTGCGTACATTAGGCAGACTGAAATAATTTTGTAAACATGTCAAGGTCGGTATGCTAAAAACCCATTCCTCATGTTATGCCTCATTTCCATGCTGAAAATTTGGACTAAGAGGTATTTATAATATGTGGTAAATTCCTCTCTGTTAGAAATTGGGTCTCTAGTTGGCAGAGGCATGCACCTTTTTGAAGTAGGGACCACAATCCCAGTCAGAGTAAGTCACAACACAACTTAAATTATCCTGTGTTCACCCTCCAGTAGCTTGACACAGAGCAGGCGGGCTCAACTTAGAAGGGAATGTGTGAAGTATTTGTGCAATAACTCATACAGTAACACAGTGAAAACACCACAAAGCGTGCTCAACACCAGTTTAGAAAAATAGATAATATTTATCTGAGTAAAAGAAGACCAAAACAACAAAGGTACAATATACGCAGGTCAAGATATCACTTTTTAGAAGTTTAAGTCATAATCCATAGGAATCAATGGATGTAACTTTTAAGCACAAGGTACCTAGGATGCATCACAAACAAAGATGATGCAGGCCACACGGGAGGTGTGGCGCGGGAAAAGCAAAGAGATGCATCCGTTCCTTACTGTGCAGGGGAGGCAATGTGTCGATTCTTTCCTCGCAGGTGAGACAATGTGTCTGTTCCTTACTGATAGGGGAGGTGATGTGTCGGCTCTTTCTTTGCAGGAAAGGCAGTGCATCAATTTCAAATGACGCAGCCTTGATTCCTTACTGCAGTCCGGGACTGATGACGAATTGATGCCCAAGGATGATGCATAGAAAATCCAGATGTGCTGTGATGATGGAACCGCAGTGAAACAGGCACTATGTTGATTATGCAGGCACTGCATCAATTCTGCAAGCAATGCATCAATTTGTCAGCTGCAAGACAGGCGCTGTATTGATTCTGCAGGTGTTGCATCAATTTTTCATCCACAAGACAGCTGTTGTGTCAGTTTTTCTGGTATGGTGCACTGAGGTGTGGAATTTCTCTTTTAGGTGATGTTTGTGATGGCTATAAGACTTCTTAACAGGAGGCAAGCTGACAAGCCCTTGGAGGTCACTTGTGGCCAGGGAGCAGAAGAGCAGTCCTTCCAGAAATGCAGTCCAGTTGAATCTTTTAGACAGCAGTGCAGTCCTTCTGACAGAGTCCAGTTGTAGTTCCAGAAGTATCTGATTTTAGAGGGTGCCAGACCCAATATATATACTTAGATGTGCCTTTGAAGTAGAGGAGACTTCAAAGACTGGTTTTGAAGTCACCAGTTCTCCTTTAAACCCAGCCCTGTCTACCAGGAGTTCTGTGGGGAGTTATAAGTCCTTTGCGCGGGGTCAAGCCACTACCCTTTGAAGTGTAAGTGAGGGTATCTCCGTTCTTTCTGCCCAGGAAGACCCACCAGTATGCAGGTGAATGCAGATGCAGCTGAATGTCCTGTGTTTATGGCTGTCTGAGTGGAATGCACAAGGGGTGCTGTCAACCAGCACAGACTAGATGTCGATTGGAGACAAGCTGTAAGAAACAGAAAGCAGTAAGTGCAGAGAAATGCCTACTTTATCAAATGTTAAATCCAATTTCACCAGTAAGCAGGATTTCTCACTACCATTCCAACCGTACCAAACATAGCAATGCCACTCCTTTCAGATCAGACGTTAACACTTAAAAGTATATAATGGAATTTCCAATACTGGCCTATGAGAGGAGCAGGCTTCACAGTAGTGAAAAGCAACTTTGGGAGTTTTTCACTAAAAGGCCATGTAAAACATACAAGTACATGCCCTGCCTTTTATTTACATAGCACCTTGCCATATGGGGTACCTAGGGCCTACCTACTCCTTATTATATCTAATAAAAATGGAATGTAAGGCTGGCAAGTCGTTTTACATGCCAAGGTAAAATGGCAATGAAACTGCACAGACAGGCCTTGTACAGGCAGGCCTAAGACAGTGTTAGGAGCTACTTATGCTGGTGGCACAATCAGTGCTGCAGGCTCACTCATAGCATTTCATTTCCTGGCCCTGGGCACATATATCACACTTTACTAGGGACTTATAGATAATTTAAATATGGCAATTGGGAAGGAGCCAATGTTACCATGGTTAGGGGAGAGAGCACAAGTACTTTAGCCCTAGTCAGCAGTGGTAAAGTGTGCAGAGTCCTAAAACCAGCAAAAACAAGACCGAAAAAATGGAGGGAGGCAGGTAAAATGTTGGGGGAGGACCACCCTAAGGCTGCCAGGTCTAACACTCACCCTTAGGAAATGGTATTCACCTCTATTGGTAAATACCCCACCCTATACTGACAAAATTGTAATGAGGAACAAATAAAAAGTGCAAAATCTATCTTGGTCTACTTTGTAGCCCTGTCGCTTCAGATTTATTTAATTTCTCTGTTAACTTATATGTGCAGCATGCATTTCTTTCCTTCAGAGCCTTTATGCTAACTATTTAAGCAATTACATTTTCTTGGCTAAATACATGCAGATGTTGTAGGATTTAATAATTTGAAGAAGCCATAACTCATTTTGTACGCTCAGTGGTATGTAATCAGCACTCAGAACCATTAAAGACTGCATGGGTTTGACTTTCAATTATACCTCATTCGTAATTTTTTCTGATTTCAAGAGAATTATTTTGAAAACAATTCTACATGGAGAAGAATATATTGTAAATTGCAGGCAGATGCCCTTTCCCTATAAACTGATTTTTTATATCTTTTTTATTTGTTCAACACCTATTATACTGCATAAAATAAGAACTGTGTTTGTTCCGATATCTGGTTGGTGCAATGGCATGCACATTTGAAAGTTAAGTGTGAGGTGACAATGTTCTGGTGTAGGGTTATAAGAGGTCAGAAATATCTAATGCATTTTCGGTTTTCAATAGTGCTGGTCAATTTGTTATTGTAAATATGGTGAGAGAATGTTGCATTTTTTGCCGCCTGTTCCCTTACCAAAGAAGCATCATGTTACTATGGACTTAGAGACACACAAAAAGTGACTAATCTTAGTTATAAAATTATAGCAATCAAAATTCAGCTTAGGTGACTTCAATAAATGTGTGTCTGATTGTTTACGTTTGTTTTTCTTTTGGTAAAGTCTGCAAGGGCAGGTGAAGGTTAAAGTCCTGAATGAATTGGGCATATGTAACTTAATGAACAAACTAAGGCCCAGATTTAAGACAAGTGGCGCTTCACATCGTGAAGTGCCACGTTTCTTGTGACCCCCGTGCTCCCCTAACTCCATCATGTGTGCGCCGTATTTAAGATATGGCACACAATGGCAGTATTAGAAACAATAGTGTCAACATTTTTGATACAATTGTGGTGCTTTTCTCCACTCGCTACAAAAAAACTGACACTAGTGGAGCAAAGTGCAAAGAGGCCCATTGACTACAACGGGTGTGTCCTTTTGATGCCTGCTTTCAGCAGGCATTAAAACGTACGCCAGAAATGGCGCAATGAAATCTTATAGATTTCATTGCACCATTTTTGCAGGCCTCATTGTGCCAGAACGCCCGCTCTGCATGCATTATGCATGGTACATGCATAATGTGGTGCAAAGGGTCGCAAAGTGCACCATGAAAATGCATGCATTGCAATACTTTGTCAATATGGCCCGGCGATTTTGCAAGCCTAACACTACATTAACGTAAACAAATGACACTAATGTGGCGCTAGGCCTTCTTAAAATTTGGGCCTATGTATGCTGTCTGTACTTGGAAAGTTTCAATTCAATCATCTTAGGCATGCGGACCAAAGGTATCATATGCATAATTGTACCATGAAAGATTGTGTTGTCAATACGTATGAAATAATTACCCTTTCTGCAAACAATGAAATATTGTTTGTCTCACAACTACACATACTACCAGAATTAGCCAACTGTGGTGTTAATAGAAACAATGTTGCAATGACTCAGAATGGATCAATCTCAGGTTTACCCAAAAAATAAAAAACGCATTTGTAATGATGAGAACCTGCAGGAAAATATAAGGGTTCACCAATACATATTTTAAATGATAATAGTTTGTTCACAGAATATAAATCCACACATAATATCACAAATATCATTGCAAAGATAAATCGCAGGTTAAAGGTTGTGAATGATATGCAATTTCAGGGGACAAAATGTATAACGGGTATGATTGTGTATGCTTGATAAGTTAAAGAATGTAAAAATTGTTTTTGTTTTTGAAGCGACAGTGTAGTTGTATTTAGCGTTAGCAAACTTTTTTTCTGCAACAGACATTTAGTCAAACAGATCTTGATAAATATGGTCAATCAAAATGAATTTGCCGTGGTTAATTGTACATGTATACATGTAGTTTAATATGCTTAGGTCACTTTGTGTTGTCATGTACATGTAGCCTCAAAACCACTTCAGAGTAAATGAGTAAATTGATAGATAGCCAGTAAATACCTTCAGAGAATGGTCCAAAAATTGTTAACTAGTCCTGCAACTGACCAATCACATGAGCCCAGCAAGTTACAGAAGCAAAACATCCAGGAAAAAAGATATATGAGATGTGGTGGTTCTTGTGTATGGTCTTGTTTTATCTGCTAGTTCCAGTTTTTTAGGTATGGGGCTTATTCTAGTCAGACAGTAGTGGCACCAATAGCATTGATGAAAAGCCTGATCTCCAGATGTTTCTTAAGAACGAGGTAGTTTGTGTTACTGAAGGTTGCCTCCTCATCATTACTGAGGTGGCATCCTGAAACTTTAAAGGATCATCCTCCTTACATAAGGTACAAATGAAAAAAGAGAGAGAGTGAGTTTCTTGCTTTTAGCTTGTTCTATTTCATTTCATTATTACATTGAACTAATAATCATTTGCAATAGTCTATCTATTGATTTATTTCTAGCAGAGGTTCCCGTTTGTACCTGTCTCACTGGTGTGGATAATCTCCAGAACATTCCAGAAGACCCTCTTTCTGTGGGGCTGTTAATTGAATGAAAGTGGCGGGACCTGATTAGCGGCGAGCAGCGAGGGGGAGGAGCTAAACCCCTCCATCGAGCGCTTTAAAGTGCAGACTTTCTTCCCGCTACGCGGGACCTGTTAGCGGCGAGCGGCGAGCGGCGAGCGGCGAGGGTGAGGAGCTAAACTCCTCCATCGAGCGCTTTAAAGCACTGACTTTCTTCCCGCTGCACGCGACGCGCGTGGGCCACACCCGGGCGAAGCCCAGGTCAAGGGCGAGCCCGTCCTTCGCCCGTCAGCGACCGTGAGAGGCCGGGCTGGGCCACCCCTCTAAGCCCATGCCTAGAGGCCCTGGTGTCTTGGGCTGACCAGGAAAGTAGTGCTACTTGAAGATTTGAATCTATTGCAGGTGAGATAAGCGACAAGCGACGAGAGACTTAAGTGTTTTTAGGGGGTGCTTTGTGGGCTTTTCAGAGGGGGAGAGGAGAAGCGGCAGAGTTTACGGTGAGGATGGGCAGGTGGAAGGGGGCGGCACCACAAAACAACTGCAAAACCAACAAAACTTTAGATGGTTTCTTACAAAAAGCAGTTGGTGTCTTATATAAAGAGATAGAGTTGGCTGAGCGTCGCCTATCTATCTCATCATCCCTAGATTCCCAGCCTCTATTTTCCTATCCCCACCTCCACTACAATCCTCCCTCCAGCAGCCCCAGAGCATGCAACCAGCTTTGTCCCCCCCTTCGGTTGCCTACCAAACAAATGCCCGGGAGACTACCTCTGCAATTTTGGGCAAGTCTAGTAGACTCTGCGCAGCCGATTTTGGATCTTTTAGCAGGAGTATCTGCACTTGACCTAGAGCCTAACCCAAAAGGGAAAAGAAAGCGTGGAGAAGTTAATTTGAGGAACAAACAAGCCCGTACCACGAGCTCGAAAAACCCGGGCTCTGAAGTCGGGAACTATAGCCCTACAACGCAACAAGAAAGTGCAGTGGGTCAATTGGTGCTTGACCGCCTGATGGAGCACATAAGGGAGGAGCTCACTAAGAGATTGCACCCTATTGAAATTCGTCTTCAAGCTATTGAGGAGAAACTAGGAGGGCTTTTTAATCCTCTTCTGCCCGATAACTCCTCGCAAGCTGACATACAATCGAATCTTCACCTCACCACTTTGGGCCACCCTCCCAGAATTAATGATAGGACCACCTCTAATCTGGTTGAGGGCCCTTTGTTACTTAAGGACCGTTGTGACTATTCCAGCCAACCAGAGGTGGGTCGGAAGGCTAGGCCGCTTATAAACCCAGTGGATAATAGCAACACGACAACAATGATCACAGCCACTACTATTAGGGGATCTGGAGGAGCAATCTCAACTTCCAATACTTGTGCATCAGAGGTGGCCTCAGAGCTTAGCAGAACTAGTTTGGAAAATCACGGGGGTCAGCTAAGAGTTTTACATTTGCCCCCGGAATCTTGCCCATATATTCTTGTTATTACCAATGTTCCTACACTGCAACCAAATAGATTGGAATCTGATGTTGAGCTGAAAAACAAGGTTACACATTGGCTGCATGTTAATGCCAGTTTTGAATTTTGCATGGTACCCTCTATACTAATGGTGAGGAGGGTGGGATGGGTGGGCTCGCTGAACAAGATTGGAACGGGGGACTGTAATGTTGTTAATTTTGATTCTCCTGTATTGGTTCAACAGCTGTTTTTAAACACTCGCAGAACTGGCCGTAGCAGAAGGTGTTTCTCTGTGTAGACTTGCAGCCTTTTATCCCCCAGTAACCAAAGATGCTCTAAGTGGGATGATATCTGACTTTAGAGGCTTTTCCCGCCCCCAACTACAACATGCCCATCATTTTGAATGTAGGCATCCATCACCTTCTCTTACAGCTGTGGATTGACATAAAATATAGTACCACACAGGGCACCGCAGAGATTCTGAAGAATAGACTAACCATTAGGGAATGTATTACTCCCAGTGTCAATGAGCATGGAGGACCTAGAGTAGACAATCCAGAGGGAACTTTGCTCCAATTACAGACCCTAGGGGTTCTACTCAATCCATAATGCTAACCCAGAGTGATGCAAGGCTCCCTGTAACTAGAAGGAACACTATTGTCTCTGAATTCTCTGGGGAGAGTGATATCACCGACGATAAAGAAGCTTGGGGATTTACAGAGTATCGTCTAATGACAGACCAAATGTGTAATACGGACCCTTTGAATCCTATGAGTAACTTATCCAATACACCCCAAATTACATCCGAAGTCTTGACTGATACACCTCAAGCCTGAGACGATACCCCAGGGAAAGTTCTCTGTTGGAATATAGCAGGGCTTGAGCACAAAATGTGAAACCCAGATTGGGGCCATTTTATAGATGAGCATAAGATATGTCTATTCCAAGAGACATGGGCTTTGGAGCCCAAGTATAGGTCTGGTTTCAAAAGTTACTGGGTCCCAGCCCGTAAGGTGACTTCTGGGAGACCTTCGGGCTGGTCACTGACATGGGTTAGCTGTTCCCTTAAGTGCCAGATTGAGGAAATGGACATGGGTTGTGCTGATTTGCAAGGTTTGATATTGTCGACCAATATGGAAAAACTCCTATTGTTAGTAAATTTATACAATAGAAGTGTGGGTAGTAATCGTGTGTCTGATGTTCTGACGGTCTTAGACAATATTCTATCTAGCAAATCCGCCACCCACCATATTATAATTGCAGGGGATTTTATTGCGACCTTTAAGCACTATTCAGTGGCCCAGGAACTTTACGAAGAAGAGGACATTCACTGGGGCATCCCGCAACTATTATCGAATAAAAGTCTCAGAAAGAGTAGATCAGCCTACCAAATAGTCGATATTACACTTGCATATGGTCTCCGTGCCTGTAACGGCCGCTCCTGCTCAGATGCCAAACCCCGCCCTACTTTCAGGCGAGGAGCTTACAAGAGCCATATCGACTATTTCCTACTGGACATTCGCTTGTGGGGACATATGGTCGATATGGAGGTAATAGAACACGAAGAAAGCGACCACGAACCATTAGTTGTATGTATCAGGGGCTTGTTGCACTCATTAGAACCCCCTGATTCTAAGGATTATGCACAGCAGCGAGTCATGACTAATAACAAACGTAATATCAAGTGGGATACTGTGAACTCCTCGCTGGGTTCCCTTACATCCATATATAGCCTACTAATAGATTGAATGGAGCACATGCTCCGTTCACCTGAGGATGGGGATAGGCTTTTGGCAGCACATTTAGAACTATTTAACTCTCTCAAAAAACACTTTACTAAAGAGTCGGCTGTCAAAACAAGGAATAATCGCAGGAAGAGACGGTTTAACCATCCATGCAGGGAAGCTAAGCTCAAGCTATTGAGGGACCTGAGAAAGGGGATTAGAGAGCCCATAAGACAATCAAGAGAGGGCTACAAGCAGGAGCTTATTAAAGCCCGCAGGAGTTGGGAGGAAGAAAGGTGGGCTGCGCTCTTGGACTCTGCAAGAGTCAATGATACCCCCAAGTTCTGGAAGTTGATTTCAAGTGACAGTGGTGATCTCCGGTCACAGCCTGGCAGTTCGATTCTCCCTGCAACATGGGTAAAACATTTCGGGTCACTTTACACAGGGGCGAACGCTCGGAATTTTAGGGAATTGGATGGAAATATGAAATCTGATCCACTTCCAATCAAATTTACCTTAACAGAAACTAAGGCAGCAATAATCTCTTTGAAGTGGGGGTAAGGCCCCGGGTCTCGACAAAATTCCTGGCGATCAAACCCTGACATTTGGGCCCCCTATTTGAATTTGGTTTGTAATGCAGTCGCCGTAGGAGCTGAGATAGTCCCCCTTTTAAAAAAAGGCAGTCCTAGTAATCCCTCCAATTATCGCCCGATCTGGCTACTCGACAACCTTCAAAAACTTTTCGCAAAGCAGATCTTGTACCACTTAGACAAGTGGATTATAGAGAATGGGGCCATCTCGGATCTTCAGGCAGGGTTCAGACCCGCAGTTAGTACAATAGACCAGGTTTTGAGGTTCTTAGCAATCAAATGGAAGACAGTGGATGTTGGAGGTGGGAACCTATATGTGGCTTTTGTCGATTTGAGAACGGCTTTCGACCTGGTACCCAGGAATAAACTCTAGTTGACATTAACGAACACGGGTGTCCCCAAAGGCCTATTAAATCTCATAGTCCGACTTTACGAAAGTACTTTTGCCCAAATTAGGTGTGGCAAAGATGGTGAATTAACTGATCCAGTTGCTATTGAAAGAGGAGTTAGGCAAGGCTGTGTTTTAGCACCTACCCTCTTCCTTTTATATATAAATAACTGCATCAAAAATTTTACTAACTGTAACAACGACTCACCTAAATTGGCAGGCAAGAAAATCCCAGGTCTGCTTTATGCGCACAATACCATCTTACTAGCCAAAACATCTAAGGGATTGCAAAATCTGGCTGACGAATTCTGTTTGTATTGCAGAGACTTTGACCTGGAAATTAATGTCAGGAAAAGCAAGTTTATGATATATAGCTGACGGAAAATAAAAACAAAATTGACCATCTCAATGAACTCCATTCCCTTGGAAAGGGTTGCTGAGTATGATTATTTGGGGATCAGATTAATGGATTCGGGCAGCTGGGATGCGGCCATCAGAAAAGGGGGTCTCACTATATGCCAAAGAGGGGGGCCTTAGGACGCAAAGCAAGAAATGTAGTTAGTCCACCTTTGAATCCTACTTTTGAAATATATAAAGTTCAAATCCGAGGTGCTGCATTGTATGGGGCAGAGCTATGGGGTTTCCATAGGCAGTTGGACGCCCTACAAATCAAAGAGAATCATTTCATTGGATACATAACTAGGTTGGGGAAGGGCACGCCTATGATGCCCCTCAGATTCGATCTCGGAATAAACAGCATTAAAGATATAGCAGGCCTTAAACCTCTCTTGTATTGGATTCGCCTATGGAAAAAGGAAGGACTGGCATCCTTCCGAGAGGCAATTAATGATCTTACAAAGACCCAGTGTAACTGTAAAAAGGTCAGCTGGTTGAGGGAGATAAAATTGACCTGGGACAAACTGGCTCTCCCTCATTTTTGGGAGAGGCCGGATCTGATTCCCACCAATGCCACCTCACTAGTCAAACAAAGGTACTGGGAGAGGGCTGACGAGGAGATCCTCCATTGCAATGGGGCGGGCCAATTAACATCTGAGTTCCTGCTGGTCAAACAAGAACCAAGGCCTGAGCAATTTTTGGATCTTGCCATACCCGCACATGCACATGCCCTATTTCTCCAGTTTAGATATGGAACCCTACCAGTTAATAGTTTTACCGCTCGTTGGCCGAAGAATAGTTCAGAGGCCAATAAGTGTTTAAACTGTAACATATGTGAGGAATCAATTGAACACTTCTTGTTTTTTTGTTCTGTGTATAAGAACTCTAGGAAAAAATGGATTATCCCTCTGTGTAAAATTCTGCTATTACACGATCGAGCTAATGCTTACAGAATATGTAAATATGATTCGTCTACCCTGGTTGTAAGTGCGGTAACCAAGTTCCTGATAGCAGCTTGGTCTATTCGTCACAGGGCTATCCCAGCGTCAGAATTCTAATACTGGGTTAAACTGCAGGAACATTGGGGATCTACAGATGGGCATGCCCCTGGGACGGTTTTTCCCCCATTTATTGTTCCCATTTTATGGTTTTAGATATGCTATCTCAAAATCAAATTTTACTGTAATTCATACTGTCAATATTATGATAACAAATAGCATTTGTACTTTGGTCTGCTAGTGCCTAAATAGTTTGTATGCCAATAACATATTCCTTTTTAAACAATTATGATTGGTAATTTAATAGCCCACATGAGGAGATTGTAGGAATGAGCTGATGATTGGATTCTAAGCTTAGCTCCCATAGGAGCCCTACAATGTTCTTTATTTTCTTCCTATGTATTGCTGCATGTCTGATTGTACTCCACTGGGCTATATTTGGACCGAACAAAGAGAATTACTACAGTTCGTCTTTTTTAGGGAAGTCGTCCGGTGTACAATCTTTCCAAACTGCCTTGTGGTGTTTGTTTTAAAGAAAAGCACCATGCACTTTATTCTATTTTGTTATTTATACTTTTAGCCCATGGAGGTGTTTCATGAGTTAAACTCTATGTTTACCGAAAGTAAGATCACATAGGGAAGCATTACTCTTTTGTATAGAAACTGTGTGAGTTGGATTTTTGTGTAGTAGTATCAAACTTTGGTTGTTGTGTAGAAATGACCAGAAGCTTTTATGGGGTTGTGCATGAAGGCACATGTACTTATGAACTTATGAATTTTTGTGATCATTTGCATTACAATCGATTTGTCTTTTTAATTATGTTTTCATTACTCCTTCTGTGTAGTTTTATGGGTGTATAGTTTTACTCTGTGCTTTAATGGCTTGAGAATAGCCGAATAAAGACTATTTGATGATGAATGAAAGTGGTCTATCAAACATATATTTGGAGCACTACAACAGATGTGCTTTCCCATTAATTTATTGTTAATATCCTCACATTTGAAAGTCCAGTTAAGCTCTTGATGAAATAGAGGATATTCTTTCTATTATAATTACTGTATGATATGAATGTTTGTGACTTTAATTTTAATCTGTTATATGTTTAAAAACGTTTTTTTTTGGTAAATTGGCAAACACTGCAGTTTCTGCACTTGTTGTGTGGTGTAACAACTGTAAGGTGTTATGAGGAAGTGACTTATTAGGATATATTTATTTTAGGCATGTCAGCTCTAACAATAGATTAGGTTACATTACATTCTACGTTTAGGATGAAAAATGTTCTAGTAATGTTCATGTTTTCTGTGTTTAGAACTTTCAAATTCTTACAGAAAAATACATTAATTGTCTGAGTGATGATATCAAGGAAGGGTATGTTCAGCAATACTGTAGCAACACTGTCAAGAATGTTGTTCTCTGCAAGGTAAAGGAAAAATATAATATATACACCAGTTCAGTCTCAATTGGTTTGTTTTCTAAAGGTAGGTCATGTAACTGTGAGCACAAAACATGCTTTTGTGCCTTGTTTGGCTAATTTTGTAGTCACCTCCATTTGCTGATACAAAAACATAAAAAGTGAGGTTTTGTCTAAGGTTCAGAAGGAGGGGGTGGCTTGAATAGTGTAGTAGAGATATGGGCCCTCATTACGAGCCTGGCGGTCTGTGACCGCCAGGCTCGCGGTTGGCGGGAGCACCGCCGACAGCCCGGCGGTGCCCCGCAGGGCATTCTGACCGCGGCGCTTTGGCCGCGGTCAGTGCAGGAAAACCGGCGGTCTCCCGCCGGTTTGCCGCTGCCCGTTGGAATCCTCCAAGGCGGCGCAGCTTGCTGCGCCGCCGAGGGGATTCCGACCCCCCCTACCGCCATCCAGTTCCCGGCGGTCCGCCCGCCGGGAACCGGATGGCGGTAGGGGGGGGTCGCGGGCCCCCTGGGGGCCCCTGCAGTGCTCATGCCACTGGCATGGGCACTGCAGGGGCCCCCGTAAGAGGGCCCCTAAATGTATTTCACTGTCTGCTGGGCAGACAGTGAAATACGCGACGGGTGCAACTCCACCCGTCGCACAGCTTCCACTCCGCCGGCTCGATTCCGAGTCGGCTTCATCGTGGAAGCCTCTTTCCCGCTGGGCTGGCGGGCGGCCTGAAGGCGGCCGCCCGCCAGCCCAGCGGGAATGTCAGAATTACCGCCGCGGTCTTTCGACCGCGGAACGGTAACCTGACGGCGGGACTTTGGCGGGCGGCCTCCGCCGCCCGCCAAGGTCAGAATGAGGGCCATGGTTTCTGTTGGCTGTCTTCAAATACCAGCATTGTCTTCCTTTGAGTTTGATCCTCTGTTGCAAAATCATTAAGATTACTATTTTACCTGAATTTATCTATCTTGCCTGTTCCATTCCACTTATTGTTCCTAATTCCTTATTAAAATGCCTTGCAACCTTAATAGGCAAATTCATTTGGGATTACCAAAGACAGAGATGAGTGATTCATTTTCTTAAGCTGCAACAGTAGCATGGGAGCTGGGCCCTTACTTATGTTAAGCATTATTATATGGGGCACTGGGTCAAAGAATGCACCTCTTCACAAACCACCTGCCTAAAAACGTTTCTTAGAAATGTTTAAGATAAGTCTCGGTCCGATGCCTACTGTTGGTTTATTAAAATCACTGACCCTAATTATTATAAAATAGTTTGCTTTAAGGTTGCTAAGGTGATACGCTCTGTGTAGCTTGCCGGGTATAAATTATTAAAGGTCTACAAAATCAGCCAATACACTGCATTTCCGGAGTCATCTCCTTTGCTGAAAATATTTCAAGACTATGACCTGCTATGGGAGCTTATGGTGTGTCACTGCTGTCCTCTTCCAGTGAATTGTTGTTACCTTACTTCTCCTGCCTTATTTTATGCTCTATCTTATTTGTATGATATTGATCTCCCTGAGTATCCTTTTCTACTGCATTGTTAAACCATAAATACTAAATAAAGTTTGCATAAAATGCTTTTAATTTTCATGCAAGACTAAAGGTCATCTAATGTAAAATTGCAACAGTTTATAACTGTAAATAGACCAAATTAATCACATGATAAATTGTAACAATACAAATTTCGACTAGATTGAAACTACCCTAAATGTGGATTGTAAATGCAGATTATCTGCTAAGGTTTGTAGCTTGTTAAAGTCTTTCTGAGGTCTGGACAAATATTAATCGGAGGTTCAATCATATTTAGTGTAATCCTGACATAAAATGCACAATGTATTATGCTGGGTAACCGAATATTCAATAGAAAATAGTTTATGCTGTAATTATAACTGTCGGTCTAGCAAGATTGTGGATTGCTCAAGAGTCCCAAATATGGACAAATGGTGGAATTTACCCATCTGTTATTATGAGCTCAAGCTTGCTATTCCCAGCAGCTTATGCTCTCCCTCTCAGAAACAACCTGTAAATAATAATGTTACTAGTGAGCCTGCACCACTGATTGTGCAGCCACTTCAGTAGCCCCTTAAACATGTCTAAGTGCTGCCATTACAGAGTCTGTGTCTGCAGTTTTAAACTGCCTTGTCGATCTCCAAGTTAACCCTCTTGCCAGGTCCAAACATTCCTTTTTAAAACATATGTGACCCCTAAAACAGGCCTTTAGACATCCTGAGGGTAGGGTGCAATGTATTTCAAAAGTATAAGTGTAATTTTCAATTTGGAAGAGATGGTACCCGCACGTTTTGTGTCTCTGGAATCCGAATTTAAAATCACACCTCATGGTGAAGTTGGATTTTAATTTGCGATTCTGAAAATGCCACTTTTAGAAAGTTGGCATTTTCTTACCTTAACCATCTGGTACCTTCTGCCTGTCTCTGAATACACATCTGGATGGGTGACAGCTGTGTTCTTGTGCTTTCCCTCCAGACAGTCACACACAAAGGGAGCTTAGGTGTGACTGATGGGCCATCCACAGACTGAAGGGCCATCCTGGACAGGATGGGAGAGAGAAGATGACACTTACACCTGAATGGGCAGTGCCCAGATCCCACACAAAGGGTTGTAGTGATTCTCAAGCCATGGCAGGGAGGGCAGATACTCTGTGCACTTCAAAGGCCTCTCCTTGAAGTCACCCCCAATTTAAAGGCACAACTGGGTATATGTACTGGATCTCTGGCACCACCAACTCAGTACCTTTCTGGACCTGTAAATATTCCACCAAGAAGAAGGACTGCTGTGCTGCTGAAAGGACTGCCACTCTGCTGGACTCTGCTAGACTCCTGATTTGTTGAGTTGACCTGCTGCCCTCTCGCCTGGGAGGGACAAGGACTGGACCTGCATCTCAGCGTCCCAAAACCAAAGTTACTCCAAGGGCTTGCTGGCTTGTCTCCTGTTCTTCTGAGGTCTCAGGGACACAAAAGACTTCCAACCCACCTGCTACAGCTCCTGGTCCCTTCTTCAACTGGCTCCTAACCCCAAGAGGTGCCCCTCTAGTCCTGGGCCCTTGGGAGCGGGATTTGGCTCCTGAAATCAAGCTTTTGAGATCTTTGTGACTAAGTATGAGAGTGAGAGCTGCCACAAGTTTGCTCTTTGCACAGCAAGAATCACCACTCATGACCACGAGGCTCCAGTCCACCCATCCGGGACATGATTGACTCTTGGCAGCCGGAGACCACCACCAGTGACACTCTCCTTGTTCCCAGCAAACTTATTCCCTGTGAACGGGAGTCTCAGCTCAGTTCTTGAAAAGGTAAAACTTCAGCTGGCCTTGTCTGGGACTGTGTCCGACCCACACTCTATCATGGTCAGTCTGATCTTTTGGCTTTTAACCAGATATAGCATGATTAGATATTTCTGGTTGGTGCTTTATGTTTCTAAGCACTATTTCATTTTATTGTTTAAAAAATCATATCTCAACTTCTACTTATCGGATATTTGTTGTTTTGGTCTTATTTTGTTCATACAGTTAAGCTCTATTTTTCTCTGTTGAATCTGTATGTGGTGTTTTCACTGTGTTACTGTTTGAAGTGCTGCACAAATATGCAACTGCCCCTCCCCAGGCTGATTTTGGCCCTGTGGACCCCATCCCCCAGGGTCTTGTACATTTTATAGAGGAAGGGGGCATGAGTCCCCCGTGCCGATTTTGGCTCAGGAGACCCCCCTGGGGCCAGTGCATTTTGTTAGGGGGGGGTATGTGGCCCCCTCCCCAGGCTATGTTTGGCCTCAGGGAACCACCCACTGGGCCCCACCACTATATTCATGGGGGGCATGCAGCCTCCTTCCAGGGCCAATTTTAGCCCTGAGGACCCGATACACTGGGCCCTGCCAAAAAAGGGTGGGTGCCCTGGTGCCCACCCAGGGCACCCACCATATCTGGGTTGGGTGTTTTGAGGGGAGCCCCCAGGCCTCAGCCGACACATCACCTCCAGCAGGAGCCAGCATCACTCTCACCCACAGGGGCCAGCTAAAAATGTTGCTCCCAGTGGGCAGGAGCAATATTCAGACTGTGGGCAGAAAAAAAGACTGGAAGTCGGCTCCCAGCTGGCAGGAGAATTTTTAAAGCTCATGCCAGCTGGGCACAGACTTTGTGTTTGCTCACCCTTGGGGGAGTTTTTAAATTGCTCCCACCAAGTGGGAGTGAACACAGGTTTCCCTGCCCACACTAGTAAACTGCTATGTCCCGGGGGTGACAAATGATGATGGACAGAATTCCGAATAAATCAAACATTCACCACCAGTCACATATCTGGGTTTAATCCATCCTTTTTTAGCTCACCACAGGACCCCAGTTTGGGTGTTGAGCAAAAAAACTGATGGAGTAAACCCAGATGTGTTCTGCATTCCGCCCATCATCTGATCTTTTTGCATTTGTCATTATAAGTAGGAAGGGTATGCCCAGGTGTGGTTTCCGTGCTAGCTATGCTACCAGATTCAAGCTAGCCTGGCTGATAAGTGGGGATCCCCTGGAACCGGTCCCAGGATGCTTGTTTCTGGTCCAGGGAGAAACTGGCCTGGCCTGGGACAAATTGGGGTTTTAACAAACTGAACAAGAGAAAGAAACATTTTGCTAACTATCACTACAAAAATATTCTTTCTAGGTTGTAACCTCTTGCCTCTACTTTGAAATTAACAAGAACAGAATAAGCTGGGAGCAACAAAAGTGCTGATGATTTCTTAGTTAATTTTGAAATTCTGATGGAAAATAAACTGATTAGATTTTCCAAAAGTACATTCAACAGTTCAATAGAAAATTGACACCCATTTTTCCTACTGCTGGGAGGTTCTAATCTAAATGGGGAAGGTAGCAATTTCCTTCTGCTTCCAAACTGAGGTGGTCATTATGAACATGGCGGTAATGACTTCCACGCCGGCGGACATTACTGCCATATTCTGAACACAGTAGTGAACTGCCTGCAAAGCCGCCCATTCACCACCACCCACTGCCAGGCCAGAATCTACTGTCAGGCCGATGGTAGGCACATTCGACCCGGTGGTGGAGGCCAGACCGGTGGTGGGATTATGATCCCATTTCCACCAAGTATTTCCTGGCGGGATACCCCACCTGGTAATCCCTGGCAGAAAGCATAGGGGTGACAGGAATTTACATTCCTGTCACCTGTATGTGACACGCCAGGCCCCCCCTTGCCACTACCATCACCCACCCCCCCAAGCCCCAAGAACCGAACCCTGAAAAGGAACCCCAACCTTCCCCCAAATCTCCATGTACAACTCCCAGCTCCCCCACATCATCCATACAGGTCCCCCCCTAATCCCAACCCCCCACATTCTCATACACCTTAGCACACATGCATTCATACACCCAGACACATATCCCCCCTTCACAAACATTCACGTCCACCCCCATGCACTCACACACTCAAACACCCCTCCCTCCCCCACTTCCCTCTCGGGCAGCACATACCTGTTCCGCTGCGCTGCTCCAGGAGGGAACGGGCTCCTTGGATGCTGCACCGCCGGCATCACCGGCATCATCATACACCGCCACGCCTATAACTTCATCATTATAGGCGTGGCAGTGTATGGACTGACGTGGCAGTGAGGCTGGAGCAGCACCCACCTCTGCCACTGACCTCCAGCATGGAGCATGGCAGGCCTCCCCGCCATCAATGATGATGAGCCTCCATGTATCGGATTATGGCAGGATGCCTGCCGCCGCCACTGGGGGTCTTCTGTCGACCATCAGCATGGTAGGCAGCGGTGCGTCCTGCCATGTTCATGAGGGCCTGAGTGTCTAAACCAATAGTTTTAATGATTACATAGGAACATATGCAGCGGGCGGAGTCTTGGCGTCAAGGATAATATCCACCTGATACTGCAGCTCCAAAGTTCAGAAACACCTTAGGGGTATCCCAAGGAGCATACAGCAGTTTCAATACTGCCACAAGGGGTAATTGGACACCCTACCCTCTTCTGCTGCTGACTGGGACCTTACTGGGATCTGTACTCACTGCCGAAACCCGAAGAGAGTGACTGGGGCTAAGCTGTCCAAGCACTGGTAGAGAGCTGTGCTGGACCCTGCAGCATTGCAGATGATGGGCTTCCCACTATGCGGCCTGTCAAACATAGTTAGTGATGAGTGCTGCCTCTGCACCTGAAGGAGGACATCAGCAAAAGCACCCCCCGAGAAGAGTGCAGTGAGTTGCGACCATCTGCCCTGTGGCTGTGATCTCTCCTCCAGGGCTGGGTTGAAAACCCAAAGCAGCTCTGGCAAATTTTGTAAGACAGGCCCCCATATTGTGACTAGGGAGATAGCCTGACAAATACAGCAGGGCTTTGGAGGACTTTTGGGGGTGTTTCCCCAAGACAATTCAATTTAGCAAAAATGGTGCATTCTACAAAAAATTTTCATTTTATATTCAAATGTATTAGCTTTTAAAGCATAGTAAATGAGGACCTTACAGGGACCAAGGATACCCAGTCAAATCCACAGGTATTATTATGACGAGCACAAAAAATAAGGTGTCAAGCATGAAACATGAATTTAAATATAACATAAGTGCACAGATTCACAGTTAAGCACAGTCAAGAAGTGGAGAGCACAATGAAAAAACATTTTGAGGGATGCTAGCATCCTCCACCTCAGTAAGAAGCAGAGCAGGGTCAGCTTTGGTGCTGGTGGCATCCAGTGCAACAATATTTGTGGGTGCCCCCCAAAGACCGCCTCCTCCAGATTCCCTCATTATTACTCTCCAATAGTGTCCCTAATCTGTTCACAGCCCCTTTCTCACATGTACTTCATACGTTTTATAGCACCTCTCAATCCTGTGTAGGTTGTTGGCGTACTTTACATCAGAGACAGATATAAAGACAATGAATCATACATGTGTAAATTAGTGTAAAGAAAATGCTACATAAGACAAAGGTGGCTAAAGGTGTAGGATTCAAGTCATCTATTCTTGTGGACATTTTTTAAGAATGCTTGGTCTGGAGAAGGATAAACTCTGGATTCAAAATGCAACACAGTGGTTAGAATTAACTTTATAATTAATAGTTTATTTCTACCCAAACAAACCATTTTAGCAACATTAGGACAAAGCAAGGCTGTATCATGAGGTTTGCATGCAGCTCTTTTGGTGCCAGTTCATAGATCACTATGCTATATTCTGATTGTAACTTATGAACTGCAAGTAACAAAAGGATTTCTATAACAAAAGCTGTCCATGAAAAATATAGTTATGTGGTCTGCATGGTACACATCCTTTGCAGCGGACATGTAAACACTCTGCATTACTTTAGATGAGTCAAAATGACCACTAGACAAAACAACAATACCTATCCAGCTGGAACATTAAACATCAGAGTTATCTTGACATTTTTATTGTCACCTTAAAACTGCTGGCTATAAAAAAAAACTCTGCAGTGGGTGCTTTTTTACCCTTATCAATTTGCAAAACATAGTGCCCTCCAGCACAGCAATACAACGCCCCCGAAGTAACAAAACTAGCCCCTGGAAACAAAATCAGCCTCCTAGGGAAAAGTCAAATGTATGTGTTGGAAACTGGGTCTCCAGTTGGCAGTGGTATACACCCTGTCAAAGTAAAGAGCACAATCCTAGTCAGGGTAAGTCAGTTACACTCCCTAAATTAGCTTGGGCTCACCCCCACATTGCTTGGCACAGAGCAAGCAGGCTTAACTTAAGAGGCAATTTGTAAAGTATTTGTGCAACACTTAATTACAGTAACACAGTGAAATGCACTGCAAAAAAGTGCTCAATATCAGGTTAGAAAAATAGAGGATATGTATCTGATTAAAACTAGACCAAAATTATTAGAATCCAACTAACCAGAGTTATGCAATTGAGATTAACTTAGATCAATAAGTAGAGTGAGCCAGAAGAATGCATTCAATAATACTGTAAAACTCCCCACGGTCAGAGGACTGTTTTTAATTCCGTAACACCCAATTCAGCAGTGCTAGTGTGAAAAGAAGCATCTTTTTTGAGCCTCACATTTTCTCAGCAGTAAACTGATATGCTGAAATAGAGAATAGGGTTTTAGAAAAGAAAATATTGTGGGCACTGCCTTTACAGGAGTTACAGTAATCAGGAGGGAGGGCGATGAGGAGCCTTGGGTGAAACATTGGGACTGCTCAGGTCCAAAGTAATAGAGTCAGAGTTGGCTTCCACCTTCTTTGGTGGTACGGGCTACTGTACCACCACCCCAGGAGAGGTCTGAGACGTCCACCAACACTGCCATGGTCTGTGATGCAGGCACAGAGAATTTATTGGTGCCCATTTTAGCAGAGTTATGGAGAAGTTCCTACTGTGGCCTTCTCTGCCCATGAGATCAAGGAGACTCTGACATGGCTTCTCGGCCTGAGGGTAGGGAGACTCCGATGTGGCCTCATAGCCTGAGGCTAGGGAGACTCCGATGCAGCCCTGAAGGTGATTCCTTCCCTCCCTGACACTCCTTCCGGCTGCAGTCGACGGGGATGTGGCAACTGGTCCTTTTAAGTGCAACCCCTCTCCGGGCTCTGCTCGCTTTTTGGGCCCAAATCACTGGCAGGGAAAGTGGCTCAAGCACTTTCTTGATGAGATGGGAGTGCCAAACTCTCTGGTAGTGGTCACAGAGGGCTCACACACAGGGTCTGCACTCTCTGGTTTAGGTGAGCTGTGGCACAGCATAGATTGGCCTGAAACAGTGTGTCCAGAGGGATGTTAGGACACATTGTTTGCTCCCCAAGTCCTCACACATTTGATCTGTAAAAGGGAGATGCACTCTGGTAGTGGAAGGCATACGGAGCATGGTCAGTGAACAGACAAGTTCTTTGATGTTCAAGAGACCTCTTAGGAGAACTGGGGGCAAGCCAGCAAGCCCTTGGAGACTCTTGAGAGCAGGGTCGGAGAGACTGGTCCAGTCCTTTTCACTGTAGGATAGGCGTAGCAGGCAGCAGACCAACACAGCAGAGCAACAGCTAGGTGGAAGTCCCTCATACAGTTCAGCACCCAGCAGCAGTAGGCAAACACAGCAATGCAGTTGCAGAGTGGCAGTGCCTCCTGGCAGAACAGCAGTCCTTCTTCCAGGCAGAGTGTTCTTGTCCCAGTAGAGTTCTGATTTGCAGGGGCTTGGGGTTCAATACTTTTACCCAAAAAGGCCTTTGATGTTGGGAGACCTCAAAGGAGTCATCGGAAGTGCACAAGGGTCCTTTTCATCCCAGCCCTGTTTGACAGGCTATCTGTAGGGGGTGATCAGTCCTCTGGGTGGGGACAGGACACCATCCATTGAGATAGTGAGATGCAGATGTCAAGCCATCTCCTCTGCCTTGAAGAATCACCGATATGCAGATGAATGCAGATGCAGCTGAGTGTCCTGTGTTTGCTGCTGTCTAGAGGGAATTCACAAAGTGCAGCTGTAACCCAGCCCAATCAAGGCATGTATTCAGGGACACGCTAAGGAACAGAATGATTTAAGGTAAGAAAATGCTTACTTTCTAAAAAATACATTTTCAGGCATACAATTTAGAATCCGACTTCACCATAAGTTGTGATTTTAAATTGTGAACCCAGTGACACCAGGGAGCTATTTTTTCCCGATTGGAAATTACACCTAAAAGATGTTTTAGGGCAATCCCAATGCTATCCTATAAGAGATATAGCTCTTGCAATAATGAGAAACAAATTTAGGAGTTTTTTTACTATCTGGACATGTTTAGCTTAAAAGTGCATGTCCAACTGTTTAAATATACTGCACCCTGCCCTTGGGGCTAGTTACTTAGGAGTGACATGTGTAATAAAGAGGAAGGGTTGAGCTTAGCAAGTGGGTACTCTTACCAGGTCGAAGTGGCAGTTTAAAACGGCACACACAGGTCTGCACTGGCAGGCATGAGGCATGTTTGAAAGGCTACTGTAGTGGTTAGTACAGTCAGTGCTGCAGGCCCACTTGTAGCATTTAATTTATCAGGCCCTGGGCACAAAGAGTGCACTTTTCTAGGGACTTAAAAGTAAATTAAATATGCCAGTTGTGGATAGGCCAATGTAACCATGTTTTAGAGGACAGAGCACAAGCACTTTAGCACTGACCAGCGGTGGTAAAGTGCACAGATTTCTAAAGGCCAGCAAAAATTAGTCTTAAAAACATGAGGTCAGAGGGCAAAAAGTTAGGGTAAACCACACCAAGGATGCCAAGTCTAACAGCCCGGTACAGCCAGCCTGGCCTTGCTCCCATCATGCCCATCTCCCTGTGACAGGTGTCAAGAAAACCCCACCACGTGCTTGTGTCATAGCGGAGCTGCTACCCTGTGTGCGAAAAGTTCAATAAAGTGATGAATGAAACACCCGCTCAATAGCACACGTCTGACTCTTCAATGCCCTCAGCCCCAGGGAGTGGACGTATGATTTATAACCCACGCTCCATGCGGAAGACAACAGACACTTGCAGAGGGGTCAGGCCTACCATAGAAGCAAGGACTTAGTCATATGGTAATAGAGCGACATTCATCAGCAGCCACCCCACACCTATTTAGGGATCTTTCTTTGGACCCACCTCCCCAGGTCAGAAGCGCAGGCAGTTACTGGTAGTGCATGAAGGGCCCCCAGCCTTCATTGATAGATGAACTGCAGGGTACACCTGATGGACAGAGGTCACCTGAAGGCAGCACATAATACTGGCGCAACCTACCTCTTTGTCCACTCACATAGCAGCATGGTTTTTCGCCATGCCTATTCACATCCTCCATCTCAGGTGTCATGTGCACTTATGTGCTGCACCAACACCACATTGCCATGCAGAGCAAAATGGTGTCTGGAAAATGGTTGGTTGCAGCTGTTGCTCTTCACAGAGGCTGTCTCTTTTGACAAGCCTGCCACCGTCACCCAGTCAAAACAGCCAGAACAAAACAATGTGTGATTTTAAAAAAAACGTACGAAATGCAAAAATGATGGGCCTTACTGCTGAAACCCGGTTCGTCCAAGTGGATATAAGTGGCTTTCAAAACAAGATGGACAGGCTGGACGAATTTCTTATGGTGCTGAAGACATAAGTGGATTGTGCTTCTTCCTGAGACTCCGAATTATGGCATCTACACAACAAGGTAACAGAAGTCACAGGGAAATGACGGAGGGGGCTGATATGTGCCATTCCTGTGAGACATACTTCCCCGCTTCCTGAAGCTAAACATATCTCCCACCTTGGAGATTCAGAGAGCCCACAGAATTCAACCATATAGTCCAGACAGTACTGGAAAGGTGAGGCTCATTAGAGTGTGTTTCCTCCATCACAAACAGACACGTAGGGCCATATTTATACTTTTTGACGCAAAACTGCGCTAACACAGTTTTGCGTCAAAAAAATTCGCGCCGGCTAATGCCATTCTGAAGCACCATGCGGGCGCCGTATTTAATCAATGACGTTAGCCGACGTTAGCCGGCGTTAGACGCCGGCGCTGCCTGGTGTGCGTGGAAAAAAACGACGTACAGCAGGCAGCGCCGGCGTAGGGGGATATGGAGCTTGGGCGCCAAAAAATGGGGCAAGTCAGGCTGAGGCAAATTTTTCGCCTCAACCCGATTTGCGCCATTTTTTACGACTCCCAACCCCCATAGAAATGACTCCTGTCTTAGCAAAGACAGGAGTCATGCCCCCTTGCCCAATGGCCATGCCCAGGGGACTTCTGTCCCCTGGGCATGGTCATTGGGCATAGTGGTATATAGGGGGGCACAAATCAGGCCCCCCTATGCCACAAAAAAAAATAAAAAAAATGACTTACCTGAACTTACCTTAATGTCCCTGGGATGGGTCCCTCCAGCCTTGGGTGTCCTCCTGGGGTGGGCAAGGGTGACAGGGGGTGTCCCTGGGGGCATGGGAGGGCACCTCTGGGCTCCTTCAGAGCCCACAGGTCCCTTAACGCCTGCCTTTTCCAGGCGCTAAAAAACGGCGCAAAAGCGGCCGGATGTCATTTTTTTTGACCCGCCCACTCCCGGGCGTGAATTTTGTCCGGGAGTGTAAATAGGGCGCACATGCCTCGGAGTCAATTTTTTAGACGGGAACGCCTACCTTGCATCTCATTAACGCAAAGTAGGTGTCCACGCTAAAAAATTACGCAAACTCCATGGACTTTGGCGCTAGACGCGTCTAACGCCAAAGTATAAATATGGAGTTAGTTTTGCGTCGGAATTGCGTCAAAAAAACGACGCAATTCCGGCGCAAACGGAGTATAAATATGCCCCGTAGTTTTAACACAGATGCTCACACCCAAGGGTCCTACAAATATGAAGGCCACAATATCCACATTTTGGCTGATTTTTCCAAAAAAACAAAAAACAAGTGGAAGGCTTTTCTGCTCCTCAAACCACTGCTGCACAAGCAGGATGTCAAAATAGGGACTTTTTGAACAAGCTTGTATGTGGATTATGTTTGATGGCAGATCAAAAGACTTTCTCAACCTAGAGGAGCTGCATTCTTTCTTTGAAAGTCTCCAAGAGGTAACCATGGACACATCCAATCCCACCTTGACCACAACTTCATCAGCCACAGACTTTCCTCCACCCCATAATCAGGGACAGCCTCATAGAGGGGGTAGACACCAGCACAGAATGGCCCAATTACAAACTGGCAGGCACAAAGCAGTCTGAGAGGTGGTTTAGCTCATACAAGACAGGGAACACCCAAATCCCTTTTTTCCATTGAAGGCTGGGCCTGAGGAAAACTGACTCGAATATAGTCACCAGCTCTGTGGGGTCCCAGTTGCCCGCAGATGAGTGCAGCCTATTTATTAACAAATCATGCTCCTATCATGCTCCTATTTGTAAAAGCCTTTTAAAAATGTTTCATACTGTTCAATACTAAGGGGGTCATTACAACCCCGGCGGTTGGCGGTAATAGGGCAGTAAGTACTGCCAACAGGCTGGGGGTACTTACTGCCATATTATGACATTGGTGGGCTGACTGAAGCCAACCCACCAATGTACCACTCTGACCGCCATGGCAGTAACAGCCATTGGGCTGGAGATATACATCTCCAGCTCGGCGCCGTCACTGTACCACTTGCGGGATTATGGCCCGTCTACCGCCATGGTTTTCGTGGCTCCCTTACCGCCACAAAAACTATGGCAATAGGCACTGTCAGTGACAGGGAATTCCTTCCCTATCACTGATAGGGGTCTCCCTCCTTCCCTCTCCAGTTACCCCCCTGCCTCTCCAAAGCACCCCACCCCCTTACATTCATGCCCCCCTTGACACACTCACACATACACACACCCTTTTCACACAAACATCCATGCATGCATACATCCACTCATACACACCCGCACACACTTTCAAACATACACGCACACATGCATTCACAAAACACAACATACTCACACTCACACCTCCATACATGCACACTCGCATCCAACACGCAACACCCCCCCGCATCCACGCACGTACAAACATTCACACACAACCCCACACACACACACAACAAGCCCCACCCCCTTCCCCTGTCAGAGACCTGACTTACCTGTGTGCAGGGGATCCTCCGGCAGGAGATGGGACGGGGCGCTGCTGCCACCAGCAGCGTCCACCAGCAGAACACTGCCAGGCCGTATTATGGGTCTGGTGGCAGCAGCATCACTTTACCGCCATCTGCCGGCATGGCCACAGCCGGATTTCCGCCATCCTTCTGGTGGAATTCCAGCTGTGGTCATAATACCGCAGATGGCTGGCAGCCACGGCGACGGTCTTTTGGCGGGCATCGCCTCAGCGGTAGGTGGTTTTTACCGCCAGCATCACAATGAGGGCTTAAATGTCTATTGTATCCTGCAAACCCTTTCTCATGGACAGGGCCGTCTCCACTCTCTCACAAACCACCCCCACAGGCATCACCAGTGCAATGCAGACCCATCAGGGCCAACTGAGCATGCCATTTCACCCCTGTCATACCCCCTTTCCCTGTTACAGCTATTCCCATGATACACCTCCATACAATGAAAAGGACCTGCAGGATTGCGGCCTGTTCCTCCCTACTAGTCCTCGATGGAGGAATGACTCCAGCCACCACAATCAGCATCGTTAATAAGCACCCTGGTCACCACTGAAAGCCTCATGAGTGCAGCGGACACCACAGGTTCGGACCCACTGACTATATTTCTAGATTGGTTCTTGGTACACGCCTCACCAGACAGACTTGGGGGCAGATATATCAATGTTTCAAGCAATGCAATGTGGCAAACAATCTTGTTGCACAACATCTAAGTGAAAGGGCAGGCATGTGCCATATTTAACATTATGGTGGTCATTACGACCGTGGCGGTCTGAGACCGCCAGGGCTAAAGTGGCGTCCGTACCGCCAACAGGCTGGCGGTCCGGAGACCCGTATTTCAACCGCAGCAGTAGCGCCGCGGTCGCACCGCCGGGGCCGGCGGTTTCCCGCCGTTTTAGCCCCGGCGGTGATAATCCGCCAGGGCAGCGCTGCAAGCAGCGCTGCCCTGGGGATTATGACTTCCCTACCGCCAGCCTGTTTCTGGCGGTTTGCACCGCCAGGAAGAGGCTGACAGTAAGGGGAGTCCTGGGGCCCCCTAACAGGGCCCCATGCATCTTTTCACTGTCTGCATAGCAGACAGTGAAAAGCGCGACGGGTGCACTGCACCCGTCGCACGGCCGCAACACCGCCGGCTTCATTAGGAGCCGGCTCCTATGTTGCGGCCGCATCCCCGCTGGGCCGGCGGGCGTAAACTAGGTTTGCGCCCGCCGGCCCAGCGGGGATGTTGTGATGGGCACCGCCGGAGTGTGGCCGCATTGGCGGCCGCATGGCGGGTACTCTTCCACCATGGTGCAAGGTTGCATTCATTGCAGGTAAGATTCTCTCGGCGCTTTTTCCTCTTTTTACATGTGCTGCAGAATGCAGCACACATAGAAAGAGGAAAAAGCAAGGAGAAACATTTATTTCCTTGATACACATGGATGCTTGGGGGCACACAGACTCCACCCATGGAACACCTCCCTGTGGCAAAGTAACACAAGGTAGCAACTTGCAGTGCCTTGCATTACTCCAGACTTACCAAGCCATGCAGGGGCACGCAAGGTGGTCTTTTGTGGCTTGTTAAATCTAATTATAGGTTTTGAGGCAATGCAAAACCTATGATAAATATGTCCCGTCATTCTTTCCCTTTGGCACCTTGAACACCCCCTTCCCCTTCTCCCTTTCTTTAGTGACTTTCATGGGCCCATGCCAGGTACTCTCTCATTCTACCCCGATCCCCTTCTTGTGACTCCTCTATCCCACTGCTCGTGATCCCCAAACCATCAGCTATTGAAAGCTTGTATATGGTACACGTACATCCCATCGATTGGCCTATCCTCTGCAGCACTATTGCTCAGCTACACTGCAAGAAGGTTTGCGCTCGCCATCCCTCCCACCACCACATTTACCAAATGGCTTACATAGCTCCCATCACCCTCCAGGGGATATGTTACTAAAATACTGTGGCTGGGAGGCTCTGCCAGAGATTCTCCCTTTGTGACTGTCCCTCATAGACAGTCGCCACCACTAGGCCTGATGACATCACTGAGATCATTGACTGTCAAGTCATGGAATGTGAGGGGACTTACAAATTTTATCAAATGCAAAGAGATGCTTACTTACCTTAATTCCAAGCATGTGGATATTACCCTAATAAAGGAAACCCACATTACAAGAGTTGAGGCAGAAAAGCTCAGGCGGCATTGGGTAGGCAATGTCATCCACAGTAGTTGCCCGAGCCAGAAGATGGGTCTCTCACACCCTGGAAATGCAGTGGGGCCATCCTCTTACGTATATCGCTTTCATGTGCAGTGCTTATGACGTGGACTGACCCGGAGTGTAAGTATGCATTCGTCAAGCTTCACTTCGGTGACAAAGTACTATGCATAGGCTCAGTCTATGCACTCCCTGTACCAAAACGACCTAGATGTTACCAGTAACTCAGAAGGACCCTCATGGGCAAACTCCTTGCTGACTAAGGCCTTCTTGACATTTAGTGACTTCTCCCTCCTGACAACAGGAAATACACATACGTCTCCCCTGCTCATGGTATAAAAATTAGTTTGGACCCTTTCTCATCTCCAAGACCATTACCACATTGACTTGTGGGAGGCCCTGCTCAAATCTCATATCATTACCTACTTAGACCAAAACAAAGGGTCGGTTGTCTAAGCACATTCGTTGTATCCGGTGGACAAAGCAATCATCTGTGGGCAAATAATGAGGGATGCCACTCAAAATAACCAATGAAAGGTGGAACAGCAGGGTTCCCTAGAAAGGAAGATTGTATAATGAAATTCCAATACCTGGCTAGTCCTATTCCTACCAGACGGCAACTTGAGAAACAACTTATGAACCTCAACATGCTCTTTAGCTCAAAAGTGGAATACACACACCAAAAAACCGAAGGCTGATCATTATTAACAAAGCAAAAAGGCGGGAAGGCTGATAGTCATGCAACTTAGACAGAGGAAGGCAGAGTTGGCTATCCCAGCCATTAGGACTGGGTCTGGCATAACTGTTAGACACCAGCAGGATATCACCTCCACATTTGCTAGCTACTACTAGGACATTTATACCCCTGAGGTGGTCACAACCCTAGCCCACATAGACAACTTATTTAGCAAAATACGCTTCCAAGCCTAAACATGGTAGGCAGGGAGCTACTGACTGGGGAAATTGCCAAAGAGGAGATGTTGTAAGCTGTATTCAATCTTGCATGTCACAAGCCTTCCTGGGAGGACAGCTTTCCCATGGAGTGTTTTAAAGTGACAAAAACCAAGGCTGTACATTTTCTATATAAATCGTTCAGAGAGGCTGAACAGACGGAGACCCTTGGGTGGCTATCCAACAAGGCTCTCATTATTGTCCTCCCCAAACAACAGAACTTACCAGCCCATCTCTCTTTTAAATGGGGACATAAAAATCTTGTTTGGGATGCTGGCTGCATGCCTTAAGTAGGTCACCCCTTCACTGACACATCATAAGCAAGTGGGGTTTGTCCCTGGGAATTAATCTCAGAACCACCTTTGCATGCTGACCCACTCCTTGTGGATAGGCAAAGATCTCCTGGAGGGGATACTGGTTCTGTTGCTTGATTCAGCAAAGGCATTCAACTGAACAATAGAATGGGGCTTTCTATTTGCTATGCTATACCAGGGGGCTGGACTTGGATCGCGGGCGTTTGAAAGCACGCTGCGTTGCTCCGCGAGCCTGCCGTCACCGCTGTTTGCTCCTGGTGGGACTCTAAGTCCCAGGAGCCTTTGCTGGACACCAGGGGGCTGGACTTGGATCGCGGGCACTTGAAAGCGCGCCGCGTTACCCCGCGGCGCGGGCCACACCCAGGCAAAACCTGGGCCAAGGGTCGGCCCGTCCACGCCCGTCAGAGCCCGAAGGAGGCTGGGCTGGGCCACCCCCCTAAAAAATAAAATCAGGAGACAAAGGGGCCTTGGAGAAAAGTACTGGACATACAAGTGAGAACGCTTTTTTGTCACTTCCTATTTAATACATGACTTTACTTTATGGATAAGGTGGGTTGCATTGACGCCCCCTGATTGAGACTGTGTATATATAAAAATTGTGTAACTAGATACCTATTTGGGGTCGGGTTGGCTCTTGTGTACCACCATATGAGGAGTCTTGTTGGGTGGTAAACTAACTTAATTTGTACATCTCTTTTCTGTGCTATTCCCTACATAGGGAATTGGCTTGTTATCATTCACAATATGGGCAAAAGAAAGCATTCAACGCTGAACCCCCCCAAACGCAAAAGACAGTACATCCATACTAAAATACATTTCAGGAGCGATGGGGGTGATAGATAAGGAAATTTCTAACGTTGAAGAAAAATTGCTGACTTCTAGTGATTATACCATTCGCCCACTAAAGAACACTGAAACACAAGATGATCTCAATCACTGTAATAACTGGGGTACTAAGGCGGAAGTAAGAAAGAATCAGGAATGTAATATAAATGGGAGTATTCAAAACACCTCAGACCTAATTTATGTCCCGGATGATCCTTCACCCTTGCCTAAACGCCCAAGGAAACCTTCGATAGGGAGAGCAGATAATTCTTTTAATAAAAATTCTAAGAAAGAGTTAGTAACTATCCCCAGAAGGCAGCCACCAAAGAAAGTAGTCCGGAGGAAAACCTTAAATAAACCAGCTGACACAACCCAAAGCCTTCTTGCGAACATCTATGAATTAGTTAATACCTTGAAATCATCGATTGGGGCTTCACTGGTCTCCCTCTCAGAACACTTAAGAGTGGTAGAGAGTAACTTTGAGGCAGGCTTAGTAATTATGAAGTCTCTACAGCCAGAGGATTTATATCCTTCGAAGAAAGGCCGTAGTGCACCACCGCCAATTTTGAACCCTGTGAGTAACTTACAACCTGCAACACAAAGTAGGAAAACTCCTATTGAATCACACTCGACCCCAAATCTTACGAGTAACCCACAATAATTAATATCAGCACCAACTACCAGATATGTACATGCAAAAAAGTTGAACAGGGTTCCACCTATAGGCAGGACAAACCAGTCTCTGATAAATTTAGGGGGGGAACACTATAGAAGAACGAGACCCTCCGACCCTTTGTACATACCAAGTGAGTTTTTACATCTTCCCCCGGAGGCAACACCATATGTAGTGGTCCTGGCTAATGTTCCACCTGTGGCTGACCAGCAACGGGAAACATGGACAGCTCTGAGGAATAAGTCCCTCAATTGGATAGGATCACGTTTGGATCCCGGAATGGTGGGGCCCCTTTTTGATGATATAAAAATGGGCAGGAGAATTAAGTGGATAGGTAGTGGCCAGAAAGCACTGGAGGGAGATTGCACGGTCCTCTCGTTCAAATCCCCAGAATTAGTGGAGGGTCATTTGTGAACTTGGGACAAGGCACGTTACTCATCAAGGTATTCTGCTATTACCCTTGGGATTCTTTTATCAAAGTTCTGTGGGGCATATTTCTAATAATACACGACCATTGCATAAAATAGTTTTACCCAGCCCTGATCCTATTCTCTCTTGTAATAGATTTCAACCCCTCTCAACACTAGAAGATAAAGATTGACTCAGTCCTAAAGAAAGAGACACCTTATGAGATAGCCCTGGAAGTGAATATAGAAAGGGGGCAGACAGGGCAGCGAGAACCATTTCTGACATTAATCCACACAACTCACAGTAGTATACCCCCCTTGACTACAAATAATGCACAGCGACAGAACCAGCAGAAATTGGAAATAACCCTACTCTATTGGAATGTGGCACATCTAAGCAATAAGCTTAGCAACATGCCTTGGATGAATTTTATTGAAGATTTTTCTTTTTTATGCATCCAGGAAACCTGGCTTTTAAATCCCACGCATATAAATGGATATAAAACATACCATACACCAGCAGTACACACAGGACATGGTAGGCCTAAAGGGGGTTTATGCACATATATTTCAAATAAGCTTCCCCTATCAAATTTAAATATGCAAATCTCGAGGGTACATTACCAAGTGATTGGGAGTGACCTGGACCAGAAGACCCAGTTAGTGGTCATTAATTTTTATAACAATGCACCACTGGGAGAGGTTCCCATTATTTTAACACAGTTGGGAGAGGAGTTAGAGAGAATCTGCACAAAATCTAGACGGGAAAGCTTCATCTTATGGGGTGGTGACTTTAACGTCCATCTCTGTAAAGAAACCTCGGAGAAGGTGTGTGGCTGGGATGAGGAAGACATTGGTTTGAGGCCTCATTTTACACATAATACGCAAGGTGATGCGATGAACATGCTGGGACATAAATTCAATTTGGCCTTTGTAAATTAAATCTATTCTGATGACCCACAGTTTAAACCAACTTTTAATGGAAGGTGTGCGGATACAGTGATTGGTTATGTTCTAATGTCTACTCACTTTGCACATTACCTTACCAAACATACACTCCATGATATTACGATAAGTGACCATTTTGCCGCAGAGTGTAAAGGTCTCATTAACTTCCTCTACACTGGCACAGGAGGATAAAGCTGTGTTGGTAAATGATATCGAATTAGCCCCGCGTAATGGATACTCATTGCGATGGTCGCAAATAGAGCCAAAGGACCCACTGAAACAGTTAATCTGTGATTATAACCAAGCCTTTGCAGATTGCCTTAGCGATGATATAGATCCAGAAAAATGCCTAAGCGCTTTTTCTACGATAGCACAAGGTGTGAAGGAAGCTCTTACTAACAAAACGGGAAAGACAGGACAGAGAAGGAAAATGGGTTGGTTTGACCATGACTGCATAAAAGCACATAAGAGACTAAAAAAGGCCTTAAGCACCTAACAAGATGCTTGAATGAGATACGCATACGGAGGCAGGAATATAAGGTAGCCATTAAAAAAAGGAAATCCACCTTGAAAGAAAACACTTGGGAAACCCTACACAAAGCCATTTCTATAAAAGATAACATCCTCTTTTGGAAAACAATAAACACCACCATGTTAGGGGCCAGACACGTCCCCAGAATGGAAATTGCAATAACAGAAGAGGATTGGATTGTTTATTTCTCCAAGATATATAGCCTGGCCAGTGACATAGAACCAATAGATTCTTTAATGAGCCTTACCATTCAGAAAAATTCACGCATGATTATAACACCTCAGTTATAAGCTCAAGTAAAGCAGGGAAAGCACCGGGCCCTGATGTTCTACAAGTATGGGGCCCGCTACTGACGCAGGTACTGAGGGCTTGTTGTATGCAAGGACCACCACCATCGTGGTTAGATTCTATCATTGTTCCTATATATATAAAAGGTGACCACCTCAACCCAGCTTGCTATAGATCTATCTCTCTACTTGATACATTAGCTAAAATAGCTGGGAGAGTCACCTTGAACAGATTGCAATCCTGGGCTGAGGAAAACAATATCTTAACTGAATTACAGTATGGTTTCCGCACAGGAATAGGCACAGTGGAACAAGGATTGAACTTAAACATTATAATTGGAAAATATACAAAGATTAGAGAGGGCAACTTGTATTTGGTCTTTATTAATCTATCCTCAGCATTTGACTGCGTAGTACATGAGAAATTATGGGACATTCTAAGTAGCATAGGGGTAGAACCGACAATAATACAGTTCATACGGGAATTGTACTCAGGGTGTAGAGCGAGGGTGAGATATGGGATAAGAGGAGAATGTACTAGGCCTTTTGGCATACACAGAGGAGTACGTCAAGGCTGTGTATTGGCCCCATTCCTATTCTCAATATATATAAAATAACCTAGAATGAGAACTAATAACCACATGCAAAGATCTCCCTCAAATAGATCATCGCCAGATTCCGGCGTTACTTTATGCAGACGATGCTGTACTTATGGCCCGGACACCATTAGCCCTCCAAAAGCTCTTAACAACCTGTATAACGTTCATGACAGACCTGGGTCTCACTGTTAACTGCTCAAAAACTTTGATAATGAACTGTGGCAGGAAATCAAGCAAGATCTATGATATTACCATACAAAGTGGAAAGATCGATACAACTCCAACATTTTCCTATCTGGGCATAATGTTTGACAAACAAGGCTCCTGGGCACAGTGTGTGAAAACTAAGAAATTACAGATCATGAAGACAACGGCAGCCCTGAAGATCTTCTCAAAAAGGTTAGAGGTGATTACCCCACAGAATATGGTGAAAATCTATAGAGCTAAATACATCCCGTCTGCCATGTACGGAGCAGGCGTTTGGGGGTATACCAACTGTAACCTGATGCAAACGGTGTAAAATGACTTTTTGAGACATTTGTTAATGGTACCAAATGGCACCTCATCATTCATTAGCCACGCTGAACTAGGGGTCCCCTTCCTAGCCGACCTAATAAAAATACAGCCATTACTATTATAGCAGAAAATCTGGACTTCAGAATACACTGGCCTAAATAAGGCAGTTTTACAGGATTGCATGGCATCAGCTTATTCTTTAAGAGTCCCATGGTTGAGGTATATTATGACTTTTTTTGGAAACATGAGCCATAAAGAATACTACGCAAACCCAGAATCACTGGAGAGATTGACTAGGAAGGAATTGAGGTCCCTGTCCTTGAAGTACTTAGAAGATCAGAGGTGGACAGTAGAGTCAAAAAAACATAGGCGGTCATTACAACATTGACGGTAAAAGCCGCTTACCGCCGTGCAGAAGACCGCCAACACACCGCCCCGGCCGCGGAAATCCACCACAGCTATCATGACCCACAACACGGAATCCGCCAATATTCAGACACCCACACAAGTCCGCCACACCAAAGGTCAGTGATAAACTGGCGAAAACAAAACCTCCACCGTCACGCCAACAGAAATACGCCCACACCATCACGACCCATGAATCCACGCGGCGGTCTTTCAACTGCGGTATTCCATTGGCGGTACACACCGCCGCGCTCAAAATACACACGCATCTCCAAAACACAAATACACATATACACACCACTCCCACACACCCAATACAATATAAAACACACACCCACATCACCCACAAACCCCTACGACCACAATTACTGAGAGAAGGCCAGGGAGAGACACCACCATTAACAATACAAGCATCCACAGGCACACAACACCATCACCCACATAACTTCCACGCACCTCACACTACACACCACTACATATCAGCACACTTATCTCCCCAAACACCATCCCACACATCACCTACACCACCCCATGGCACGGCAAAGACACCCCAGGTTCTCGGAGGAGGAGCTCAGGGTCATGGTGGAGAAAATCGTCCGGGTAGAGCCACAGCTACTCAGAGCACAGGTGTAGCACACCTCCATTGCAAGGAAGATGGAGCTATGGGGAAGAATAGTGGACAGGGTCAACGCAATGGGACAGCACCCAAGAAATCGGGAGGACATCAGGAAGAGGTGGAATGACCTACGGGGGAAGGTGCGTTCCGTGGTCTCAAGACACCACCTTGCAGTTCAGCGGACTGGCGGCGGACCCCCATCTCCTCCCCCACAACTAACAACATGGGAGGAGCAGGTCTTGGCGATTCTGCATCCTGAGGGCCTCGCAGGAGTAGGTGGAGGAATGGACTCTGGTAAGTCAAATCTTAACTATTACATCCCCCACCCTACCTGCATGCCAGCACATACCCCCACCCTCACCCTCACCCCCATCACTCTAACTTCTCACAAATGTCCCAACATCACAAACCACACATCCTAACACCAAGCCCTGCATGCAACAACAAAGCATGGACACCCATCACTAAAGCATGGCCACTGCACATACCCATTCACCCCCCTAAACCATCATCACACAAGGTCCCACACAGCAATGCAAGCACTGGGGTACACGGTCACCCACCCATTGCACACCATGCCACACACAGATGTGATAAACATCCTTTTATACCCCTGTAGGACCCCTACCCAATGTCACCGGACAAGAGGGTCCACACATGTCCACACCACCAACTGAAGAGGCCCACAGTGATGACAGCAGCTCTGTCCAACTGGATCTAGATGACCAGCCCGGCCCATCGGGGACCTCGGGACAGTCGGTTCCCATCACACTGGCACAGGCCACCACAGACCTTCCCCCCTCTGGAAACACCAGCACAACACCCACCCAGCGGGCCCAGACCTCCGTCCCTAGGACACGTCAATCAGCAGTGTGTCCACCACTACAGGAAACCCAGGCTAACCCACCACCCCAACAACAACAGGGACCTGGGGGCAGTGGTAGTGTGCACACGGTCCAGGGGACGGTGGCCCAGGAACACAGGGGAACTGGGAGGGCTGCTGTGCGACAGGGGGAGGACAGGCCAAGGGAACCCACTCTCCACGAGGCCCTCTCCAACATCATGGGATCCTACCACCACTCCCAGGAGACAATGGCAACGGTACTGGCCAAGTTTCAGGAGACCCAGCGCCTGCAGGAGGAACAGTATTTGGGCTTCAGGGAGGAACTCAGATCCATCAATTCCACCCTGGGCACGATCGTAGGGGTGCCGAAGGAAGTACTCAATACCAGGAGGGACACTGTGGCAGTACAAGGGGCCCCTGACACTAGCCTGGACGATGAACTGCGCACCACCTCCGCCGGTGCTAGTGGACAGGAGGCACCGCCACAGGACCACCACACCAGCACCCCACCCCCTGCAGAGGGAGAACCACCTCGCAAACGGTCCCTGAGATCCAGGACAAAGACAGAGAACGATGCCAAGACCCGCGCCAAGAAATGAGACCGCCCTGAATGTCATCCTTCTGTCCCACTTTGTCACCCTGTCCATCTTAAACTGCCCCAGCTCCACTTCCTATGCCCATTTGGGCAATGCACCTGTGAGACTAATAGACTGGACTCTGCCATGGACATTCTTCCGCCATCACCCCTCACCATTTTGCTACCCCCTCCAATATTGAGCACTAAAATAAACACCCTTAAAGCACAAAACAATCTGGAGTCAGTCTGTGATTTCGAAATAGTGTATTAGCAATTACTGTGGCAAAAAGCTCTTTCATTTGTAATGTCAACATACCTATGTCACACAGCTGTAGTCCATGATGAATCAAAGCAGAAGTCACACTGTGGGACACACATCTGTGAAATCGTAAGGGAAAGTGACAACTCAGTGACCATACACTGGGTGAAAACGACAGACAGTAGAGAGGTAGTAGTGTTAAAGTACATGTAGTAGGCAGGTTTGTATTCTTACCTGTGTTTCACTGGAAATATTGCTGTATCACTGAGTCCCTGTTGTCCATGTCTTCTTCTTCTGCTTCCTCGTCTTCACTGTCCACAGGCTCCACAGCTGCAACAACACCGCCATTTGGACCATCCTCCTGCAGAAAAGGCACCTGTCGTCGCAAAGCCAAGTTGTGAAGCACACAGCAGGCCACGATGATCTGGCACACCTTCTTTGGTGAGTAGAATAGGGATCCACCTGTCATGTGCAGGACCTGAGCCTGGCCTTCAGGAGGCCGAAGGTCCGTTCGATCACCCTCCTAGTTAGCCCATGGGCCTCATTGTAGCGTTCCTCTGCCCTTGTTCCTCCACCTGAGGGAAAACGATGTAGCTCCGCATGTGTTTCAGCAGGGCAGACAACACTCTGGACAACATGTTGGAAAACATAGGCTGGGACATCCCTGATGCTATGGCCACTGTTGTTTGAAATGACCCACTTGCAAGGATATGGAGCACTGACAGCACCTGCACTTGGGAGGGGATTCCAGTTGGATGGCGGATAGCTGACATCAGGTCTGGCTCCAGCTGGGTACACAGTTCCTGGATTGTGTCACGGTCAAGCCTGTAGGTGATGATCACATGTCTTTCCTCCATTGTTGACAGGTCCACCAACAGTCGGCACACCGGAGGATGCCGCCATCTCCTCACATGTCCCAGCGGACGGTGCCTATGAAGGACAACAGCGAGCACAGAGTCAACCAACTCAGAGGTACGTACCCACAGCTTACACAGAACACGCATCATAATCCAAAAAGTGGCCTGTATGTGTGTTGAGTCTAGGCCTAGGTATGTGTGACGCAGTTAAAAATGAAGCCATGTGGGCCCCTGAAATGGCGGCTGCCTGACCTGTAAAGTGGGACAACAGGATGTGAGGTGACTGCGCTGGCATTGTACACCGTCGCGGTAGGCGGTCGAAGACCGCGGCGCAATGCTGCATTGGTTAACATTGGACCCTATGGGTCCCAGGAGCCAATGACGATGTACGCCGGCAAGGACGGTACGCACCGCCGCGGACGTGACCGCCATTTTCTATCTGTTCAATCACTCGATACCTGATCTTTGACAGGAGAGGACCTACACTGCAATTGCTGCTGTGACCTCGGTCTGGAAGAGACAATGGCTCGAGGGTCTGGGGAAATGGCCCCTGCCTTCACATCGGAGGAGTTGGAGAAACTCGTGGATGGGGTCCTCCCCCAGTACACGCTACTCTACGGTCCTCCAGACAAACAGGTAAGTACTCTTGGAGCATGCTGCATGGGCTATGCCTGTGTGGAGAGGGATGGATGTAAGAAGGAAGGGGGTAGAGTGTGGCGTGCATGAAACGACGGTGAGTGCATGTGCCACATGCCAAGGGTAGGGATGGGGGCCAATAACTGTGACGGTGCGGTTGGTAATAAGTTTCTCTTTCCCCTGTACAAATCATGTAGGTCAGCGCCCACCAGAAAAAAGATCGTCCGGACCCTGGGGGTCTTCCACAGACGGAGCACCCACTGCCGGAAAAGATGGGAGGACATTCGCCGCTGGAGCAAGAAGATGGCAGAGGCTCAGCTGGGGATGGCCTCCCAACGTGGGAGGGGTGCCGGTCGCACCATGACCCGCCTGATGTTCAGGATTCTGGCTGTGGCGTACCCGGAGTTGGATGGGTGCTTGAGTGCATCACAGCAGCCACAAGGGGGTGAGTACACTCTCATCCTGCTGATTTAGCGCGCAGTGGAGGTGTCTGGGTGGGGGAGGTGGCTGTGGGTTTCCCTTGGCCAGGGAGAGTTTAGTAGGCAAGGTCCCTCCGTAAGGCAGGCCATGTGGCACCCCACCCCACCCCACCTCTGCAGAATGCCAAATACACCTAGTCATGCCCCTGTGCCATCCATGTGTGCAGATGTCATCCATAGCCTAGTAGGCCATTTCCCTGGAATTGAACAGTGGAGGCCAAGAGCGCAGCGTAGTGCAGGGGGCTTCTGTGTCTGTCGTGTCCGCCAACGGTAGCGGTAATGTATGCACTCAACATGTCTTTCTTCTGTCGTCGTCCCCTTTTTGTGGTCTCCCTGTTCTTGTGTGCATTAGCATCATCAGGTGGAGGAGCAGTGGCACCGGAGCACGAGGGAGCTGCATCCCACATGGCCCTGGAGGGCAAAACTACAGACTCGGAGTTCACCAGTGGGACGGAGGGTGAGGGGAGCTCCACGGCGGGGACAGGAGCTGACACCAGCAACACGGACTCGTCCTCTGATGGGAGCTCCCTTGTGGTGGTGGCAACATCTGTGCCCCCCGCATCTACAGGTACAGCCGCCACCCCACCTATCAGCACCGCCCTCACAGCAACCCCTCAGCCTTTGCCCCAGGCACCTCAGGCCCTGCCCCAGTCACCCATGCTGCCCTCAGTGAGGAGGCCATTGGCCTCCTCAGGTCCCTCACTGTTGGGCAGTCTACCATTTTGAATGCCATCCAGGGTGTAGAAAGGCATTTGCAACAAACAAATGCATTCCTGGAGGGCGTTCATTCTGGTCAGGCGGCCCTTCAGCAAGCTTTTCAGACTCTGGCCTCAGCACTGATGGCAGCCATTGTCCCTGTCTCTAGCCTCCCCCTCCAACTTCCTCCACCCAGACCCAATCCCCTGTACCCCAGCCTATCCCAAGCACACCTTGAGACCAGCATGCACACACGTCAACACACAAGGGAAGCTCTGGCAAACATAAGCACCACACATCCCACAGGCACTCACTCAAG
Source organism: Pleurodeles waltl (assembly GCF_031143425.1). Classification (NCBI taxonomy): domain Eukaryota; kingdom Metazoa; phylum Chordata; class Amphibia; order Caudata; family Salamandridae; genus Pleurodeles; species Pleurodeles waltl. The sequence goes on along the minus strand of NC_090444.1, from coordinate 589,588,289 downwards.
CTTCACACACATGTAGACACACCAACACCCACTGCCTCCACTGTGTCCCCCTCCTCCTCGTCTCCCTCCTCCCTCCCTCACACCTGCATGCACTACATCAACATCCACTACTGCCATCACCAGCACAAACACCACCACACCCCGCTCACTTGCAGTCACCACCCCCACTACCATTCACACGTCCCCTGTGTCCTCTCCCAGTGTGTCTATGACGCCCCCTCCGAAGATACACAAACGCAGGCACACACCCACCCAACAGCCATCCACCTCTCGACAGCCTCCAGCGCATGCACCTTCACCCAAAGTCAGCAAACGAACACCTCCTACAACCACAATCTCTTCCTCCACTCCCAAACCCCCTCCAGCTACCCGTCCCAGTGTCTCCCAAAAACTTTTCCTGTCCAACCTTGACCTCTTTCCCACACCTCTCCCACCCCGTCCGTCTCCTAGGTCCTGAACTAGCACCTCAGCCACAACGTCTCCGGGACCAGTGGTGCCTGTAGTCACCGGAATCTGGAGTGCACTGGCCACCAGGGCAGCCAGTGTGGCACGGAGCCACAGCACAGACAGTCCCCCACCTGTGAAGCATCAAAGGTTGGCCAGTGCCCGGCGGGAGAGGGGGAAGACTCCAGCCACCAAAGCCGCTCCCAGGGGTCCCGGTGGGAGTGTGGAGTCAGCTGCGACACCTTCCAAGGTGGGGAAGGGATACAAGAAACCAGGAAAGTCTGGGAAGAGCAGCACGGCGGAGGAGACCGCCATCATCCCCGCTCCCCAGGAGGCCACAGCCGCCATCCCCGCTGCCCAGTAGGCCACAGCCATCATCCCCGCTGCCCAGGAGGCCACAGCCATCATCCCCGCTACCCAGGCGGCCACAGCCATCATCCCCGCTGCCCAGGAGGCCACCGCCATCATCCCCGCTGGGCCAGAGAGGACCGCCAGCACAAGCCCCGCTGGGCCAGAGAGGACCGCCAGCACAAGCCCCGCTGGTCTAGAGAGGACCGCCAGCACAAGCCCCGCTGGGCCAGACAGGACCGCCAGCAGAAGCCCCGCTGGGCTAGAGAGGACCGCCAGCACAAGCCCCGCTGGGCCAGAGAGGACGGCCAGCAGAAGCCCCGCTGGGCTAGAGAGGACCGCCAGCACAAGCCCCGCTGGGCCAGAGAGGACCGCCAGCACAAGCCCGGCTGGGCCAGAGAGGACCGCCAACACAAGCCCCGCTGGGCTAGAGAGGACCGCCAGCACAAGCCCCACTGGGCTAGAGAGGACCGCCAGCAGCTGAGTCACTGCAAAGGAGCCCGCCGCTCCAAGCACCGCTGAACAGGGCACCACCGCCTCAAGCACCGCTGAACAGAGCACCGCCGCCTCAAGCACAGCTGAACAGGGCACCGCTGCTCCAAGCACCGCTGAACAGGGCACCGCCGCCTCAAGCACAGCTGAACAGGGCACCGCCGCCTCAAGCACTGCTGAACAGGGCACCACCGCTCCAAGCACCGCTGAACAGGGCACCGCCGCCTCAAGCACCGCTGAACAGGGCACTGCCGCTCCAAGCACCGCTGAACAGGGCACCACCGCCTCAAGCACCGCTGGCCCATGAGCGCCAAGGGCACTGACGCTACTGAGTCCGTCACGGCAGGATGAAGCACTCTGGGCACAAAGCCCCCTCCAGAACCAGTGGAGAGATACATCCACTACCTCTGTCCTTAGCAGGATGAAGTACTCTGGACACAATGCCTCCTCCAGAACCAGTGGAGACTGTTATCCACTTGAGAGACTGTGGCTTTGCACTCCCCAGGATTGAACGGTGGGCAACCCACCCACTGTAGAGACTTGAGAGACTGTGGCTTTGCACTCCCCAGGATGGAACAGTGGGCAACCCACCCACTGTAGAGACTTGAGAGACTGTGGCTTTGCACTCCCCAGTATGGAACAGTGGGCAACCCACCCACTGTAGAGACTTGAGAGACTGTGGCTTTGCACTCCCCAGGATGGAACAGTGGGCAACCCACCCACTGTAGAGACTTGAGAGACTGTGGCTTTGCACTCCCCAGGATTGAACAGTGGGCAACCCACCCACTGTATAGACTTGAGAGACTGTGGCTTTGCACTCCCCAGGATTGAACCGTGGGCATGTGGCCCTCTCGTGGATTTGGCGTTGTGCACTCAACCGGCTGAGGTGCCCCCCTTTCCCTTCCCCTGAGGTGCCTGTTTTCTTGTTCTCTGATGCCCCTGCAGTGTTCTCTCCATCATGGTCGGGGATCTTGTGTGGGCCTCGCCCATACCGTGTGGGCCCAGTGTTCCCCGGACTTAATTGGAGCACTACCTGGACTACTATGCTTGGTGTATATTTTATTTATGGTGTATATATATATTTTTGCCTACTTGATTTTAATATATTACAATGGTTCCACTAATTTCCTTTTGTCTTTGCATTCTTCTGGGGGGGTTGGGGGGTGTGACTATCATGTATTAATATGTATTAGTGTGTGTGTTGTAGTGGGTGAGGGTGGGTGTGGGGGTGTTGCGTGTGTGTGTCCCTGTTTTTTCCCTCCCCCCTCCCCTGTGTCGTAGGTGCAGTACTCACCGTGGTCTTCGCCGCCGGCGGTCGTGCTCCTGGTAGAGGAGCAGGAAGACTATCGCAGGGAGAATTTGGAGTTCTGGCTCCATGGTGTCCTAGTTCCTCGTGGGGTGTGTAGAGGTGAGCATTTTCCCTTCGGAATCCTGTTTCCGCCGTGTTTTTATCAGCGGTGAATCCGCCCCGGAAAAGGTGGCGGATTGGCCTGTTGTGATACTGTGGGCGGTACTTTGTCTTCCGCCTGTCTGTTGGCGGTGACCGCCGCGCTGGTTGTTTGTACCGCCGTGTCGGTCGGAGTGTTAAAGTGGCTGTCTTTGTTGGCGGTTTCCGCCACGGCGTAATTGCAAATTTTTTACCGCCGGCCTGTTGGCGGTCTTACCGCCGCTTCAACACCGACCGCCAGGGTTGTAATGACCACCATAGTGTTTTGTCTAATCAACTGATTCTGTCCACGGAGGGCATGCAGTCTTATTTGGTAAATGTGGTAAAACCTCAACATCGTTTTGTCCTTACGAGACTAAGGCTAGACACATTCCATCGTTTAGTAACTTTTCCAACCATGAATGATTTGAGTACAACCTTAGGGGCATGTCCTTGTGATACAAAGGCAGTACAAAGTACGATACATGTGGTCTTTTTCTGTACATTTTACGGAAAACAGAGAAAGCGCTTGTTAATGCCTTTTTTAAGATCTACTAACATGTGACAGTGCCTTACAGTGTATATCAATTTACAGATGTTACCTTCTATTGAAATATGTGGAATTTTAGCACATTTTTTATGTTCCATAATAACAGTAAGAGTCTCTGAGTGGATTGGCAATATGATAATCTGGCTATCTAAATATTTATGATTTGATTAATTAATATGTCACTGTATTTTAATCTCTTGTATTTATTGTTATATCTTAAATATGTTTTTATATGTAAGATTTGTTTTTTATGTGTTGCTTTTATGACTTGCGGAAAGTTGAAAAAAGTGTATCTATCTATCTATGCTATGTAAATTTTGTAGTGGTGCTGACTTCATAGCCAAGGTTTACTGGCCCCAGGACTCTCCCTTAGCACAGGTTAACTGTGGAGACTTTTTGTTGGATCCTTTCCCAGTCAATGGGGTTACAAACTGGAATGGCCGCTGTCTCCCCTTCTTTTTCCCCTGGCCATAGAAACCCTAACTGTGACCATACGCCAGTCTGAGGAGATTGTGGGCATCTGCAACCCAGGAGGCCATTCAACCATATATTTGTATGCAGACAACATCCTCCTCACTCTGACTGCTCTAACTAGTGGACGCTAACCTACACAATAAAGACCAGATATGGTGCAATGACACCATTTGCACGGGGGCAACATGCTCAATAGGAATCCATGCTGCATGGCAGGGATTCTATCCTTGCATCATATTATCACTCATGGGGCCCTCACAACTTTTGAGATGCTCAGGGAGGATATGACTTACCACTGGATAAACAGTGGCGATATACGCAATTATGTCACTCTCTCTACAGTTAGTTAGGGGTTATGCCTTGGCTACTCCTGACATCCCTGGTGTTTACTTGTCTCAACACCTGGGGGTACTTCAGAGTAGTAATGTTGGTCTGATATAATCTGCTGATAAGACACTTCTGCTCCCAGCCACAGTTTAAGAGGCTATTTACTGTAATTTTAGGGGATCATAGAATCACCACCAGCCAAGCATACGCTGTACTTTTACCAGTATCCCCCCCAACATTGTTTGGGGCAATTGGTCTGTCTCCACTTGTTTCTACCTGCTCCCTAATTTTTCCCTTCCTCTTTTTCGTCCCTCAAATTTATCTTGTAAGCTGTCATCACTCCCAGGTCAACTCTTTCTCTTGTGCACATGTTTTTAGGTGGGGGTGGAATGTTTGAGAACCCAGGCACTCCTAGGCAACCATAGGGAGCTCAGTGGTGTAATATAAAATAATGGAGCCCAACTGTAGAATGTGATGAGGGTCCCTGTGTCTCCCATATCTCACCCTGAAGGGTTGGGGCCCTCCAACAGGGTGGGGGACACCTGCACCACGGTGGCTGTAGGGGCCTGTGCTACAACCCTGAGGGTGCCATATTACCACTCCACCCCTGTTCCAACCCTACTATCCAGCATCTTTGGACATTTAAGCTGGTGCCTTTAAGTGGTCTATTGAAAGATCTTCCATTGGAGTCTCAGCTCCTCCCCCAACTGACACGGCTATCTAAGTCCTTTTTACCAAAACATCAAAGGGGAGCCCCTCCTGTGTTTGAATCCAGAGGTCTGGCTTCCCCCTCTGTTTCCATGGGATTGGGCTTTCCAGCCCAAGTGCAGTGTCAGTAGTTAAGTAGCAGATGCAGATTTCCCCCCCACTCTTTTCTTTCTCAGAAATTGAGTCAAGCACTGGTAATAGATCTATTGTGTGAGGTGGCCTTTCATCCTTCTGCGGGCCAGCAGAGGAATTAAACTGGCAGAGTAAAGGGATGGGGTCTAAGACCTGTAATCTGATTATATCTGAGCCAGGAAAATATACACATTCTTAAAGTGCCATTAGGAGTATATGTTCATACCAAGATTGAGAGTTTACTGGGCCGTGTAGGCCCAAGTGGAGCAAAACTGAAACCTGGTGCATATTTTTCCTATTATTTAGAATTCAGTTAAGTACCACAGACTTTTAGTAGGCATTACAGACTTACACCATGAATGTCCACTCACATTAAAAGGCCCACCACAGGTTAGTACCAATTCTTGAATGGTCCTTTCTGCAACAGGTTAGCTCTGCATAGATACTGGGCTGTACAAAATGGTAGTCTTATACATACTGCCCTACTGTTGGACTTGGCCTCTCCGAAGGGTCACCTCAGACCTTTTTCCTTCATCCCTCCTGTTTTCTGAATTTCTGTTGGCATCAGGACTCTGTGTACTTTTTCACTGATAACCAGAGCTAAAGTGCTTGTGCTCTCACCCTAAAACATGGTAAAATTGGCCTTTACCTGATTGGCACATATAATTTAATTGTAGGTCCCTACTACTCAGTACTATATGTACCCAGGGCCAGTAAATGAAATGTTAATAGTGGGTTTTGAAGCGCTCATTGTGCCACCCACTATAGTAGCACGGTAAAACATGGCCCAGGCCTTCCATTGAAGTCTGTAGTACAGTTTTAAACTGCCAATTCAACCTGACAAAACAAACCTTTTGGCAGGTCTAAACCTTCATTTTTATTATTACATATAAGTAACCCCAAGTAAGGCACTAAATGGCCCATAGGGCATGATGCATTGTATTTAAAAAGTAGGGCATGTATTTTTAAGTTATGTATATCGTGATAATGAAAACTCCTAAATTTATTTTTCACTAATGCAAAGTCTGCCTCTCCAATAGGATACAATTGGGTTGCCTTGTTACATTTAAAAAGTGGTAGTGGTTGATCAAAAACAGGTAGATATGTCATGTTTGGACTCAAATGAATTGTAATTTAAAAGTCTCTTTAATGGCAAAGTTGAGTTTTACATTTTGAAAATGCCACTTTCAGAAAGTTAGCATTTTCCTGTCCAAATGTTTCTAAAGTCTTCTAGCTGCTGGGCCTGTTAATGTCTCCCACATTAAGAATGCAAATTGCATCCAGAGAGTGAACAATAGTGCATGGGTGTAGCTGAGGAGGCCCATTCTGTCTGGATTGTTGGGGATGGAGCTGTTCTTTGCCCCACTTACATATCAAAGGGCTGTATCAGCACACAAATAAAGGAACCTGATACTAGCCTTCCATCACCCTAGATTTCTAGAAGTCTTGGCAGGGGAAGGGGAGGGCTTCCAAAACCAGATGTGAAGGAGACTAGAGAATTCCCCCACTTCAAAGGATGGCACCAGGAATAAATATCGGACCTCTTGAGTCACTCTTCAGTACACTCCTGGACCTGTGGACATTACAGAAGATGGCCTTGTTGCTTGAGATCTGCCTTGCTCCCCAGAGGACTGCAGTGCTTGCTGAGACCTGCCCTGCTCTCTGTAAAGGAAGACTGGACCAGCTCTCTTCATCCCAGGCTATGTGAGTCACCCCAAGGGTCAGTTGACTGACATCCTGTTCTGAGCTACAGGGACACAACAAGCTCCAGAGGCCTCCCTGCAACTGCCCAGCTGATCTACTACAGTTGGACCTGCCTGGACCTGCAACTGGACCTACGTGTGCCCTGCTCGGCTCTGCTAATGTAAGTCCCTGATCTGCAATAGGTGCCCTCCCAGGGCCTGGACCTTGGTTGGCATCAGATTGCACTCCTCTACAAGAACAGGTGAAATCCTGAAGTTTTGGTCACTTTGCGCGAGACTTCTAAAAGGTAACTGTTTCGGCAGGGCTACCATGGTCCCTGTGTTTAGCCCATGCGATTTCATGGTCAGCCTGAACTTGTGATTTTCTTCTGGTGTAGCACGACCAGATGGCTGTGAGTGGCACTTTGTGCTTCTATGCGTAATACCTACCTAAAACTTAAAAGTTGCATATCTCTGATTGTACTGTTTGGATTTTGTTGTTTTTGTCTCAGTTTATTTTTGGAAATGTACTCTATTTTTCTACAGGGACTTGGGATTTTTTGTGTTGTGTTTCGTTTTATTGCTGTTTCCGTGCTCCATAAATACCTTACACCTTTCCTCTGAGTTAAGCCTGACTGGTTTGTACCAACTTGTTAAGCAAAGGTTAATTTTAATTACTTTTATTGTGCACCCTGATAAGGATTGTGGTTGTTGTCTGAGTGGGGCTTGCACCCCCTCAAAATTTCTTATACAGCACATCTGCACACATGTGTGCTCACATGTAACCAGCTCAGAACTTTTTACCCTAGCAGTGCTGTAACCGCCTTATCCTAAAAGATGGACATTGTTGGTTAGCACTCTCAGTCCATTTACTGTGAATTTATACAGAGTAAAACTCAGTACATGAGGCTCTGTCACAGTAAAAGTTCAAAAATCAGGTAGTCAAAAGCAAAAACCCAAGGGTGTAAAATGGTTACAGCCCATGTTGTTCAAGCCTACATAGTCTGCAAAGACTACTGTTTCTTGCTTGAAAATCCTGGATGCATATAACATATTACAGAGGCAAATAATGCTTAGACACTTTGGAATGTAAGGGGTTCAAACTTTGGAAATAGTGAGAAAATATTTTCTATTCAGCTACTTATTTTAAATGTGCATAGAGTTATAGATTTCAAACAGATTTTGTAATCTGATTTGATGATAACATATATTTCAACGGTTTGAAGAAGTTTTAAAGCATACTTGATTCATCTCTAAAATTACATATATGGAGTTGAACTAAAAATTTGTCAGGGTTAATACCAATGGAGTCAGTGACCAAATCGGTGTAGAAGAAGTGCTGCTCAAAGAGATGCATAAATAAGCAGACCTCTTCAATAGTCTTTGTGCAAAGAAGATTTAAATAATTATTTTGTTACCTCATAAGACTAATAAATAGGGTAACTGTAATGTTCTACATATATTGAAATTATTGATACTTTGTAGATGCACTAAATGCAAATGACAATGAATCAGAGAGACTGTGTAATCTACCCCTTACGTTTCAAGGAGACATAAAGGTGGTCATTTTGACTTTGGTGGTTAAAACCGCCCACTGCCGCTGTGAAGGGCTCCAAAATACCACCACTGCGGCTACCATCCATCCGCATATTATGAGCACTGCCGGACTTCCGCCACTAGAAGGGCAAAAATCCAGCAGTATTCATGGTGGTGGGTGGTGGTAAAGTGGCGCTGCTACGACCAGCACTGCCACACCAGTAGAATGCCGTCAGCCGTATTATGACAACTAATACAGCCTGGCAGTGTTCTGCTGGCAGTAACAGTGCCCCTCCCCCTTCCCTGCCAGAAGACCTCCTTGCTCAAGGTAAGTCGGGCTTCCGACAGGGGAGTGGGGTGGGAGGATAGGGGGTGTTGTGTGTGTGTGTCTGACTGAGTGCATAAATGTGTGAGTGAGTGTGTGAATGTGTCTGTGTGTGTTGTTGTATGCGTGTGAGTGAATGTGTGTAAGAATGGTGAAGTGAGAGCGTCTGCATGTCAGTGTGATTGTGTGTAGGAATGTGTGCAAGCATGCATGTTTGCCAGTGTGAGTGATTGGGTGTATGCATGGTGTTTGTCTGCAGGGGTGTGTGTGTATGGGGGAGTGGGAGGATTGGAAGGGGTGACTTTGGATCGGGATTGAGGGTGTGTGTTTGGATCGGAGGGGTGGGTGTGTGAGTTTGGATCAGGGTGGGGGTGTGTGTTTGGATTAGAGGGGGTGTGTTTGTATCAGAGGAGGTGTGTTTGGATCGGAGAGGGTGGGGGGTGCATTTGAATGTCGGGGTGGGGGTTAGTGTGTGTATGGGTGTGGGGGGGTCTGGTGTGTGTTGGGGAGCCACCTACCCTTGACAGGGAAGGAATTCCCTGTCACCGGTATTGCCTAATGCCATAGTTTTCGTGCCGTTGCTGATGGCACAAAAACCATGGTGGTAGGCAGGCTCATAATGCTGGCGGTCGTACTGTGTCGGCTGCCGGGATGAAGATTGACATCTCCGGCCTGGCAGCTGATACCACCATGGTGGTATGAGTGGAGAAGTGGCAAGTTGGCTGCAGCCAACCTGCCATTCTAGTAATGTGGCGGTATGTACCGCCAACCTGTTGGCGGTATTACCACCACATTAACACTCACCGCTGGGGTCATAATGACCCCAAAAGTGTCATTATCATTTACAGAATCAAGATTGACCCTACATTAACAAGGTGTCAGATCTCTGAGGCTCACATTAAAGCTCAAAACAGGAGACTGCATACACCTGCATGCACCTTCAAGACACCTAAAGCACCACTCACTTCATCGTACATCTTTGCCTGACAATGCTTCATAAGTTCCATCCGGCAATTTATCCTGCATTGTTCATCATTAGGCCCTAGCTTTCTGCATGTTTATTGTTATCTTCCTTCTCAGGATCTTTGATCCTAGTCAGTCATCATGTCTGTGCTAGTGCTCTCTGCTTGCCTCTTGAATAACAGCTCCTTCAGTCTCTGGGGCATCCTCAGTTCTACACTGTAGCCTAGTTGGTTGTGGAGCTGGCTACAGCATACCATCACCCAGAGGGTGTTCTGTGTGACTCATGTCCTGTCTACTATCTAAATAACAAGCCAAAGTGCTCTACTGAATACCAAGATGGTTTCAGCATATTTTTCTACCTCTTCTCCTGTATCCCTCATATGCTGGACTACAGTGTTCCTACCGCTGTCTAGAGTATATAAAGGGAAAGGCAGGACAAACAAAGGATCCACTCTATAGATATGTCAATCTGATACAATGATGAGTTAATTTGAACTTTTCCTATGAATCTATTCTGTGTCCCTCTCAGGTGCTTCCACAAGTATTAATAATCAGGGTGGGTGAACAATTTTGCTTTGCCATGGAGTCCGAGGAGTTTTGCCCACTCTGCATTCCGCTAGGAGCGGGGAGTTCTGACAAACCTCTGCCTCCACCACATGACAGAGTTTTATGCTGCATATGGCTCACCAACTTTAAGTTGGGGAGCAAGAATTTGTGCCCCCTACCATGATTTGTGAGCACTAGATCACCTCCCGGTGAGCTTTCTCAACGAGGGGGGTTGCACCAGATTGCTACTGTTTGCGCTGAGAAAGCTACTGCTCTAGTTCAAAATATACTCGAGCACCAGAAAGAAGCAGTGTCCTCTGGAACACTAATTTTTTTTACAGCACTGAACAAGCTCCTGGTAGTAAAAATCAGCATGAGAAGCGTGATGTGCCTGAATTCTGCCCACTCACGGAACTCAGTGAAACTCTGTGAGTTCCACCCAGGCCTAATTAATATACATATAAGGTTGTTATGGTTCTCTAGGAGGAAAAAAAAAACATGCCAAACAATATAAAAAAAAACAGGATGGAAAAATTGATAAGCCAAAACATGCTTCAGTGTTGACTCCTGCAATGGGGATGGTGACAGTGATAAGATAATCAGACAGCTGGCCTTTTTGAGCATTAGTATTGCTACGTCCTAGCGAAGGTCACCAAGTGCATGTAAGTGACCTACCTGTTCCAAAAATGGTGAGGTACAAACAAGCATTCAAGTTAAGACCTAATTCTGTATAGGTCATGTAGGAGTATTCTTATATTCACGCACGCGAATGGAACGCGATCAGGAAAAGAACTTTAAACAAACACGAGCGAGAGGTGATTACCGGATCCACGGCATACAACTTACTGATCAGGTGTTGGAAGCATACTCGAAGGTACTGTTCAGCAATTATTTTGTAATCCTTGGCGTTGTGAATTAGTTGTGGCACGAGCACCTCACCCTGCGCTAAGAACCCCGGCACCAGGCTTAACGTGCACGCGCATTGGTTGCTGGGATACGACGCGACGCTAAGCAACGCTAGAACCGCGCTTCTTGCACAGGAAACTGTTGCTAGGAGACGAAACGCCACGCTAAGCAACGCTAGAGATGCGCTTCCTGCACAGGGAACTGTTGCTAGGAAACAAGACGCCTAGCAAACAACGAGGAAGCTTTCAGCACGCGCGTGCCGCGTGACGAATATATTACGGGGGAACGCTTCTCCTGAACGGATCTTGATCATTTGAATAAAATAAATTGGTAGAGAATGACTCCACTTCTCTCAGAATGGCCACGAATAACCAAGGCATAATACCGCCACCACAATTTTTATCACATCCAGGATCTCCATGCATTCCATGGGAAGAGTGGATTGACATTTTTGAAAACTATTTGGTGGCACTTGATGGAAAAGACCTAAGACCTACTAGAAAGAAAGCAATTTCACTCAGTGCCTTAGGTCAAGAAGGTCAACGTATATTTAAGTACCTACCTTCCATAGTACAGCAAGAAGATCAACAACCGATGGATGTTTTCACGGAAGCAGTGAAGAGATTGGAAAAACGAAATAATTCAATGTTGTTATGATTAGACATAAATTTTATACACAACCGCAACAGTTGGGAGAAAGTATTGACGATTTTGTTTCCAGATTGAGGAAACTAGCTACGAAGTGCCAATTTGGAACAATGACTGATGAGTTAATTTGTGACCAATTAATTGTACAATGCCGCAGTAAAATAATGCAAGAGAGACTGTGGGCAGCGAAAAATCCCACCCTACGAGATGCTATAGAGATTGCTAAAGTAGTTGAACAATCTGAGTATTGTATGAGAGAAAAGGAGAGGAAGGAAAAAATAGATGCGACCAACATGAGTGCTAATGTTAATGTGAATGCTGTGAACAAAGTAGTTTATGAGGATAATGAAGTATTAGCGGGTGTAAGCTCTACACGCAAAAATATGAGCAAGACCGGTATGGGTGGGAAATTTGAAAATAGACCGTGTACGAGATGCGGTAGCAAATTTCATAACTCTGAATGCAAATCTTGTTTTGCAATAGGAAAAGACTGTATGAAGTGTGGGAAGAAAGGCCACTTTGCACGTATGTGTAAGACCATGTCCAACAAATATAGCGTAGGTGTGGTGAGAAATGATTCTGTTTGTGATGAAGGACGTGATAGAGTATTAGCATTGGGTGATAGTGTGGCATCACATAATGATAAGCCTCCGAGACCTACAGCGAATTTTATGATAAGAGGCAAAGGAGTACAGCTGATGATTGATTCAAGGTCACTATATACTATTTTACCCCAAAAACTATTTTTACAAGAGTGGCCAGCTGTCAGACTTTTGCCCAAAGATATTAGTCCAGGCGGCTATCAGGGAGAGAAAATTGACATCCTGGGATATATGTGGGCTAAAATTGAGTTTGGGAAAAGGCATATCAATGGGAAAGTATATATAGCCGACAGTGGTCCACCAATCTTGGGGTGGCATCATCAGTATGACCTTGATATTAAGACTGATCCACGAGCCCATGAGAATGTTATGTTGGTGGGTAGTGATAGTGTGGATGAGATTTTGGAGGATTACAAGGAAGTTTTTAAAGATACCTTAGGAGAACTTCATGGCTATGTACATAAGATTAAGGTGAAGAAAGATGCTATCCCAGTTCAACATAGGTTGAGACGAGTACCAGTTTTGGCTCGTCAAGAAGTGGGGAGGATGATTTCTAAAATGGTACAGGAGGGTATTATTGAGCCAATAGAAACTTCCAGTTGGATTTCTCCGGTTGTCATTAGTGGAAAATCAGATGGAAGTCTCAGATTTTGTGTCGATCTCCGCACACTCAATCAGAACATCGTAGTGGACAATTATCCATTACCCAATATCAATGAGTTAATTTTGTTGCTGCAAGGAGGGAAGTATTTCTCCAAGCTTGATCTTAGAAGCGCGTATCATCAGATTAAATTGCATACGGAGTCTAAAGAGGTTACGGCTTTCATTACCATGGAAGGAATTTTCCAATTTACAAGGATGCCGTTTGGCCTTGCATCGGCTGCAGGAGTCTTCCAAAGGTTGATGACAGAATTGTTTAAAGGGGTAGAGAATGTTATATATTTCCAGGATGACATTCTGGTATTTGGAGACTCAATAGATAGGCATAATGAGGTTTTGAGGTGTGTGTTGGATAAGATCAAGAGTTCTGGTTTAACATTGAAGAAGGAGAAATGCAGATTTTTAGTGAATGAGATTGAGTATTTGGGGTATACATTGTCTGAACAAGGTGTTAAACCAAAGAAAAATTAGCTTGATGCTATTGGAAATGCACCCCCCCCCTCAGGATAAAGATCAACTCAGGTCATTCCTTGGTCTAATAGAGTACTATTCAAAGTTCATACAAAATTTTGCGGACAAGACAGAGGAATTAAGAAAATTGTTACGTAAGGGACAAAAGTTTGTGTGGGGTGTGGAACAAAATATTGCATTTCTGAATATTATGAAAGAGATGTGTGAGGCGCAAGTTTTGGTTCCATTTGATGTTAATGCTAAAACATTGATTACGGTTGATGCGAGTGCCATTGGTTTGGGTGCAGTGTTATCACAAATGCATGGCAATGTAGAGAGGACGGTGGCATTTGCTTCCAGATCATTAACCATCTCGGAACGTAATTATTCCGTTATCGAGAAAGAAACTTTAGCTGCAACCTGGGTGATGGAGTACTTTAGAACATATGTGTGGGGGCGCAAGATTATTCTTCGCACCGACCATCAACCTCTATTGAGGATATTGCTACCAGGAGGGGTGGGCAAAGTGTCAGCTAGAATGGCCAGGTTGGCATCGCGGTTACAGGAGTATCAGCTTGAGGTACAGTATATTCAAGGTTGGCGTAATGTTAGAGCGGATTGTTTGTCTCGCTTGCCACAAGATTGGCAGGTGGTGGATAAGGAAGGTGTGCAAGAACGTGAGGAAGAAGGGGCAGTGGCAAGTATTGAGGATGCGCTGGAGTGTTCTCAAGGTGCAATTTCCCAAGAGGAATGGTGTAAGTGTATGGAGAGTGACATCGCCATGAAGGGGGTGGTTAAGTTGATCAAAGAGGGTGGTAGGAGAGAAAGTGCTCTTAATGTTCGTATTCTCCCTTTCGTGAAGGTGTTGGAAGAATTATCATTGACTAAGGATGGGTTTGTTTTGAGAGGGGACAAGTTTGTACCTCCTGAAGAGTTAAGGGTTAAACTGTTTAGGTTAGCCCACGAAGGCCATTTGGGTCGGACATTAACTAAGAAAAGGTTGAGGGAGCAATTCTGGTGGCCTGGGCTAGATGCTGATGTAGACATATGGGTTAAGAACTGTAGTGATTGCAAAGAGGGTGAAAAGAGACTTAAAGTAGGGAAACAAAGTGTGGTTGGGTCGATACCTGACCCCGGGAAAGAGTGGCACACAGTGTGCATGGATTTCATTGGCCCACTTGGGGGAGTCAGTCAGGATGTTAGGTGTGCCTTGGTCATGGTAGATGTAAATTCACGTTGGTTGGTTGTGAAGTTTTTAAGGGATATTACCACCACAAACACAATTAAGGCAATGAAAGAAGTGTTTTTGGAAGAGGGGTGTCCTGAAAAAGTCATCACTGACAACGGTACGCAATTGACGTCGTTTGAAATGGAACATTTCTTAAGGTCATGTGGTATTGACCATTCTTGCACCTCCTTGTACAATCCCCAAGCAAATGGAATGGTGGAAAGGTATAACCGTATGGTGAAAGGCATTATTCAGATGGCATTGAATAGCAGGAAAGATGTACAAGAAATGGTCAATGATCTAGTTTGGGCCTATAGAACAACTGTGAATGGGGGAACGGGGAAAACACCTTTTATGGTAATGAGAGGCAGACAAGCTGGGCAAAATTGAACCCTGTATGGATGAATAAATTACTTAGGAAAGGTGAAATACATGTGGACGTTTCACTTCCTGTACCAAAAAATGGGAAGGTGATTGAAGTTGGGGATTTGGTGAAAATACGATCAGGACGTGTGTGTGGTGGTCTTACGAAATTTTGAGGACCTTGGAAGGTGAAGGAAGTTCATGATTTCCATGTAGTATTGGAGAATGGTCAACGTTGGAACAAAAGGAGAATAGCTTTATATTGCAAGGCTGGTGGAAGCCATGGTCCTGAATGTGGAAATGAAAATGTGGGTGGCTGTAATAGTTTCTTGTTTATGTCAGATGAGGAATTGACGAGGAGTGATTGTATACATGATGAGGAACAAATATCGAATGGTTTGCATAGGCCCACTACTGTTGATTTGCATAGGCCCACTTCTGCCATTAACACTGCCATTAGTGATGGCTCTCACACACGGGGGCTGGGTCCCAGATGCCAGAGGATTCCGGCTTATTTAAATGAATATGTCATGTATTGTGATGATATCTAGTGTGGAATCAAATGCACTATAATAGGGTGTATCATTTTTTATTTGTTTTCATTTTTATTGTTGTTTGCTTTAACTTTTTTATTGTAGTTGTATTGTGTTTTCTCTTATGTTTTGTGTAAAGGGAGTGGATATGTTATATTCACGCACGCAAATGGAATTGTCATCGCACGTTCTGTGATGACAATTACATTCCGGAGGGGAGGGGGATTCGAGAGGAGGCGGTTGAGAGAGATGGCTGAGGACGGAGACGCTGGTGTAACCTTCGCAGCGTGTTTGTATTGTACTTCTGATCTGGAATAAATTAAGATAAAGACTCTTCATGTCATCGTTCTTTACATACACTACAACAAGTATTTAATTGGGGAAGGAGCTGGCCTGCCCGACACCAATGAAGCCACCATTATTCACTGAACACTGGGTGCTGATCATGTATCTTACAATTCTTAATCCACCTGCCATATTAGAACATTTTGCATTACTCTCAAATAAATGGAAAAGGCAGTTTATAAAGGGGAAGACAAACAGATTATGAATTACCTTTTTATATTATCAGGAGGCATAAAAAAGGAGACAAGACTAAATCATCAACGTACAATAGGAAGAAAGGAAATGAACGAGGAGAAAGGGTCTGAAGCTAAAAGCCCTATATAACCACATGTTTCTCTCTCTTCACAGGAAACTGAATCCGTGAAACTACTGTATGTATCCAGAGTACGAGAGCAACCCCTAACACAAACTTAGGGGCATATTTATACTCCGTTTGCGCCGAATTTGCGTCGTTTTTTTCGACGCAAATTAGACGCAAAACTAACTCCATATTTATACTTTGGCGTTAGACGCGTCTAGCGCCAAAGTTCATGGAGTTAGCGTCATTTTTTTGCATGAACACCTTCCTTGCGTTAATGATATGCAAGATAGGCGTTCCCGTCTTAAAAAATGACTGCGATGCATATGCGTCGTATTTATACTCCCAGGCAAAAATGACGCCCGGGAGTGGGCGGGACTAAAAAACCCGCAGTTGCGCCGGATTTTAGCGCCTGGGTCAGGGCAGTCGTTAAGGGACCTGTGGGCTCAGAATGAGTCCAGAGGTGCCCTCCCAAGCCCCCAGGGACACCCCCTGCCACCCTTGCCCACCCCAGGAGGACACCCAAGGATGGAGGGACCCATCCCAGGGAAGAAAAGGTAAGTTGTGGTAAGTATTTAAAAAAAAAAAAAAATTGGCATAGGGGGGCCTGATTTGTGCCCCGCTACATGCCACTATGCCCAATGACCATGCCCAGGGGACAGAAGTCCCCTGGGCATGGTCATTGGGCAAGGGGGCATGACTCTTGTCTTTGCTAAGACAGGAGTCATGTTAATGGCTTCTGGGTGCCCCAAAAAAATGGCGCAAATCGGGTTAAGACGTTTTTTTTGCCTCAGCCTGACTTGCCCCATTTTTGGACGCCCAAACGCCATTTTTCCCTACGCCGGCGCTGCCTGGTGTACGTGGTTTTTTTTTACGCACACCAGGCAGCGCCGGTCGGCTAACGCCGGCTAACGCCATTCAATAAATATGGCGCCCGCATGGCGCTTCAGAATGGCGTTAGCCGGCGCTAATTTTTTTGCCGCAAAACTGCGTTAGCGCAGTTTTGCGTCAAAAAGTATAAATATGGGCCTTAATATTGAAAGACCAAAGGAACCCATATATTGATTGAACTATTAGTGCTGAGTACATAAATCCAGAGGCAAACTACAAACCACAGTCACTAAGATTAAATGTGGTATTTAAGATGTTAGAAATTATAGAGAAGGAAAGACATGATACAAATAAAAATTGATTTATGAATTAGAAGTTAATTGCATGTATATTGAGGTCTTACATTATATAACAAAAAGGGGAGAGTAAATAGGAGAACAGATTAATTAAGAGAATTCCTTAGAGATTGCTAATGGTCCTGAGGAAGTTACAGAAGCACTAGTAAAAAGAATTCTTGACAGTTTTGTTAATGTAGAAGGCTGGCAAAACCAGGCACATTGTGCAAAGAGTCTGGGCAACCACATGGTGGTTTACAGAGGTAAAATTTAGACCACCTAATGCTATAATTTTTATAGTAGCTTGGACGAGCAGTTTGGCCAATCTTGGAGAAGTGCAAAGCATTTGTTGTACTCACAGTTTCAACAAATGAAGACACACACTCAAAGGAATCATTTAAGACCAATTTACAAAAATACTTCAGATTTTTATAAATTTGTAAGACCAAGATCATCAAAATTGGGGAGGGGGGACTTTCTAAGTTATGATTTAGAAAATGTCTTGTTTCTGTGCGTAATTGCGCACCATAGGAATCAATGGGAGAAAACTTTAAAAATACATACAAAGTTAGACAAAGTGTTTACCAATGTGTCCTTCTGCTTTTAGGTTGAGGTTGTCAAGCTGTCCTGTGGACCAGCCAAAGGAGTTTGGGTGGTTCCTGGTTTTGACAGGAAGAGATGCTGAAAAGCCCTTGGAGCTGGTGCAGGACCATTGTAGGGGACCAATTTGAAAAGCAATGCACAGGTGGATTTCAAGGTGAGTCTGGTGGGTCCCCTTGGAGTGTAGAAGTCACAAGGGGTGGGAGACCCTCAGACCACAGGTGGTTCTCCAGTGATGGGCCCAGGGAGGCCTGGTGCAGCGCAGATAGATGAGTCAATAGCTATGTGCAAAGGTGTCCTTGGAAGCAGGAGGGAGGTCAATTTGAGTGTTGCCTGCAAGTCAACAGGGCCATTCTGGTGAGTGGTTCTGGTATTTTATGAAGTCCCTTGAGTGGGGATTCCTCCTGGTCCTTTTGGAGTCTAGTGTGGACTTTTCCTCTTGGTGTCCAATGTTGAGTACCCAGTACCCCAGGCTATTGCACAGTTCAGCCACAGGACAATGCAGTGCCACCAAACTTAGCACACTTGAAGGGTTTGTCCTCTGGGTCTGTCTAGTGAAATTTGGTCTGGCTGTGACATCTGGTTCCTTGGTCAGCAGCCGGTCAGAAAACTGGACTTCACTAGTCTTTGGGACTTTGTTGCAAAACAGTGATGCTTTTACTCTGAGGGGAGATCTTCGATGATTTTCAGAAATGTGGAGGTCCTCTGGGGATTTTCGGAGTCTGTCTGATGTCTGAGCAACTCCTCAGCTGTGATAGTCGAGTCCTGGGTGCAGCAGGCAGGGTTTGACCCCTTTTTCTTTGTGCAGCAGAAATGCAGTTCTCGAGACTTGGATCTTCTTTGTCGCTGGTCTTCATGTGTACTTGGAATCTAATCTGCAGGTCTAGGGGTGACCACTAAATATTGCATTTAGTGGGCATTTAGGGGACTACCTGGTAGTGACCAACGGGTCACCTCAGGGTGGCAACACCCAGTATGTGACCACTTCCTGTGGGCAGAGAAGACTTCCCTAGCCCTGATAAGCTGTTGTCTTACTATGCAAGATGGAGGAAAATTAAATGGGGAAGTCAATTCTCATGTAACATCTTAGGGGTGGTGTAAGCTGAGGGTACCAGTTTGGATTTATAATTCAGAGTTGTTTGATACCAAACAACCCAGGGTACAAAGTGGCCATTATGTAGCTATGAAACTCATACTGACCAGTGTCCAGCACAGGAATGTAAAATGGCTGATATGTTCACTTATTATGTCCCAGGTTTGGCAGGAACACAGTAGGGTCATATTGCTCATGCATCTATGCCCACACATGCAGAACAGTGCCCCCTGCTTTAGGGTTAGAAGGCTTGCTAGAGGGGTGACTTAACTACATTGCATAAAGTGTGTAGTGGACAAGTCACACAGGCTGTATGTCATGTCAGTTTTGTATTTTAGGATTTCACCAGGACACTCCGTATGCAATGGCAGTGCTGGGAGCAATTAGATGCATGGTCTCTGAGGGTGGCACAATCTGTGCTGCTGTCCTCAAGGGCCTACCCTTAGTAGCCCATGCCCTGGGTACCTAAGTACCATTTACTAGGGACTTATAGTGGCAGCTAAAGGTATTCCCAATTGTGACAATATTTTTATCCATTTTAGGGGAAGAACACTGGCACCGGTGACCTGGTTAGCAGGTGCCCAATGCACTCCAGCCTAAGTTGCATTCAGTAACCTGGCAAAAAGTGGGGGATTACTGCAACAAGGGAACAGTTTTCCACAGTTTAATACTAAGAATTATTGAAAATATAATTTTGTAGCACAAACCTTAATTAAAATCCACAAATTATGCAACTGAAGCAGAATAAAATGGAGAAATGTTTTTTTAATGAAAATTGAAGTTCTTCCAAATTTCTTTGTTAACAGGTTTCTTGCAATGTGGGGGAAATATGTTGCAACTTAAGAGGGCACTCTCTGATGCTAGTAATTTCAAGCAAATGCCTTTCTGTTTTTCAGTCTGAGTAAATATGTTTTTGTACAACAAAAATAATCAGAACCAGAGTGGGGAGCAGCCACATTGTATGTCCCTCTTGCCTTCATCCACTACCTCTATTTTGGCTCTTCTGGAGGAACAGATGTATGGAATTTTCTTCAATTTTCTTCACCTTGGAAGAGCTGAGGCTCGCTAAATATGAAGTATAATTTATTTCCGATGTCTAGGGATTACACTTTCCTTAGTGTCCAGCTTCCTTGTCCCACCTCACCCATCTTTCCCAACCTTCACTCTGTCAAAATGAGACTATAGAAGTTGGTGAACATACATCAGGGGAGAGGAACAGACAAACACTGAATCAACGTGTGGGTAATTTTGGACTTGGCCCTCTCTGCAGGGTCACATCCAAACTTTGCTAAAGTGCTCGTGATCACTTCCTAAACTATGGTAAAATTGTCTCACACAAGATTGGCATACTTAATATACTTATAATTCCATAATAAAGTGATACACCACATAAAATTAGTAAATTAAATACTACGGGTTGTCCTGCAGCACTTATTTTGCCACCCACCTGATGTCCCTTAAACATGCCCCAGGCCTGCCATTGCATCCTGAATGAAGTAACTGCCAGTTCAACTTCCCAATATAGCTCCCTTGCCAAGCAATCCCTTTTTATTGCATATAAGTTACCCCAAGGGTAGGCCCTAGGTAGGACATAGGGCAGGGTGCATTGTAATTAAAAGGTCAGACATGGACTTTTAAGTTTTACATTTCCTGGTAATGAACAACTGCTAAATTTGTTTTTCACTACTGCAAGGCCTACCTTTCCCATAAAATATTACATTTAATAAGAGCTAACATTTGATTAGTAAAAGGTAAGGATTTCATGTTTAGTGTCTCACGAATTGTAAATTAAGATCCTCTTTAATCGTAAAGCCGGATTTTAAGTTACAATTTTGAAAATGCCATTTTTGATAGAGTTGGCATTTTCCTGCTCTACCTAATTGGTGCCTTCAGCCTCTTCCTAGGTCACATAATTGTGTGTAGTTGGCAGTTGGTCTTTGTATATTCCTCCCAGACAGCCACACAATAGGGGGATTAGGTGTGCACAGATGGGCCGTCACTAGCAGGATGGGGAGAAGCAGAGCTAGGCGCAGCCCCACTTGTAACTGAATAGGATTTGTCACCACTGCTTTGTTCATGCAGCCCTACTGGAGCCAGGGCAGGGAAGGCAGGAACTTCAAGCGCTTTAAAGGGAATTCTCTAGTAACATCTACTACTTCAAAAAAAGCTTCAGGTATAAAAATAGGCCCCTCATACTCTTCAGCTCACTTTCTGGACCTGCAAAAGTACTCCCAGAGGATGCATTCCTTTTGTGGTCTGCTGTGTACTTCAGAAGACTGCTTTGCTGCACCAGGAAGGACTTCTCAGTTGCTTGAAGCCTGCCTTGATCCCTCAGGGGCCTGCCCTGCTGCTTTAGCCCTGTTTCACTGCTGAACCCAGGGCTACCAGAGTGACTTTAAGGGCTCATTGGCTGGCTTCCTGATTAGAGCCACAGGGATAGAAAAGGCTTCAACCATCTTAAACCCACACCTGGACCTAGCCTGAGCGAGTCCTATACCGAAGTGGTGACCCTCCAGTCCTGGGCCATTAGTGGTGGTATTAAAGGTGCCCAGATCACTGAAATCCAACATTCAGGACTTGGAAAACATTTTTTGACTAAAAACTGCTCTGAGAACCGAGAACTGACTGGGACCAAGCTGCTAGTCTATAAGCTCAAGATGTATCACCGGTTGGCCTGACTGAGGCAGATCCTGCTTTATTCTTCTCTGTAACAACAAATCTTGTTCAGTGGTCCTTCCCCAAAGGGGCATCTGGCCTTGTGGAACTCTCACCGGCTACAACCTCCAGCCTCATCACACTGGACATTTTTTACTTTTAAAAAAGTGACTAAGTCTGAATGTAGAAATCTTCACCACAACTTCATCCAGTTGCTCCCCGATGATGACACCTCCTCCTCAGACACCACCAGCAGCCTTGAGCTGCTGAACTTTACCTTCTCAGACAGATTTTTTACCTACATTTTCTCTAACTGCAAAGATAAGCTCCAACCTGATACAAACCGATGCACCCCAGTCAGCATATTTTATTTGATTACTTTGACCCTGTCTCGCATGACTAGATGTCCATGGTTGGTGCTTTGATCTTTTAGGTGCTAGTTTTTACCTTAAAATTCAAAAATTCATAACTCTGGTACTACTAATTGTGCTTTATCCCCGTATCTAGCCTATCCTCCCTATCGGTAAGCCTCACCCTATGACTTTCGCCCGGTCTAGCGTGACCAGATGGCTGCGAGCGCAACTTTGTGCTTTTAGGCACTATTTAAAAAAATGAATATCTCTCAGTCTACTCATGTGATTTTTGTTGTCCTGATTTCATTTTATTGATTAAAATACGCACTACTTTTCTGGATTCGTTTGGGATTATTCTTGTGTGGTGTTTTCATTTTATTACTGTTTATGTGCTGCATAAATACTTTACACATTGCCTCTGCAGTAAGCCTGACTGCTTTTGTGTCAAGCTACCAGAGGGTTAAGCACAGATTAATTTAGTGACTTTTATGGTTCACCTTGACAAGGATAGTGGTGTTGCTTGAGCAGGGTGAATACCCTACTCAATCAACAACCCAAAATCTCACAGGTAAAGTTTACTGGCAGAAAGTATGGGTGTGTTGTGTGGTAAGACTTTTGTTGCTATTCATGAATTCTGGAGCTTTTCCGAGGTCGGCGGGACACCATGAGTTGTTGTCCCACGGTGAGGTGGTGCTCCCAAAGATAAGCGCTTCCATTTTGTCTTTGTTGATCCCGAGTCAGTTGTCTTGCATCCATTTGGCAATACTGGTCATGCAGAGGTGGAAGTTGGCCTTTGCAGTGGAGTGGTCTTTTGATAGCGAGTGAGTGAGCTGGGTATCGTCCACATAGGAGGTGATGTTAAGTCTGTGGCTTCTGAGGATGATGGCCAAAGAGGGTCATGTAGGTGTTGAAGAGGGTGGAGCTGAAGGATGAGCCTTGAGGTACGCCGCAGGTAATGTTCTTAGGCTCCAATGTGAAAGGAGGGAGGAGGACTCTTTGAGTTCTTCTGGAAAGGAAGGATCCAATCCATTTGAGGGCATCATCTTGGGTGCTGATGTGGTGAAGCCTTTTTATCAGGGTGGTGGGAGACCGGGAGGTAAAGGAGGATCAGGGCAGCAGATTCTCCTTGGTCCAGGAGGGTTCTGATGTTGTCTAAGGCAGCGATCACACCGGTTTTGGTGCTATGGTTGGAGCAGAATCTGGATTGGGTGGTGTTCAGCAGACCGTTGTTCTCTAGGTAATCCATGAGTTGCTGATTGATGGATTGTTCAAGGACTTTGGCTGGAAAGGGGAGCAGGGAGATTGATCTGTAGTTTTTGAACTTGTTGGATTCAGCAGAAGGTTTCTTGAGGAGGGTTTGATCTTGTTGTGTTTCCAGTTGTTTGGGTAGGTGGCTTAGGTGATAGGCATGTTGAAGATGTCAGTGATCTTGCTGCTGATGGTGCTGTTGCCAAGGTTGAACATGTGGTTTGGACAGGGATCTATGGGAGATCCTGAGTGGATGGAGCGCAGGATGTCGGCAGTGCCTGGTTCCATATGGTGATCCTGTTGTCAGCGGGGGTACCTGTGGGGTCTAAGAGGCTGAGGGTGTTGGTGCTGGTGGGTTGAGATGTGACGTTCCTGTAGATGGTGGATATCTTGTCATGGAAGTAGTCGGCTGAGGGAGTAGCAGAAGTCCTGGGAGGGGGTGATGCTATTTCCAGTCGGAGGAGTTAAGGGCATTGGTCTATTGGCTCTCAGATACTCTGTTCCAATTGCAGTGAGAGGTGCTGATAAGTCTGATGGTGTTTCTGGGGTTTGTTGTGTAGGTGAAATTGACAATGGTGTGGTCTGTCCAGTGAGCTCAGTGGTGCGGCTAGCATATACCCTGCGGGGTGTGTGGGGTCAGGTACTATTTCAATAAGGCCGATGTTGTTCATGCTGTTCAGAAAGTTGGCATTGTTAGCATTGTCATTGAGGTGAAAATTGAGGTCTCCGAGGAAGATCTAGTGTTCAGTGTTGATGGCTCGGGCCAATGAGTTTGGGATTCTGTCACAGAAACTGAGGGGCAGTGGTCTGTAGGTGAGAGTGCCTTTGATGGTTGTTTTTCCATTTATTGTGAGCTGGAAGTTGAAGTGTTCCATAAAATGTGTGGTCATACATCACAGTGGTTCAGTACATGGGTTCTGAATGATGACGATTCCACCTCCATGTTTGTGGATGCGGTTATGGTGGATGATCTTGTAGCTGGGGGCATGGCTAGGGCGATATCGGGTGCATAAGCAGAGGTGAGCCAGGTCTTGGTGAGGAAGACGATGTCGGGGGTGAGGGTGGTGATGGTGTCCCATATCTTGGTTGTGTGCTTGCAAAGGGATCGGGCATTGACCAGGAGGCAATGGACCTGGCAGGGTGCAGTCATTGCCAGAGGGGTGGTGACAGTGGGAAGCGCAGGTATGTTGGTGTTGAAGGACAAATGGCAGTGGCAGCAAGTGTCAGGTCCTGCTGTCAATTGAGCAGAGGTGCAGCAGCAATCCTTGAAGAGGAGTCTGGAGTTCAGGGCAGTGAGCTCAGCTCTGGAGTAGCGGTGGATAGTGGGAGAATCAGGGTTCTTGGTGCTGGGCACAGTCTGGCATGAACGGGCTCAGACAGGCTTGCCTTTGGCTTGCTGGTGGTGTGCCTGCTGCACACTTCCACTGGGCATCTACGCAGCGGCCTCCAATTGTAGTCTTGGGGGATGGGAGGGGCAGCCAGGGAGGCTGAAGTGCCGGAGTGGGAAAACAGCAGGATTGGGGAAACGGTGGGAGTGGGTGGGAAAAAAGAGACAAGATACAGATCCAGGATACAAAGAGGAAAAATTAATAATTCACAGCAGATTACCAGAGAATAAATAGAAATGGTAGGCAAATACAGGATCAATCAGTGAGGTCATCCGAACCACGAACTAGACGGCTTGGGGACTGTGACAGTCACAGTCTTTAGGTGCTGATGCAGTAGCAGAGGGGGAGCGGTACACAGGACCCATGAGGTTGAGGGCTACTCTCTGAAGCTGTGCAGTGACCTCCATAAGTAGTCCTGGGAGGTGGGAGGGGCTTGCAAGGAGGCGGGAAGGCGGGGAGCTGGAAAATGACAGGAGGAAGTTGGAGAAATGAGACGATACAGGATACAAACAGGCAAAATAAGAGAGGAAAAAGGGAAAAACAGATAAAGAAATCACAGCAAAATACCAGAGAATAAATAGAAATAACAGACAAATGTGGAAACAATCAATGCGGGCACCCAAACAGCGGGTCCAAACTGGAGGGCTCAGTGACGGTGACAGAGTCACAGTCTTGAGAAGCTGACGCAGCAGCAGTGGGGAAGCCGCACACAAGACCCAGGAGGGCAGGGTTATTCAATTAAAGTATGATGCTTGTAAAGCATACTGGGAAAGAAAAATTGTTGGGACTTCTTTCCTCACTAGTCGATGGGAATATCTGTATTTAGTAGGGTTCCCTGGGCGCCAGTCATTCCTGGGCCATCTCGAAAATAACTATTTGAATGTATCCTGAAAACTCTTTTTCAGGATATGTGTTTTGTTCTTGCCTGCCAGGGAGGAAAGCCCATTGACATATATGGGAGGAATGTCTAAACTGCAAAGTATACAAGAAGGTAGAACATTTGGCATTTTTATGGAATACAGGAAGAAAGAACATATGAGATTTTTATCGATTTTTTATGCATTATATATGCTCCCTATTGTAAGCATGTATACACAAAATACACAAAAATGCTCTCAGAAACACACACTCTGAATCGTCTAGCATAATTGGAAACACAAAACATGGTGTAGTGTAAAGACACATATCACTACACCCAGACCAGAATCTTAGAAACATTTAAAAAAAAAAAAACATAGGTTCCCTTCATGCTCAATATTTATTCCTTTTTTATTGCCAAGGCTTACATAGCTGTAATGAAATGAAAGTCGTAGCTAGGGTGTTGGCTCTGAGTATAGCGTGTTTTGGACATATTACAAACACTACGCATTTCGTGACTTTTAATGTCACTGTGCGATGTAACACTACATTAGTTTCATCGATCGGTCTTCAGTGCAAAAGGTAACAGATGAAACCTTGGCAACTCTACCTTACTTTACTTACATTCACTATTTTATTAATTCAATTATTTTTTTTATTTTTTATTTTTTATTTTTACTTGAGTGTTGTACACAAATGGCCTTTGCTGAATTAAAAATGTTCTACTTTTCATAAGTGTACAGCTTCCTAGTTCTACTCAGTAGTCTAACACCTGTTTCGACCATATATTTGACTTATGGAGAATGCAAAAACATATGAAATAATAACCACAATTGTTTATCTTTATCCGTAAACTGGGTGAAAGGTAATCTTGGCCTGGTAATCCAATATTAGATGTCTTTAAAAAAAAAGAACAAACCCACTGTCTTGCAAAACACGTTTGCACTTTTTTTTTTAAAAGAAAAAAACACTTGTTGCTTCACTTTGGCTAATTTCACAGGGTAAAACAATGCAGATGTTTTTTCTTGGAAGAGTTAATGTTCATTTATAGTAAGACTGAAAACGCTACAGATTTCTACAATGACATCTTGTTTAGAGGGTATCAGATGAGATTTATTAACTTAAATGCAATGGGTTATTGTTATTTAGTTTGAAAAGTAACATCAGTTTCTGTGAGGAACCACCACAAATTGAAGCATTCACCTGTCTTGTAATAGCTTGCACAGTGACATAAAAATAATATAATAGGCATAGTGTATGCTTGTATTCAAATGAGCTGTTTGGAGTTCTTATTAGATACATCAACAAAAAATCCCACTTGGCCTGTTCCAGCTGTGGCTAATAAAGAAAGTGAAACTGGTCAACCCAGAAAGCGCACAAATCTTTAAACTCTCAAATCTGGAGGTTGGCAATGCCCTACTCCATGGCTCTCGGGACTCAAAAATGGCTCTATCCAAGAACACCCAACAGCATGCCTCATCAAGGGCCTGAAGAAAAATTACCTTATCACCACATCCCTGATGAAACTCTGGTGGCTGCCGCGCACCCCAAGCCAGGATACCATCAAGGAGATGAAAAACAAATGCAAACTAGAATAAAACAAGACAACAAGCCTTCGACATCTTTGCCCCCAGGACCTGGACAAACATTCCTTTGTCCATCCAGAATAACATATCCCTGCTCCGAAATTGGACAAGCATTTTCAATGCAACGGGTCTTGCATTTGCTCGAGTTAGAGCTATTAGTGTTGTAAAGAAAAAAAAAACAGCGCGATCGCGCTATGTAAAATGCAGCGCAATCGCCAATCGCAAGTGCTATACAACTACCACATACATACATAAACACATTTAAATGCATAATTGTTTATTGTTACTTACCTCTACTGTGCTCATTGTTTCGATATCAGAAAGATAACATTCTGAATGGAACTGCAAGAATAAGAATCTGCGACTATCCTAACACTGTGAAGTTTTACACAATGATCGGGTAGTATCACCAAGGTGAATTTTAAACCACTGAGTGATAATTAAAAAAGCTTTAGCATGATGAAGACCATGAAGTAGTTTTGAACAGCATGGACTGGAGATGTTTCTGCCTTAAAACTCACGATTCTTACAATTGATTTTGCTATAAGGTCTTGCACTTTGTTGTTATGCTGCTGCACATGGTCACCCTTGAGCATCAAGCTGTGGTCTGCCTTACTAAAAATATTAATGTCGAATCTGTCTGGTGTTAATCCCTCCTCTGATCTGAGACACTTCATTATCTGCGGTATTCATGAGTTGGATGGATTTCAAAGGAAATTGTACTAAACATTTTCTGGGAAACGTATTTACAATTTATGTGGTGGAACTGGTATACATGGGAAAAGTCTGGTGATATAATGTGTTTCGCTGCCTTATTAGAATACCTATTAGAACAGTCTGTTTCTGATTGTAAATGGTTCTCTGTGATTTGAATGTGAACTAGAGATGAAAACAGTTTCTGTATTTCTCTCTCTTTTTCTCTTAACGCATTTCATCCACACACTTCTAACAGGTCTCTCTTCGAGTCTTCATATGGGAAATAGATGCCAATTATTACTGGCAGTAAGAGGAACCCATAACTTAATTTGTGTCCGGAACACAGATTCAGGGATATGAGATACTCCCTGTAAAGCATTTACGTGCACTGTCGTCTGATAATTGTCTTTTACCCCAGTCAGCTTTTTTAAACAGAAGGCATCCGGCTCAAACAAGGATACAGGACAATTCGCTGTCGACCACTAACAAAAAACCGAGAGGGAGAGGAGGAAGCAGCTACAAGTCACAGGGATGTTCTATATTCTCTGAGACTCATATGAAAAATAGTTTTGTTTGTGGAAGCCTCAAAGTTTGCAAACGCATGACACCGGCTTCCCCATTGGTGTTCTGTAACTGAATAACGAATAACAAACATGGCACATCTCTGTTTATTAGAGAACTTACATGGTGAACGAGGGTGAGGAGTATTTACATATTCACCATGGGAGATATTTCTACAGTTGTACCAAATAGCCAAAATATTCTAAAATAGGTTAGGTACCTCAGTAGGTGAAACTATACGATTAGCAAAATAGCTCCATTTGTTTGTAGGCTGCAACATATCTACTATGTTTTTAATTTAGGTAGAATATGCTTTAGCCATGGTTATCGACTCACCAAAGTGCGGGGGTAGTAAAAGAAACATAATTCCTTTGACCCCAATCACATGACAGTATTCCTTGTCCACCAGATGTCCCTCTCAGCCTCCTATTTGCTCCTAGCTGCATAGAAGGACAAAGAAGGAAACTGAAGACAATAAATTTGGCTCTGAGAAGGTTATTTGATTGTTGTACATGCCACTACCTTCACGACCCCGGAGACCAATGAAACAAGGGCAGCCACGTGTAGAATCTGATAGACCTAACTGACAACTTTGGCAACAGCCCAGTTCACAGAGTGTGCTAATAGCAGTGAAAACTTGGCACAATAGTGTTAAACTGAGGTGATCTCGACATACTTCCCCCTAGATGTTAGCCAAGGCCTGTTAGAAGCTCATGAATTTACTCCCTTTCTGATTCAAAAGTGATTCAAAGTTTTATGCAGTGATGACAGTGGAATTCTGCAATGACAGCCCGGATACTGCTATTGTTTTCAGCTTGACAGGTTGGTAAACCCTGGACTTGGTTCAGGGTTTTTTAAATTTAGCTCTTGGAAGGCTTTAGTATGTATTGTTCCTTAGAGTTATCCGGTGACGCTTACAGTTCTGTAAACCAATGCACTGAAGTAAAAGGAAGACTCACATTTGCTAACATGAGACCTATACTTAATTTCCACAAACAGCACTAGAATATAGAACCTCATCCCTGTTGAGATATCACTTTTTGCCTTTAGATTTACAAAGGCACTAGAAGACCTGTAATCCAGATGACTCTTTCATGACATCAGTCACAAACACTTTCATCACGTACATTGCATGCAGTACAGTATACAGTACACCTTATGGTGAAGTGAGTTGGTGCCACAGTGCTGTTGTCACTGCATTTGACATGTGTTTTCCCTTCCACTGCTTACCAAGGCTGCTTCCATCCTGGGCACATAAAAGATGAAGGTTACTCTAACAGAAATTTGTATATTCACTCTAACAGCTTTTACTTGTATTTTAAGTACTGAATACACATGGAAATGCAGGGTTACAATGATGATAGTCATCATCAAGGCCCTGAGTGCAATTATATGTTCTAGATGAATGAACCCTAACCATATTAGGTATTACCAGTTATTAGTGTAGAAAAAAGGAATCTTTATTCAATATCTAGAAAAGCTCCTTAGCTGTTTTAGGTGCTCCATGCAAAGTGCGTGAGTAGAACAGCCACCACCATGTAGAATCAAAAATGTTAAGTAAGTCAGAGTGAGTGATGTAAAGACGAAAGGTCAGTAGACTGAAGCAAACAAATGAGAATAATAGAAGCGAAATGCGGGAGATAGAGTGTGTAGGACTGCTTCTTGAGGTCCATCAACAAAACCTAATTGGAAAGGTAGTAGGAAAATTTAACTTTCCATGAAATGAACCGGCTTGATTGACAATCTATCCAAGCAATGTTATACCATATAAACACAAGAGAGCTGAAGGAATTGGCCCAAGCCCTCTGTCTCTTCATATTTGTTAGAAATAGGGTCTTTGGTTGGCAGTCAGGTTACCCACTACCCAAGCAAGGAATAAGCGTCTTACTCCATAGAAAACAATAGAAATGATGATTTTGAATAAAGTACCTGGTTTGCGTAAAAAATAAAGCTGCATGGGCAAGCGTGCATTGGAAAAAGCAGCGATGTGTCAATTCCTTCCTCGCAAGGGAGGCCGTGCATCATTTCTTCTCCGGTCGGGCCGGCTATGCATAGTTTTTCTCCCTCGCAAGAGAGCGATGTGTCGATTTCCAGATGGGGCACCTCAGATCCGCACAGAGTCTGGTTGACTTTGATGCCCAGGGACGATGCGTGAAAAATTCGGTCGCATGGTGGTAGAAAACAGCGCTGCGTGGGGTTTGCATGGTTATCAGCATGGGGGTTGCGTCTTTATCAGCAGCCCCAAGCAGGTGTTGCACATCGTTTCTCCAGTCGCGATGCGTTGATCTGCCAGCAGCGATGCAGGTGGAGCATTGATTTTAACTGCGAAGCTGGTGGCGCATCGCTTATCAGCCACATTGCACATGGTGCATCAAAAATTTCCCCACACGGTCCAGATGTTAGTAGAGGAAGTCCCTGATGGCCCTGAGACTTCAAAACAGGAGGCAAGCTCAGTTCAAACCTTTGGAGATACTTCACAAGCAGGAATATACCACAAAGTCAAGTCTTTGTCCCCTTTCACAGGCAGAAGCAGCAACTGCAGGAAAGCCCAACAAACCACAGTCATAGGAAGGGGCAGCACTCCTCAGTTCTTCAGCTCTTGTCCTTGGCAGAGGTTCCTCTTGGTTCCAGAAGTGATCTAATTTTTAGTGAGAGGGCAGTCACAGCCCATTCACGTGTAAGTGCCGCCCCCCCAACTCTAGCACAGATGGCTCATCAGGATATGCAGGCTACACCCCAGCTCCCTTTGTCTCACTGTCTAGAGGGTATTCATAAACAGCCCAACTGTCAAACTGACCCAGACAGGGAATCTACAAACAGGCAGAGTCACAGAATGGTTTAAGCAAGAAAATGCCTACTTTCTAAAAGTGGCATGCTCAAACTAACAATCTAAAAACCAACTTCACTAAAATATATATATTTTAAATTGTGAGTTCAGAGACCCCAAACTCCACATTTCAATCTGCTCTTAAAGGGAATCTGCACTTTAAGGTAATTTAAAGGCAGCCCCCATGTTAACCTATGAGAGAGATAGGCCTTGCAACAGTGAAGACAGAATTTAGCAGTTTTACTGTTAGCACATGTAACACACAACATTACATGTCCCACCTTTAACATATACCGCTCTCTGCCCAGGGGGCTGCCTAGGGGCTTCCTAAGGGGTGCCTATGAAAAGGGAAGGTTTAAGTCTGGCAAGTGGGTACACCTGCCAGGTAGAATTTGCAGTTTCAAACTAAACACACAGACACTGCATTGGCAGGTCTGAGCCATGTTTACAGGGCTAATGTGGGTGGCACAACCAGTGGTGCAGGCCCACTAGTAGCATTTGATTTACAGGCCTTGGGCACCTCTATTCTACTCAACTAGGGACTAACTAGTAAATCAAATATATCAATCATGGATAGCCAATTACACATACATGTTACACAGGAGCACTTGCACTTTAGCACACATCAAACACATGGGAAGGAGAGGCAAAAAGTTAGGGGAGACCACGCCAAGGATGCCATGTCTTATTATATTTCTTCTAATAGACATGAGAAATCCCGTTCAGCTAAAGCTGTATTTAGCAAGATCTCAATAGTGACCCTTTTCTCAACAAACTGCATTAGCAGAGATAAACTGCACCCTTCAAAAGAGTGTTAGGGAAAGGTGTCAGAGTGTGAGCTTTTGTTGTAAGTGATATGAACAGCTAGTAATTTTGTTGCATCTTTAAAATGCTCTATGTCCACAAGTCTTTACTTTGGGAACCCCCAAAAAATCAAGCAACATCCTATAGACAGCAAAGTAAAATAAATGAACATGCAAGGGTGATTATTGACAGCACAAAGGGGGTCATTCTGACTCCCGCCAGCGGCGGTAACCGCACGCCCGGCAGGAGCCGCCGAATGACCGCACCGGGCGGTCATTCTGAGTTTCCCGCTGGGCGGGCGGGCGACCGCCAGAAGGCCACCCGCCCGCCCAGCGGGAAACCCCCTTCCACGAGGATGCCGGCGGAGTGGAAGGGGTGCGACGGGTGCAGTTGCACCCGTCGCGATTTTCAGTGTCTGCCACGCAGACACTGAAAATCTATGTGGGGCCCTGTTAGGGGGCCCCACGACACCCGTTCCCACCAGCCAGGTTCTGGTGGTGAAAACCGCCAGAACCAGGCTGGCGGGAAGGGGGTCGGAATCCCCATGGCGGCGCTGCTTCCTAGGGGCAGTGGGAAGCCGGCGGGAAACCGCCAGCTTCCCTTTTCTGACCGCGGCTTTACCGCCGCGGTCAGAATGCCCCCGGAAGCACCGCCAGCCTGTTGGCGGTGCTTCCGCGGTCGTTGGCCCTGGCGGTCCATGACCGCCAGGGTCAGAATGACCCCCAAAGTGTCTTTATGAAAGACTAAAGTATGCAAACAGTTTATCTTTCCTAAACAAAAAAGCTGTAAATCCACTATTGAAATGGGAATGTGCCAGAAAAATACACCAGAAAACACACACTGGGGTACAATTTATAGGTTGGTGGTATGCATACCCTGTTGCAAGGTCAACCTTCCCTCCTGATCTAAATGTGGGTAGACCTTCCGTCTCTGTTTTCACCAAGGTCAAACATTTGTGATGGCCCCAGGGAGTAGGGACCATCGGAGAAATGGCTATAACACAGCCCACACAATTTAGATTGGTGGACATATAGGCCCTCAATATGACATTGGCGGTAAATCCCGCTTGCCACCATGCTGATTGCCGCCAACTTACCGCTGCGGCGGCGGATATCCGTTCACCATATTATGACACACACTCCAATCCAAAAGAATACAGCCACAGACACAAATCAGCCAGACCAAAGGTCAGTGATAAAGTGACGTCATCAAAACCCACACCATTACGCCAACAGAACAACGCCCACCACATTATGACCCACGAATCACCATAGTGAACATTCAACGACGGTAAACCATTGGTGGTACATACCACCGCGCTCACAATGGACACCCACAGACAAAATAACACCACATTGGACAATTCAAACAACACACACCTGACACCCATACACACATCACACCCACACCACTATAAAACACCCACCCACATTACCCACAACCCTTTACGATTATAATTAATTGGCATGAGACCGACACCAAGACCACTGACACAACTGCTTACACCACATACACCCATACATCCCTCACACACCCCACTTCACACACCCCAACACATTACCAAACACACCCTCACCAACACACATCACATAACACCCATGGCACCCCAAAGGCACCCCCGTTTCACTGAGGAGGAGTTAAGGGTCATGGTGGATGAAATTGTCAGGGTAGAACCACAGCTGTTTGGAGCACAGGTGCAGCGATATCCATTGCAAGGAAGATGGAGCTATGATGGAGAATCGTGGACAGAGTCAATGCCATGGGACAGCACCCCAGAATAAGGAACGACATTAGGAAGAGGTGGAATGACATACGGGGGAAGGTACATTCCATACCAGCAAAACACCAGCTTGCCATACAGAGGATTGGCGGTGGACCCCCACCTCCTCCCCCACAACTCACAGCATGGGAGGAGCAAGTCTTGGCAATACTGCATCCTGAGGGCCTGGCCGGAGTTGGAGGAGGACTGGACTCTGGTAAAGTCAACTTTCAACAATTATCACCCTCATACCTACATGCCATCACACATACCACCCTCACTCCCATCACTCCACTCCACCCCACACACTCCACCATCGCATCCCACTAATCCCAATACCAAGCCCTGCATGCTGCACCAATGCATGGACACCCGTCATAGCCCTGCATGGACACTCATCACTAAAGCATGCATAGCAGAGAGAATGAACAATCCCACCATACACCAACGTACACAAGTAAAAGCTGACAGGGCAACACCAACTATAGAGGGGAAGCCAGGGATGTACAATATGTCATACACATTAACCATAACACACCAATTACATCCCCACAAGTACCCCAGCCAATGTCACTAGAGAGTGCCAGCACTATCCAGTCCCCCAACAGAACAGTCCCACAGTGATGACAGTAACTCTGGACTTCAGGATCTGGACAATCTACCTGGCCCATCAGGGACCACTAGCAGCCGGTTGCCCAAGCCCAGTCACAGTCCACCAGAGAGCCTCCCCCATCAGGAAACAACACCACAGCACCCTCCCAGAGTCCCCAAACTTCTGTCCCCAGAACACAACAATCAGCAGTGTGCCAACCTGTATAGGGACCCCAGTCTACACCTCGCACCCAAGACCTGGGGTGAGTGGCAGTGGGCACACGGTTCAGGGAACAGAGGCACAGGCCACCAGGAACACAGGGAGGACTGCTGTGCACCAAGGGGAAGACAAGCCCAGGGAACCGACTCTCCAGAAGGCACCCTCCGAGATCCTGGGAGCCTATCAACATTCCCAGGACACGAGGAACAAGATCCTGGACAACGTGCAGGAGAACAGGCAGCTGCAGGAGGGACAATACCAGGGGATCAGGGAGGACTTGCAGGTCATCAACAACACCCTGATCTCCACACCATGGGTGCTGGCAGATATGGCCAATATTATGAGGCAGGCAGTCTCACACCAGCGGGCCCTTGCCACTAGCCCGTCATCTGAACAGCCTTCCACTTCCGCTGCCGCTACTGGCCAGGAGGCCCGGCACAGGACTCACAGACCATCAGCACCCCTGCCCCTGTAGAAGGTAAACCACCTCGCAAATGTTCCCGACGATCCAGGCAGAAGCCAGAGACACTTGCTTTTAGAAATGGGGTCTTTGCTTGGCAGTCAGATTACCCTCTGTCCAAGCAAGGACAATCACTCTAGTCAGGGGTAAGTCACACACAATCCAAATTATCCTGTGCCCACCCTCTAGTAGCTTGGCACTGAGCAATCTGGCTTAACTTAGAAGGCAATGTGTAAAGTATTTGTGCAATAAATCTTACAATAACACCATATAGCACCACAAAAATACACCACACAGGGTTTAGAAAAATATAGAATATTTATCTGATAAGATGTAGGTCAAAACTATTAAAATGCAATAAGTATATGTTGGGATATCACTGAAAAGTGATGTAGAGGCCCTCATTGCAACTTCGGCAGTCTTACAAAAAGACCACCAAAGCTGCGGGCGCTACTATATCGCCAGTGCTGGCGGTATTTGTGGCTCCCTATTATGACTTTTCCGCTGGCCCAGTGGAAAAGTCACATCAACATTGCCGCCGGCTCATAATAGAGCTGGCGGCAATGTTGATGTGCAGTGCATGCAGCAGCACCCGTCGCGCACTTCACTGCCCGAAATTCGGGCAGTGAAATGCGCGATGGGGCTGTGCCTGGGGTCCCCTGTACTGCACCCCCTGGGGCACCCCGAGTCCCCCTTACCACCAGCCTTTCCATGGCGGTATTTAACGCCATGGAAAGGCTGGCAGTTGGGGACTCATAATCCCCAGGGCAGCAGTGCTTGCACCGCTGCCCTGGGGATTATGACCGCCTGGCGGAAGCCTGGTGGTCAGTTGCAGGGGCCGGCGGTATGGCCGTGGCTAATGCGCCTCAGTCATAATACACTGCCAGTACACCGCCAGCCAGTTGCCGGTGTTACCGCCAGTGTACCGCCGGCCGCCAGGGCCGTAATGAGGCCCAAAGTGTCTTAAGTCTTTTAAAAGCAAAAAAGTCTCTTTCAAGCACAAAGTACGTGTTTCGCGTGAAAAATCTCCGCAAAGAACCACAGGGGAGGAGATGCATGGAAACAAAGGGGTGTGAGTTGATATCTCGGGCCGCACACGGCGATGCGTCGTTTAGTTTTCACGCAGAGACGGCTGTGCGTCAATTTCCGGCACTTGGTTGTGGATCCTCTTTGGGTTGAGGGGTTTTCAGATGCCCCGGGGACTCTGCGTCGATTTCTGGTGCTGGCAGGATGAAGTCACAGGAGCTGCGTCGATCCGGTGCGCTTTGCGTTGAATTTTCTGCCACACGGCAGGCGCTGTGTCGATTCCTCTCTAAAAGTCGGGCTGCGTTGTTCCGGCTCGGCTGTGCATCAGTCCGGTGAGGCCGTGCGTCAAATTTGTGGTCGCTACACTGCTGATGCGTCAATCTTCTCGTTGAGAAGTCAGGCTGCATCGTTATGGTTCAGCGTGCGGTGAAATTTTCACCTCTGTGCGTCGTTTTTGGCAGACTGTGTGGCGAATTTCACCGCACAAGGAGTCCTTGTAGAGATGAAGTCTTTTTGGTCATGAGACTTCAGGGAACTGGAGGCAAGCTCTCTCCAAGCCCTTGGAGAACACTTCTTCACCACAGCCAGAGTGCAACAAGGCAGCAGGGCAACAGCAAGGCAGCAGTCCTTCACAGAAAGCAGACAGGTGAATCCTTTGAGCAGCCAGGCAGGTCTTCTTGGCAGGATTCCGGTTCTGGTTCAGTTTCTCTTCTCCAGGAAGTATCTGAAGTGATAGGGGCAGAGGCCCTGTTTAAATACCCAAATGTGCCTTTGAAGTGTGGGAGACTTCAAAGAGTGGCTTAGAAGTGCACAAGGTCCCCTTTCAGTTCAATCCTGTGTGCCGGGCTCCCAGTAGGGGGTGTAGCAGTCCTTTGTGTGAGGGCAGGCTACTGTCCTTTGACATGTAGGTACCAGGCCCTCCACAATCCCAGCCCAGGAAGACCCATTCAAAATGCAGGTGTATGCAAGTGAGGCTGAGTATCCTTTGTTTGGGGTGTGTCTGAGTGAATGCACATGGGAGCTGTCAACTAAACCCAGCCAGACGTGGATTGTAAGGCACAGAAGTATTTAAGCACAGAGAAATGCTCACTTTCTAAAAGTGGCATTTCTAAAATAGTAATATTAAATCCAACTTCACCAGTCAGCAGGATTTTGTATCACCATTCTAGCCATACTAAATATGACCTTCTTACTCCTTTCAGATCCGCAGCTACCACTCAAACAATGTATGAGGGCAGCCCCAATGTTAGCTTATGAAGGGAGCAGGCCTCACAGCAGTGTCAAAACGGATTTAGGGGGTTTTACACTACTAGGACATGTAAACTACACAGGTACATGTCCTGCCTTTTGTCTACACAGCACCCTGCCCTATGGGTTACCTAGGGCATACCTTAGGGGTCACTTATATGTAGAAAAAGGGGAGTTTAAGGCTTGGCAAGTACTTTTTAATGCCAAGTCGAAGTGGCAGTGAAAATGCACACAAAGGCCTTGCAATGGCAGGCCTGAGGCATGGTTAAGGGACTACTTATGTGGGTGGCAGAATCAGTGCTGCAGGCCCACTAGTAGTATTTAATCTATAGGCCCTGTCACAATTAGTGCACTTTACTAGGGACTTATAAGTAGACTAAATAAGCCAGTTGGGTGTGAACCAATGTTATCATGTTTGAAAGGAGAGAGCATAAGCACTTTAGCACTGGGGAGCAGTGGTAAAGTGCGCAGAGTTCTAAAACCAGCAAAAACAGTGTCCAAAAAGTGGAGGGAGGCAACCAAAAAGTTAGGGGTGACCACTCTAAGGCTGCCAGGTCCAACACTTGCCAAGCCCCTGCCAGGAAATGATACTCTCCTGATTGTCCCCCTTCTGTCCCACATAGTCATCCTGTCCACCTTGAACTGCCATTGCTCCCCTTCCTATGTCCCCTTGGACAATGCACCTGTGCTACAAACAGACTGGAACAATATCCTGGACATTGTCTCCATCACCACCCCATCCCATTGCACTTTTTACCCCTATATGTTAGCACTTCAATAAACACTCTATGATAAAAATCGATTTCGAGTATGTCATGTATTTCAAATATGTATTGATTGAAACAGGTACAACCAGTGCAAAAGAACTGTACACAGAATGAGCACAGAATTAATGACCTGTGGATGGCTGTTGTGATTACACCAGGAGTACTTGTCAAATCACCAACATGTGCAAAATGAATAGCCAGAGGCAACAGTAAGTAGGCATAGAAGTGGGAAATACCAGCCTGCCAATGCCACACAGAATACAGCCAAAGTCATTGAAATGTAAAGTTACACTGTCTCACCTGTGTGTCATTGGAAATACTGACGGATTACAGTTGTTCAGTTCTCCTCATCCTCATCCTCTGCCTCATCATCCTTACTGTCCACAGGGTCAACTGCTGCCACAGGGGCATCTCCAGTCTCCTCCTCCAGCTGAAAAGGGTCATGGCGTCTGAGGGCCAGGTTGTGCAATATGCAGTATGCCACTACTATCTGGCAGATCGTCTTGGGTGAGTAGCACAGGGATCCACCAGTTAGATGGAGGCACTGGAACATGGCCTTCAGGAGGCCAAAGGTTCTCTCAATTATCCTTCTGGTTCACCCATGTGCCTCATTATAATGTTCTTCTGCCCTTGTCCTGGCATTCCTCACAGGGGTCAGCAGCCATGATAGGTTTGGGTAACCAGAGTCACCTGCAAATATTGAGTGACAACATTTAGCCACACACTATCCTATATGGGCCACACCATACCCAGACACCAACATATACTGGGTGGGAACCAGAGCTCACCTATTAGCCGCACCTTGTGCCTCTGTAGTTGGCCCATCACATTTGGGATGCTACTATTCCTCAGGAGAAAGGCATCATGCACCGACCCAGGGAACTTAGCATTGATGTGGGAGATGTACTGGTCCGCCAAGCACACCATCTGCACATTCATAGAGTGGAAACTCAGTTCATTCTGGCGGGGGGGGACAGATGCAATATGTGTTCCGTCAATCGCCCCAATTGGGGATATGTCCCATTGCATAAAACACGGCCTTCACAGTGGCCAAGTCCTCAACCTGGGGGAATGTAATGTAGCTGCACATGTGTTTTATCAGGGCAGACAATACTCTTGTCAGCACTACTGAGAACACTGGCTGTGACATTCCTGCTGCCAAGCCCACTGTCACTTGGAAAAAACCAGTTGCCAGGAAATGGAGCACTGACAGAACTTGCACAAGAGGGGGGATCCCAGTGGGATGACGGAT
Organism: Pleurodeles waltl; assembly: GCF_031143425.1. NCBI lineage: Eukaryota > Metazoa > Chordata > Amphibia > Caudata > Salamandridae > Pleurodeles > Pleurodeles waltl. The sequence continues at coordinate 589,549,145 of NC_090444.1, read as the reverse complement.
AGCAGATGTCAGGTCAGGCTCCAATTGGGCACACAGCTCTGTGATTGTGGCCCTTTCCAGTCTATAGGTGAGTATTATGTGCCTTTCCTCCATTGTAGCCAAGTCCACCAGGGGTCTGTACACAGGGGTATGTCTCCATCTGCTATTCATCCGCAGCGGTAGGAATCTAAGGGACAAAAGAGTGAGGAGCCTGTCACAAAGTGAACAATGGAGCCAAAACAGTATTTTGCAAACTGTATACATGAAATGGGTCAGTGTGATCTGCCCAGTATGTGCCTATTTCTCCAGTGACGCAGCATTATTCCATAGGCCTGCCCCCCTTGAAATGGCGTCCGCCTGTCCTGTGTGGAGGGACAGGTGGAAGTGAGGTAATGCCACTGACGTTGTGCACCGTGGCAGGAGGCGCTCTGGAACCGCTGTGCAATTCCTCATTGGTTAATATTGGGCCCTGTCGGGTACAGTGGCCAATGGTGATCTACGTCGGCGGTGACGGTATGCACCGCCGCAGATGTGACCACCATTTTCTATCTGACTCCTCACTTGTTTCCTGACCTTCCATAGGAGAGCACCCATACTGCATGTGCTGCTGTGACCTGTTTCAGAAACCTACCATGGCCGATGTGACCAGGGAAAGGGCCCCCGCCTTCACTTCTGAGGAGTTGGAGAGACTAGTGTATGGGGTCCTACCCCAGTACAGACTGCTGTATGGGCCTCCAGACCAACAGGTGAGTACACTGTGGGCACAATGGATGTGGCATGCATGTACAGAGGTGTGTGTGAAGGCATCGTGTAAGGGGGGAGGAATGTCCTCCTGGCTGGGTACACATTGAGTGCTAGGCTATGTGTGTGCCAATAGTGCTGTAAACGGGTATGGTGGGCCATTTGTGTAACTGGCTGGTCTGTTTGTCTAATGGTGTTCTCCTGTCTGTATTACCTCTGCAGGTCAGCGCCCATCAAAAGAAGGGTATATGGCATGCCATTGCCATGGAGGTGTGGACCCTGGGGGTCTATGGCAGGCGGAGCACCCACTGTCACAAACGGTGGGAGGACCTGAGAGGCTGGACACGGAAGACCGCGGAGGCCCAGCTGGGGATGGCCTCCCCACGAGGAAGGGGTGCCAATCGAACCCTGACCCCCCTGATGGCCCGCATACTGGTGGTGGCTGCTCTAGAGCTGGATGGGCGCTTGAGGGAAACACAGCAGCCACAAGGGGGTAAGTACAGTGGCTATCATTACAACTTACGGCTGGTGGGTTGGTATCTGGGTGGTGGTTGTGTGTCAGTTGGTGTCCCTAGGCCAGGCCAGACATAGCAGCGTATGTCCTCTGGTGGCTAAGGGTCTGAAGGGAAAATACTGCCTACCTAGCTTGTTACCATCCACTACTCGTCAGGGCTGCGTGGGTCGCAGGTGTGCTGCAGTTGGTGGTGTGTGCTTCTTCTCATGCCTTGGTGGCTGGCATTATCACTGGTAGTGCAATGCATAGTGCGTAGGCCTGTTCCCTGTGTGTGAGGGTGCTGTGTACACAAACGGTGGTGTTGGTGCAGTCATTGATCCAGTGTATCCTTTGTCTCTCTCCCTCCCTTTCTTGATTTTGTCATCCTGTCCTTATGTGCATTAGCATCATCTGGGTGGAGGAGCAGAGGCCCCGGTGACGGAGGGAGCTAGATCCCACAGGACCCAGGAGGCAGAGTCCACTGACGCTGATGGCACCAGTGGGATGAAGAGTGAGGGGAGCACCACAGCGGAGACTGGATGGGACAATACAGCCCTCCCAGCAGCCCCTCAGCGAGTTTCCCGTGCCCACTCATCCAGGAAGGTGGGCATCTCCTTCACCCCAGGCACCTCAGGCCCTGCCTCAGTGAGCCCTGCTGCCCTGAGTGAGGAGGATATTGACCTCCTGAGATCCATCTCTGTAGGGCAATCAACCTTTGTGAATGCCATCCAGGGGCTGGCAGCCCAGATGCAGCAATCTAATGCATTCCTGGAGGGCATTCACAGTGGATTGGCGGCCCAACAGACATCAATCCAGGCTCTGGCCTCCTCTCTGATGGCAGCCATAGTCCCTGTTTCTACCTTCCCCCCTCCAACTACCACTTCCCAGTCCGATTCTTCTCAACCCTAACCCATCCCAAGCACACAGCCAGATGAGCATGCACACAGGACAACACCCAAAAGTGTCACAGGCAAACACAAGCACCACACTTCATCACACAGGCACTCACACAAATACCATTCAGTTGCAGACACAACAACATCCACTATTTCCATTGTCTCCCACTCCTCCTCCACCTCCCACCCAGTTATGTCCACACTCACACCTGCATGCACTACATCATCATCCTCTACCTGCATCATCACCACACCAAGCAGAACACATATCTCACTGGCAGACACCTCCACAACATCCATGCACACGTCCCCTGTGTCCTCTCCCACTGTGTCTGTCCCCCACTCATAAAGTACAAAAACGCAAGCACTCAGACACCCAAGAGCCATCCACCTCACATACAACCCATGCACCTGCACCCAAATCCACCAGACAAACAACTCCAACAACCACTCTCTCATCCTCCACTCCCATTTCTTCTCCCTCTTCTTGCCCCAATGTCCCTAAAAAGCTTTTCCTTTCCACCATTGACCTCTTCCCTGCCCCTCCCCCCCATCCTGCGCATATGGCCAGGGTATCAAGAACACAGCCAAGCACTGCAGCTAAACAGTCCACGGGCCCGGTTCGATCAGGACCTACTTGTGGTGCAAAGGATTCAGGCCACAAATACTGAAGGGGAAGGAACCTGCACCAGCCATCAAAAAGGGGAAGGAACCTGCACCAGCCAGCAGAAAGGGGAAGGAACCTGCACCAGCCAGCAGAAAGCAGAAGGAGCCTACACCAGCCAGCAGAAAGGGCAAGGTTTTGTACCAGCAGCTGTCACAGAGCCCACACCGCCAGCCATGGTTGTACAGCCATCAGTGAGTGCACAGCTGAGCAGGACCCTCCCACTACCACTACATTGCAGCCATCGCAGGGTGCAAGGGCTGAGCAGGAGCGGAAATTATTCTGTCTCCTTTCTATGGGGCTTGTGGGGTGACTATCTGTAAGAGTAATCTGCATAGAGGCATTGATATTCCCTGTTGCTGTGGGAAGTTCTGAGCCTTACCCTGAATACAACCTTAGTGGTAACCCCAGTGTGTTTGTCCATTTCTGATCCGTTCCATGTTTGTTCACACTAAGGTTGCTCTGTCTTTACTATCCTGTTTTCAGTGCTTTACCATGTCTGTCCTTTCCCCGTGTATGCCTTTAGCTGCTCTTCTGCTTTGGTACACTACCTCCTTGAGAGATATTCTATGACCTCAAGGGGTGCCCCAACCAGAGTCATGACTAGACCTGCCTAAATCTGTAACAGAATGCACAAACCAAACATTTCAACCTCCACAGACAGTAAAGGCACACATAGACCTAAAATATTTCCCTATCATGTTAAGACATCCCTTTCTAAACTACACATTCTCTGAAGACCTCTAAAAAAGGCCTTAGTTTAAAGTATAGACTTGTTAAAGAAAATCAAATATTGCAAATTCAGTACTACATTGTGTGGCTTGCTGATCCATCAATGATGAACTATTCTGATATTTGTGATTATGACCCCCAATCCCAGTCTGTAGTAGAATCACAAGGCGATAGTGAGTCATGACTAGACCTGCCTAAATCCATGACAGAATGCACAAACCAAAAATTTCAACCTCCACAGGCAGTAAAGGGACACACAGACCTAAAATATTTTCCTATCATGTTAAGACATCCCTTTCTAAACTACACATTCTCTGAAGACCTCTAAAAAAGGCCTTAGTTTAAAGTAGTTTAAAGTATAGACTTGTTAAAGAAAATCAAATATTGCAAATTCAGTACTACATCGTGTGGCTTGCTGATCCATCAATGATGAACTATTATGATATTTGTGATTATGACCCCCAATCCCAGTCTGTAGAAGAATCACAAGGCGATAGTGAGTTTGTGCAGATTCTACTAGTACAAGACACTCACTCTCAAGAAAAACTGGTTAAGTCCTTGCTTCATGCTAGTGCACCCCAAGTTCACTTCCAGGACTCTGCTATAACAAAGAACCCTGACACTGTCCAAGAAGCCACCCTAGGAATCCCCTTGTTTTCTGATGCGTGCTTTAGCCCATCTAGGTCAGTTTATCAGAATTCAAAGTGCAGTGCTGACTCTTATAAAGACCTACCAGTCATTCAGAGCTTTCAAATCAGCAGGCTAGACTCTGTATCGAAGGGCTCAGTAAAGACTGTGGGATTCCCAAGTTCAACTCAAATGGCTTGTGCCCTTCCCAAATTGGATGACAGTACATCTGTCTCAATTCCTAAGTGTTGTGCTGGCTTTTGTAAGGACCTACCAGTCCCTTGGAGCTTTCAAGTCAGCAGGATAGACTCTTTATCAAGGAGTGCTTCAACCAGAGTCCTGACTAGACCCGCCTGAATCTGTGACTGTGGCCTTCCACTCCCCAGGACCAAGCACAGGGCATGTTGCCCCCTCCAGAACCAGTGGGCAAGTCACCCACTTGAGAGACTGTGGCCTTGCACTCCCCAGGGCCAAGCACAGGGCATGTTACCCCCTCCATAACCAGTGGGCAAGTCACCCACTCCAGAGACTGTGGCCTAGCACTCCCCAGGACCAAGCACAGGGCATGTTGCCCCCTCCAGAACCAGTGGGCAAGTCACCCACTTGAGAGACTGTGGCTTTGCACTCCCCAGGACCAAGCAATGGGCATGTTGGCCCCTCCAGAACAAGTGGTCTTCTTTCTGCATCTGGCTGAGGTGCCCACCCTCCCTCTGAGGTGCCTTCCTATTGGCCAACTGATGCCCCTACAGTGTTCTCTCCATATTGGTGCAGGGAACGAGTGGGGCCTTGGACATTGCCCTGTGGCCATGTGGGCCCTATGAACTGAGGACTGGGCAGTGTCCCTTTTTTGTATATTTGTACACATCTGTTGCATTGCAAAATCGAATTATTAATTTTTTGTTGATCTTATTATAATCACTTTAGTCATTTCCTGTTGTCCTGCATTATTCAGCCGATTTACGGGGATAAATTGTTTTCTTGTGCAGCTGGTTGTGTGTATGGTGTGTGTGTATGGGGTGTGTGTGGTGCATGTGTGTGTCACTTTCGTTCCCCCCCCTCCCTTGTGTGCTAGGCGGCTGTACTTGCTGTACTCACTGTTGTCGTCTTCGCCAGCGTTGGTGTTCATGGTGGAGCATAACGTAGACGATCTTCTGGAATTCTTGCAGTGCTGGTTCCATGGCGGCGTGGTTCTTCCTTGTGTCTCCAATGGTGAGTCCTTTCACTTCTGTGACATGTTTCCGCCAGGCTTTTCGCTGGTACCGCCCTGGAAAAGGTGGTGGATTGCCATGTCATTATATGGTGGGTGGAACTTTGTCTTCCGCCTGGCTGTAGGCTGCTTCCGCCGTGGTGACTGTTGTTTCTGCCCTGGTGGTCAGTGTGGTACATTGGCTGTCTTTCGGAGATCTAACCGCCACGTAATGAGGGCCATAGTAATTTCTTACCGTTTCTCACTGCCAGGTTTTCAGTAAAACATGATAATTATCTCCCTACGATGGGAGAAGACTCTCATGGCAAGGAGAGCATTATATTTTTCCTTAAAAAAAGAAAACCCTGTTTTTTAATTTTCTTTTTTGTCAACGAAAAAATACTTTAAGGTACAGGGTTGCATCCTGTTGACATAGTCCTGTAGCACAGAGCAATATGCATTGCCAGGAACTGCCGTGATGGTGGTTCCTGTATTGTTTTTATAACTGACTGCCTGTTTGGCAGTCATTTATGAATTAGGTGGGAAGACTCTCCACCATTCAGCTAGAGTAATTTACTCCGTCCCCTTGGAGGAACAAAGAGCCGCCCACCAAGAAATAAATCACCCCCTCTGTCTCTAAACCAGAGATTAACAAATGCACTACTTGGAGTCCCATAATCAAAATTCATTAGTACCACAAATGAAATAATGTCATTATTCATGAAATGGCATACCATTGGTAGACACTTTAGCCAAGTGAAACCCAACCGTAGGACAGATAGTGACCTAAAGCACTTTTCCTATGTTTACATCTTATTAAAGTACTTTGTAAGAAATGTAGTTATTGGTTGAGATGAGTGGGAGACCCACTCAGGCAAAAACTACAGTCCTTGTCAGGATGAACCACAAAAAGTCACTAAGTTAATATGTGCTTAACCCTCTGGTAGCTTGGCACAAAAGCAGTCAGGCTTAACATGGACGCAATGTGTGATGTATTTATGCAGTACACAAACAGCGATTAAGAAAAAAACACAACACAAGAATAATACCAAACCAATTTAGAAAACTCAAGTATATTTTAGTAAATACAATTATACCAAGATGACAAAGATCCAATGAGTAGACCGAGAGATATATAATTTTTATATTTCTAGTGAAAATAGGGCCTAACAGCACAAGGTGCCGCTGGCAGTATTCTGGCTGCACTAGAATGTGGGAAAGTCACAAGTTCAGACTGACCATGAAAGAGCATGGCCCAGATACAGGGATCAGGTTAATCCCTCTGAAGAGTTATCTACTCAAGTTCAGTATGAAAAGTTCCATTTGGGTTAGAGGAGCATGAGGAGCTCAACTTCAGAACTTTCACCTTTTTCTTTTGTATCAGCTTCCACGGATGCCAGCCAAGTGTCCAGGACTTGGAGGCACCTTTGGGAGATGAGGACACACTCCAGCAGACTCCAGCAAGAGGCCAGCAGCAGGGCTCAGGCAGATCCTAGCACTTCCTATCGCAGCTGGTCAGCTGGGCTGTTGCGAGGAGGCCTGTGGAAGTCTGTAGTGTCTCTGTGGCATACTCATAGAAGGAGGTCAGCCTTCTGACTATTGGATTCACTCTAAGTTGCCTGGGATGAAGGCAAGCAGGTGAAGTCCTTCTTCAGACATCAAGGCAGTGCTTCAATTGGCAAGGTAGTCCTTCAAGCAGCAAGTGGTCCTTCTGGCAGCAAAACAGACCTTCTGAATCCTCCATAGGTTTAGGAGTGTACTGAAGAAGGGTCCTGATGGCTCTATCTGTATACCTCATTCCAGTCTTTGTGTGAGGGGACTAGTTATAGAAAGTTCTTCCTCTTCTCTTGATCAGGGCTCCAAGATGTCTGTGGTGACTAAAGGCAGAGCAGGGCTGGTGTCAGATTCCTTTGTGTGTGCTGGAGGTAAAGCAGTTTGAAGATTAAGAGGGGGTTGGCACAGCTCTGCCCCATTCATCCGGTCAGAAAGGCCCTCTCCCGGCTACACCCAGGTCCTATTGCTTACTGTCTGGGCCCAATGAACATCAGTAATGGGGGAGCCATTATCAGGCCCAGGCAGCTTGAAACTCCTTGAAGGCCTCAGTAAAAGTTAAACAGGAACATGCCTATTTTCTAAAAGTTGCATATTCAAATTTGTAATCTAAAATTTAACATTATCATCAAAAATAAAATTAAATTACAATACATTTGAGTATAAATAGCATATCTCTATCTATGTGGCCTACCTTTTTAAAATGCATTGCACCGTGCCCTCTGATTCATCAGAGCCTACGTTAGGGGTGACATATGTTTGAAAAAGGAAAGTTTAGGCCTGGCAAAAGATTTATTTTGCCAGGTTGAAATGGCAGTTTAAAACTGCACTACAGGGTGCAGTGGAAGACGTGAGCCATGTTTTAAAGGGCTACTTTAGTGATTAGAACAATAAGGCCTTCATTACAACCCTGGTGGTAAATCCCGCTGACCGCCGTGCCGACGGCCGCCAACATACCATGTCCGCGGCGGAAATCCTCGACAGGAATTATGACCCACACTGAGAATCTCGCCACTATACAGACACCCACACAAGTCCACCACACCAAAGGTCAGTGATAAACTGGCGGTACCAAAACCCACACTTTTACGCCAACAGGAATATGCCCACAGTATCACGACCCACAAATCAATGTGGCGGTCATTCACCCGCGGTAAACCATTGGCGGTACACACCGTCGCACTCAAAATATACACACACTTACAAAACACAACCACATTGGACAATTCAAAATACACACACCTGACACACATACACACACCACACCCAGACACCCACAACACTATAAAACACACACCCACATTACCCACAACCCCTTACAATGAAATTTTTTGAAGAAGCAGAGAGAGAGAAAAGCAAAGACCACACCAACATCCAGAGGCACACAACACCATCAGTCATATACCATCCATGCACAACACACCACACACCTCAGCAGATCACCCCACACATCACATCTACCATCACCTCACACATCACTCACACCACATCATGGCACCTCAAAGACATTGCAGTGTGGCAGTGTGTCCACCACTACAGGGACCCCAGGCCAACACACTAACCCAGGACGATCAGGGACCTGGGGTCAGTGGCAGTGGGCACACGGTTCAGGGGACGGAGGCACAGGACAACAGGGAAGCTGGGAGGACTGTGGTGTGACAGGGGGAGGACAGGCCTAGGCAACCGACCCTCCACGAGGTACTCTCCAACATCATGGGAGCATACCACCATTCCCAGGAGACCATGGGCACGGTACTGGCCAAGATTCAGGAGACCCAACAGCTGCATGAGGGAAAATACATGGGGATCAGGGATGACCTCACCAACATATACACCATCCTGGTCACCATTGCAGGGGTCCTGGCTGACATAGGCAAGACCATGAGGGAGGCAGTGGCACAACAAAGGGCCCCGGACCCTAGCCAATTCAATGACCAGCTTTCCACCTCTGCCGGAGCTAGTGGACAGGAGACCCTGCCACAGGAACAACAGCCCACCAGCACCCCACCCCCTGCAGAAGGAGAACCACCCCACAAGCGGTCCCTGCGATCCAGGCAGAAAACAGAGAACATTGCCAAGACCCCTGCCAGGAAATAGGAACCTCATGATTGTCACCCTTCTGTCCCACTATGTCACCCTGTCCACCTTGAACTGCCATTACTCCCCTTCCTATGCCCCCTTGGACAATGCACCTGTGATACCAAAAGACTGGACTCTACTATGGACCTTCCTCCACCATCACCCCAGCCCATTCCACATACCCTTATACACATTAGCTGCTAAATAAACACCCTTGAATCACAAACCAATCTGAAGTCAGTCTGTTCTTTCAGAAATGTATAATTACAACATCACCAACAAATATCAATGTAAATGTTCATTTGCTCATTTCAATGTATGACAGTTGTTCGGCAGCAGTATGTAGAGCAGAAGGCAGAATGAGGTACCAAGATCTGTAAAATGTAAAGCCAAAGTGAACTGTCAGTGTCCATAGACAGAGGTGAAGAGGCTGACTTATACAATGTCCTACAGTAGTCAAATATGTGAAGAGCAGTGACAGTCTCTTACCTGTGTGTCACTGGAAGTACTGCATGATGATGTTCGTTCGGTTGTCAATATCTTCTTCCTCTGCCTCCTCTTCCCCACTGTCCACAGGCTCCACTGCTGCCACAAGACCATCATCATCAGGCCCATCCTCCTGCAGAAAAGGCACCTGGCATCGCAATGCCAGGTTGTGTAACATGCAGCATGCCACGATCATCTGGCACACCTTCTTAGGTGAGTAGTATAGGGAGCCACCTGTTAGATGGAGGCACCGGAATCTGGCCTTCGGGAGGCCGAACGTCCTCTCAATAATCCGCCTAGTTCGCCCATGTGCCTCATTGTAGCGTTCCTCTGCCCTTGTCCTGGCATTCCTCACTGGGGTCAGTAGCCATGAGAGGTTGGGGTAACCAGAGTCACCTGCAAATGTCGCAGGATATCTGTTAGACACACACTAACCCTTAGGAACGACCCCATTCCCAGACACCTATTCATAATGTGTGGGGACCTTGGGCTCACCTATTAGCCACAGGTTGCTGCTATTCCTCAAAATGTAAGTGTCGTGCACAGAGCCAGGATACTTGGCATTCACATGAGAGATGTACTGGTCCGCCAAACACACCATCTGCACATTCATAGAATGGTAGCTTTTTCGATTTCTGCACACTTGTTCATTTCTGCGGGGGGGGGGAACAAATGCCACATGTGTACCATCAAAGGCACCAATGATGTTGGGGATATTTCCCAGGGCATAAAAGTCAGCTTTCACTGTGGGCAAATCCTCCATCCTGGGGAACACGATGTAGCTGCACATGTGTTTCAGCAGGGCAGACAACACTCTGGTTAACACGTTAGAAAACATTGGCCACTGTAGTCTGAAAGGAGCCACTTGCCAGGAAATGGAGCACTGACAGGACCTGCACTAGAGGGGGGATTCCAGTGGGATGGTGGAAAGCTGACATCAGGTCTGGCTCCAATTGGGCACACAGGTCTTGGATTGTGGCACGATCAAGTCTGTAGGTGATAATGATGTGTCTGTCTTCCATTGTCGAACAGGTCCACCAGGGGTCTGCACACTGGAGGATGACGCCATCTCATCATCTGCCCCAGCAGATGTGCCCTATGGAGGAGAAAGGTGAGCAGAGGGTCATGTACCACATAGGTTGCACAAGTGTGTTTGCAGTAAAGTGAATAAATCCGTGTGTGCCGTAGTTTGTCCGTATATCTGCCAAATTGTGCTGTGACGCAGTTAGGTGCCATGCTAATTGTCCCCCTGAAATGGCGGCTGCCTGACCTGTAAGGAGGAACAAGGGGAAATGAGGTAACTGTGCTGGCGTTGTGCAGTGTCGCAGTAGGCGGTCGAAGACCGCCACTCAATTTAGCATTGGTTAGAATTGGGCCCTATGGGTTCCAGGAGCCAATGACGATGTACGCCGGCGGTGATGGTACGCACCGCTGCGGACGTGACTGCCATTTTCTATCTATTCACTCACTTGATACCTGACCTTCAACAGGAGAGGACCTACACTGCAAGTGCTGCTGTGACCTGAGTCTGGAAGCAACAATGCCTCGAGTGCCTGGGGAAAGGGCCCCTGCCTTCACCGCAGACAAGTTGGACAAACTGGTGGATGGGGTCCTCCCCCAGTACACACTAATCTACCGTCCTCCAGACATACAGGTGAGTACACTGTGAGCATGATGCGTGGGAAATGCCTGTTTTGAGTGGTCTGGATGGAAGATACATGGGGGGGCTGAGGTCTGCATGTGAGGATGGTGAGGGTATGTGCGTCAGGGCAAGGGTGGGAACTGGTGGTCTGACGGTCCAGACGGGTGAGTCATTTCCTTTCCTCCTATACCTTTCCTCTAGGTGAGCGCCCACCAGAAGAAGGGTATTTGGCGTTCCATCGCCAAGGAAGTGCGGTCCCTGGGGTTCTATCATAGACGGAGCACCCACTGCCGCAAGAGATGGGAGGACCTACACTGCTGGAGCAAGAAGACGGCGGAGGCCAAGCTGGGGCTAGCTTCCCAACGTGGAAGGAGTGCCCGTCGCACCATGACCCCCCTGATGTTCTGGATCCTGGCGGTGGGATATCCAGAGTCGGATGGGCGCTTGAGGCCATCACAGCAGCCACAAGGGGGTGAGTACAGTGTCATTACGCTGACTCTGCGCGCTTCACAAGGTGTCTGGGTGGGGAATGTGGGCTGTGGGTTCCCCAAGGCCAGGGTGAACTTGGTAGGGTAGGTCCCTTGTTGAGCAGGCTCTGAGGCACTCTAACCCCAATAGTGTTAGTGGGCATCTACAACTAGGCAGGCTCCTATGGGTTCCAGGTGTGCAGCAAATGGTGTTAGGCATAGTACCCCATGGCCTGGTGAATTTCCTACTAACTGCTAGTGCATGGCCTAGTGCATAGGGCCGCTCCCTTTGTGTTGTGTCCGCCAACGGTAGTGGTGTTGCTGGCATTGTCCATGTGTGTCCTCTGTCTTCCCCCCCTTCTTGTTATGTCACCCTGTCTTTGTGTGCATTAGCATCATCTGGCGGAGGAGCAGAGGCACCCTGCGACAGAGGGAGCTGCATCCCACACGGCCCTGGACGGTGAATCTACGGAGTCTGAAGGCACCAGTGGGACGGAGGGCAAGGGGAGCTCCACTACAGGGACGGGAGGGGATACCAGCAACAGCGACTCCTCCTCTGATGGAAGCTCCCTGGCGGTGGTGGACACCTCTGTGCCCACCCCAACAACAGGTACAGCTGCCAGCCCCCTACCAGCACCGCCCTCCCAGCAGCCCCTCAGAGTGTTTCCCGTGCCCGCTCACCCAGGAGGGTTGGCATCTCTGTCGTCCCAGGCACCTCAGGCCCTGCCCCAGTCAGCCATGCTGCCGTCAATGAGGAGGCTATTGACCTCCTGAGATCCCTCACTGTTGGGCAGTCAACCATTCTGAATGCCATCCAGGGTGTAGAGAGGCATTTGCAGCAAACAAATGCATACCTGGAGGACATTCATTCTGGTGTGGTAGCTCCAACTACCACTACCCAGACCCAATCCCCTCTACCTCAGCCTATCCCAAGCACACCATCAGACCAGCATGCGCACACTACAACACACAAATGTGGCTCAGACAAACATAAGCACCACACATCACACAGGCACTCACACAAGCACCAAACCCTTGCACACATACCACTTCCTCCACTGTGTCCCCCTCCTCCACCTCCCTCCCAGTCTCATCTCCACTCACACCTGCATGCACTACATCATCAGCCACTGCCTCCATCACCAGCACGCCCATCACTACACACCGCTCACGTGCAATCACCACCCCCACTACCATTCATACGACCCCTGTGTCCTCTCCCATTGTGTCTGTAAGCCCTCCTCCCAAAGTACACAAACGCAGGCACACACCCACTCAACAGCCATCCACCTCACAACAGCCTCCAGCCCATGCACCTTCACCCCAAACTCAGCAGATGTACACCTCCTACAACCACTACCTTTTCCTCCATTCCCACACCCCCTCCGTCTTCCTGTTTCAGTGTGTCAAAAAAACTTTTCCTAGCTACCTTTGACCTCTTCCCGACACCTCTCCCCCATCCTTCTCCTGAGGCCAGGATGTCTAGATCCCAGCCCAGCACCTCAGCCACAAAATCTGCATCCGCTGTGGTCCCTGCTACTCCAGTACGGTCGAAGGGGGCACCCGTCAGAGCTGCCAGTGTGCCACCGACAGAAAAGAAGGACCACCCTATTCCACCACCTGCAAAGCTCAAAAAGGGTTTGGCTTCCAGCAGGGGACAGTCTCACCACCCACCCAGCAAGGCCTTGCCCAAACACCGAGTGGATAGTGCCAAGGTCCCTGCAGCGACTGTCAAGATGGGGAAGGGCCACAAGCCAAAAGGGACCACATCTCTGGGCACGATGTCTCTTGGTGAGGGGCTGGTGACCACCATATCATCAGGGATGGCAGACACATGCACCAAAGTCACCTCCGCCGCTCCGACCGCCACTTGCACCGCCACCTGCATCGCCACCTGCACCAGCGCTGCCACAACGTCAGTCTGCAGCATCCTCCCCAAGGATCAGCAATCCGAGGCTGGCGGAGACGGTATGGTGTCTCCATCCACCGCACCAGTCACTTTCACCACGGCCAGCCCTAGCAGCATCTCTGCCGCAGCCACCGCCACCTGCACCACCACCAGCACTGCCACGTGCACAGCTGATGCCACTCTGTCGGACGTCAACCTCATCCCCAGTGTGCAGCCGTCAGAGTCTGCAGGTGACCCTGGACACGCCACTTGAGACACCACCTCCAGCGCTGACACGAACCAGCAATTGGCAGCCTAAGTTGCCGCAGAATGGAGTGTGGGTCTGCCTCCATGGAGTATCATGCTACCTGTTCCAGGTACATCGCATGGCTGAGACACCCAGGTGAGACGAAGTCAACTGCCCCACCCCAGGTGCAGCATCACTGGGCACGGAGCCCCCTTCAGAACCAGTGGAGAGATACATCCACTAATGCAGTCCTTGGAAGGATAAAGCACTCTGGGCACAAAGCCCCCTCCAGAACCAGTGGAGAGATACACATCCACTAACCCAGTCCTTGGCAGAATGAAGCACTCTGGGCACAATGCCCCCTCCAGACTGTAGCCTTGCACTCCCCAGGACCAAGCAGTGGGCAACCCACCCACTTGAGAGACTGTGGCTTTACACTCCCCAGGAGCAAGCAGTGGGCAACCCACCCACTTGAGAGACTTGAGAGACTGTGGCTTTTCACTCCCCAGGAGCAAGCAGTGGGCAAACCACCCACTAGAGAGACTGTAGCTTTGCACTCCCCAGGACCAAGCAGTGGGCAACCCACCCACTTGAGAGACTGTGGCTTTGCACTCCCCAGGAGCAAGCAGTGGGCAACCCACCCACTTGAGAGACATGAGAATCTGTGGCTTTGCACTCCCCAGGAGCAAAAAGTGGGCAACCCACCCACTAGAGAGACTGTGGCTTTGCACTCCCCAGGACCAAGCAGTGGGCAAACCACCCACTTAAGAGACTTGAGAGACTGTGGTTTTGCACTACCCAGGACCAAGCAGTGGGCAGTGAACCCACTTGAGATACTTGAGAGACTGTGGCCTTGCACTCCCCAGGACCAAGTAGTAGGCATGGAGCCCCCTTGAGGAGCACTGCGTCGTACCATCATCCGGCTGAGGTGCCCCCCCTTCCCCCTGAGAAGCCTGTTTTTTTTTACCTGATGCCTCTGCAGTGTTCTCTCCGTTTTGCGGCAGGTGTCATGTGTGGGCTTCGCCCATGCTTTTTGGGACCACTGGTCCACGGACATTTCATGGGACAGTGTACGGACTTGTGTACTTGCTGTAAATATTTGTGTACACTGATTATTTGCTGTTCTCTTGGTCTATCTGATTGTTCGAATATTACACTAGTTGAACTCATTTTGTTTTGTCCTTGCGTTCTTCCAGGGGGTGACGGGGTGTATCTGGGATGTTCTTGGATATGTGTGTGTGTGTGTTGTTTTGGGTGGGGGGTAGGGGTGTTGCGTGTCGTGTGTGTGTGTCACTCTCTTTTCCCTCCTTCCCTCCACTGTGTGCTAGGTGCAGTACTCACTGTTGTCGTTGCCGCCTTCATTCCACTTTGTGGTGTATTAATAGATACAGTAACATAGGGGGGATCTGCAATTCGGGCTCCATGGCGTCCTAGTTCTTCATTGTGTGTGGAGAGGTGAGTGGTTTCCCTTCCAAGTACTGTTTCCGCTGTGCTTTTGATGGCATTGGTACCGCCCCAGAAAAGCTGGCAGATTGGTGCCTTGTAATAGTGTGGGCGGTACATTGTCTTCTGTCTGTCTGTTGCTGGTGACCGCCGCAGTGTTTTTTGCTACCGCTGTGGCGGTCGGAGTGTTAAAGTGGCTATCTGTGTTGGCGGTTTCCGCCATAGTCGTGATCCCATTTTTTTTACCGCCGGCCTGTTGGCGGTATGACCGCCACTTTAACACCGACCGCCAGGGTTGTAATGAGGGCCTAAGTGATTTAGGCCCACTAGTAGCATTTAATTCACAGACTTTTAGTACAGATAGTACCATTTACTATGGACTTTCCAGTAAATTTAATGTGGCAATTCAGGTGTGGACAATTTTACAATGTTTTAGGAACAGAGCACAATCACCTTTACCTAGTATACAAGTGGTTAGGTGCACAGAGTCCTAATGCCAGCTAAAACAAAATCAGCAAAACAGGAGGGGTGAAGCTAAAATGTTTGATTATGTCAAGGCTGTCAGGTCTAGCGTTCATTATTTAAAGAATTGATGCCATGAGATCACAGACAGCTCAGCTGCCACCCTGACTGTAATCTTACAAACTGCGTACACAATAATAAAACACATGGAGAAAATGTATCAAGTACATCTGCTGAGAGTGAGTAGAAGATACAATTAAACACTTTAGGGCACATCCACCATCAGATTGTTCACTGGTCCTCAAAGCAAAAGAAGAAAAACAATAAAGTTGAAAAATAATCTGCAAAATAGGCATTAGTATAAATATACATTGCTACATTCGTGCCCTGTATAATAGCAACCTATTACATGGAAGAGAGACAGAAATGTAAGGAAGGATATGTAAGTCATGATGAGATATTCAAAGGTGTTAAGTGATAAAACTAGTGATTTCATTTTAAGATCCCTGACATCTGTTGGATGAAGGTACTTACTCAATTTGCAAACATTCTGGTTGAACATGTGTCACATAGGAAAGTATGCCGTACAAACCCATGAAATATAGTTACAAAGTGCAAAGATAAATCACAGTTGTTCCCAATTGTTGGGCACAACATATGTACACGTCCATTTCACATTTCTGTTTATGTCCATAATTGGAAATGTAGCAGCCATTGAAGTGGATGTTTTCATTTAGAAATCCCTGCAGTATAAGACGATATCTTGACATTAGTACATCGGGGTCGTTTTTTTTCGTGGAGTGTTTCAGATTTTCCTCAAAATCACACAACACACTCGATGAATATCAACTACATTTAAATCGATATCTACTGACTTGCTACTCTTTTAAATTGGAAGTATTCATAAAGGCGTGGGAAGTAACTCAAAAACTGACAGATGCACAAGACAGAATGTTTATGTTATATTTCAAGGGCAATACGATTTCTTAATACAGGCAGCTCTGCGTATCATTTCAATACTCTTTATTTCGGCATTATGCCATAAAAGAGAAACACACTGCAATTAAAACCAATAAAAGCATATAATTGATAAAACATAAACACAATTCATTACCATATAAATACCTATAAATGGATCACAATTTAAAATAATAGAGCATACGCTTTGAAAGCGAACACAAAAGCTGTTCCGGTAAGGAATGTTAAAACAGCATCGCTGCACAAGTATTAATAAGGAGCGCCTTGAGGTGTAATCTCAGCAGTTACACATACATTATCAAGTTAAAATGAGGAAGCCTGAGCAGCGTTATCCAGAAGTGCTGAAACAAGTTTCCTCCTAATTTGGGACATGGCAAATAGGTACTTGGAGACAGCAAAGAAAATGGGTTTACTGGTATCTGATTATAGGATTCTGCATGACACCTCGTGTTGAGTGATGCTGAAATTCCTGCACATAGGGATTAGCCATTTGTCCCTAGCCTTTATATACAGTGGGTAGAAAAGAGCATGTGAGCCACTGTCTCCCTAACTTGTCTGCAGGAAGGACAAGCCAACTCTTCTGGACCGGCAGGGCCCACCCATTACGAGGCGTAAATACGGAGTCGTAAGAACCCATGCCTAAACTGTACACGCATGTTCATAGCCAGGCATGGTTTTAGATCATCTAAAAATGGTTCTGAAAAGTAAGTATTCTTAACCAAGATAAAAGAGCTGGTTAGAGTACCTAAAGCCCATATTGTCAAAAGCGTATTTAGCTTTAAAATCCTGAACTGCCTCTTGAGTTCCAATTTACTTATAAGTAAACCACACTGTTAGAAATGGGTCTCTGGTTGGCAGTCAGTTTGCACTCTGTCAAAGAAGAGACCCTCACTCTAGTCAGGGTAAGGGAGATACACAATTCAGATAACCCCTGCTCACCCCCTTGGTAGCTTGGCACAAGCAGCCAGGCTTATCTCATAGGCAATGTATAAAGTATTTGTACAAACACACACAGTAACACAGTGAAAACACAACAAAAGCCAATATTTATCGGAGTAAAACAAGACCAAAACAACAAAAATCGAACATACACAAGCAAAGATACACATTTTTAAAGATGAAACTTCAATATAGCACTGTGAAACACAATAGCCTCAACTTGAGCTATTGCGGCGTCATTGACGGAGTCATTCCCAACAATCCGATGCCACTCATGAGGAAGGCAGCACCGGTAACGGAGTTGCACTGACCCCCAGGTAGAGCACCTTTGGTAATGAGGATATCAAGCCAGTTCACAGGATTGGCGATGTGAGGTGTCGCTGGATCTGGTGGGTTATCGGTTCCTTACTGCAGAGCAGTGGAGGTGATGCAGTGTTGGTGCGAAGTGTCGTTCTTTACACTCCAGCAGGGCCGATCAAAATCAGCAAAAACTAATAACAGCACAGGATACAAAACATGGGGTCAGAAGTAAAAAAAGAACAGGGAAACCATGCCAAGAGCTGCCAGGTCTAAGACAGACCCCCCAGGATCTTCCCATTGGTTGGCTAGTCCCATGCTCATGAGTGTAGCTCTTATTTATTTTATCCAAGGGAGGTTGCCAGTGCTGGGGTGACTATTTCCTTCAGCCCACAATGATAATGCAACGATTCAGGTGTCCCTGAGTTTTCTCCAAAGGGTTAGATGTCTGACTGCAATTCTCTCTGCAATTGGTCTGAGGCCTAAATCAAACCTTAGTGGGATCAAATGAGTACTAACAGGGAGGCACAGCACTTGCCTCAAAAACCGGTTTGCAACAATTTCTAGGGATTTTGAAGACTTATGCCCCCATAGCTCAGCACCGCAGAGGGTCGCAACCAATGTTTGATAAGAGTATAACTAGACAACCAGGGAAACTGGTTTAAAGAAGGTCCCCCTCTGAACCTTCAACACCCCCCCAACATTCTGCTCCAGTTTTAGCCTTCATTTAGAAATATGGTGGGCCTAATCCAGCTTCTCATCAAGAGGGATGTCAAGATATTCAAATAGGTGAACCTGATCTAGCGAGGATCCATTTGGAGTGCGATTAGGATGTGTGGTGTGGTGTGGTTTGAAAACCATGTATTTTGTTTTACTAACATTGATTTCCATCCCCCTCTGACACAGAAACTACTAAACTCATCCAGAGTTTTTTTAATCCCCTTCGCCAACTTGGATAAGAGAAGGGTGTCATCTGTGAACATGAGGGCCAGAACCCTCTTGTTCGCTAGCTTGGGAGCATCATTGTCACAAATGTTTAGCCGGGCAATCAAATCATTGATGTACAGGGTAAAAAGAATCAGGGCAAGGACTCAACATTATCTTACGTCCCTGCTCATTGGGAAAGGTTCTGTTACCTCTCCTAGCTTCCAACAGCGAATCTGAGCAAAATTCTGTTTGTGCAGCCTCTCAATAACATGGCATAAATATGGAGGGACACCCATCCCAGCGAACACCTGCCACAGTGTATTTCTCGGGACCAAGTCAAATGCAGATTTAAGGTCTATAAACACCGCATAAAGTCTGCCCGTTTCAAGTACAATAGTTTTCTAATAAATCGGCTGGAGCCTAAATACTTGATCAATTGTGGTTGTACAGG
The DNA here is from genome assembly GCF_031143425.1 of Pleurodeles waltl. Lineage (NCBI taxonomy): Eukaryota > Metazoa > Chordata > Amphibia > Caudata > Salamandridae > Pleurodeles > Pleurodeles waltl. The sequence goes on along the minus strand of NC_090444.1, from coordinate 589,529,970 downwards.
TACAAAAGCCTTCTTGCAAGGGGCAATGTACAGCATTATTGTCTAACCAGTCTTATGGCCTCGATAGGATACCTCTACTAAAAAGAATAGGGTATTTGCTACAGAAATCAAGCTGACCGAGAGAAGACTCTCCTGGGCAGCAGGGGCGTCTGCACACATAATGCCTGCCCCATCTGTGGTGACCCCAGCAACAGGAACAGGAATTCTGGGCACCCCTGTCTACCACAACTAACTCGCATCTCAGGACCCCCACAGCAAGCAACACTTGTGGAAGCACTCCAACCTCCACCACTGCCCCACTGACTACTATCAGTGACACTGCAGGGACACAGGGGACTGCATTCTAAATAGTTCATGATACCAAGTATATCTATCCTCAGGGGATTTCACTGGGGGATCCACAAGGGGATTCTTAGGGGGAATCATGCTGGGCCCAACAAGGTCAGAGTGCTCCCGCATGGAATAAGGGAACTCCCATAATCAACCCGCCCCTGCGGCCTGCCCCCATGTGACTGTGATGACAGGAGTGCAGGGGCTGCAAGAAGGGCAGACTAAATCCCACACTGAAGTGGGCAACAAGTGCTTACATTGGCTGGGGAAACATAAGAACTTCCCAACATAAAAGTATTTGGTAGCATCCGTTTTGCTTAAAAGGGACAGTTTGCTTCAGAAAACTGTAAAAATGCCAAGGAGAATAGTTGAGCTATGGAGAATAAAGTCAGAACAAGAGCCACGAAAACATCATATTGAATCTGACTCACCATCAAAAGTCTGAAAGCTGGAAAGCTAATAGTAGTAAATTTCAGTTTGTATATTGAGTCGTTTCTGTATATCTGTGTCAGCACAAGAATCCCCAGGCAAATACATGAAGGTATTCACACGTAGTATTCCATGGCCCTGCCCCACTTCTGCACTTACTTGTGTTGATGGTATACATGGCAGACCTCACTATCAGCAGGGAAATTCTGTATCTGGCTATTAAAGTTTTCTGTTTTCCTCCAAAAGTGAAATATTTTACCATTGGAGCTCATTTTCATTTTCCACATCAGAAACCCATTTATCCCTGCCTTTTTCATAAGTAGGTAAACGCTTTCCACCAAAATAGGAAACACTACTTAGACTTTTTGTGAATATCCACCTAAGTATAAGTCTGTGGGCATTCTATGAAATTTCATTGCCACCTCTTTCCGACTATTAACCAGATTATGGATATAAATTTGCTGTATGGAAATTTTCCAGTGAACTAAGTAGAAATTGAAGTACTGAGATATCCACAGGAATTTGCAGGTAATGTGGACCTAAATGTAATATCTTGTGCAAACAATTTTGTGTACAAAGCTGATGAACAGCTTCAAAGCTCTAAAGAGAGCAGGAGAACTCATCAGAGTGAAGACACTTATAAACAGTGAACATTCAGCTTCAAACATTTGTTAAGCAAGGCAGAGTTCAGGTGAAAGCAAATATTTCTGTTTTTATATTGAAAGCAGCAGAAAAGATGCAGGTGAAAAATCAAAGTAATTACTAGTGGCTGTGAATAATTTAGCCAGTCCAGTCATCAATATTTTTGTTGTCCTCAGTGCAATACACTCAGAGCGATGGGTATGCCCAGATGTGGATCCCATGCTAACTGTGCCACAGAGCTCAAACTGAACCCAATTGAAAAGACCCCAAATCTTCAAGACATATTTCCAGAATTAGCACCCAGTCACTCAGTCAGGTCCACAGACCAGGCTTTGTGTTCCTGGACCTGAAATGGAAGACAGGGAAAAAAATATTCCTTGTTTCATCAGATTTGAATATTTTGTAATTTGGAGATTACTAGTTTAGATATCTCTCCATTGTAAACCTTTAAAGCCCAACAAAAATGTTCTTCAACCTCTAATATGTAAAGAAATTACTGAATAGGTTTACACCAAAGTAAGCAATGGCACGTTCCAACAGTACTTGAATAAGAGTCTGCTTTTATGACAAGCTTGGTGTATTTTGTTTTTTTATCAGAGAGTAAAGAATCCTAAGGGTGGCATTAACTGATAAAAGTCAGTTTTTAGACACCAACTTTTTTTGGCCCCTTGGTCATACATGTGAGTCATAAATTTGAAAGCAGGTGAGCCATACCAACTTAATAAATACAATTTGGTTAAGTCAAGACTCAATTTTGAGAGAATCTCTGCTCAACCCCTGTAAATTATGGCAGATTTGCAGACATTTCAAAGTGTGGCAAATACAGCTTACTCTTGATGCTGGTGTTTGCCCTGGGGTGATTGCTGCTTTCTTCTTTTTGCTTTTTAACATGGGTGCCCCCATATCACTGTTCCCCTTCCTACACTGACTCCAGGCATTTAGCCACCTGTAACTGAAGCACTGTTTTATTAAGTGCTGTAGTGGAGAAGGCAAAATGCACATCAGCAAGAATGATGCAGGACAAGTTCTGCGTAGCATTATGGCACATGCAGGAGGCAATCTCCAGAAAACTGTGCACTAAGTTCAAACAGTATCACAGGTTTTAGATAACAACAATCAATCTATGGATTGATCTGCTGGCAATAAAGCAATGTATAGCAACTTCTTAAAATGGTTATATTCATACTAACCAACACTCTCTTTTTTAGTCCATACCTTATGATATTTAAATTCAGCAAAGATTAAAGTGTAATATAAAACCTGATTTCATGAAAGGTAAACTGTGAAACCAATCAATGAAAAATAAGAAGTGAAAAATTACTATTTCAAGCTTACAGTGTTAGCAATATTTTTTTACAACAAAAAGATTTCAAGTAAGGCTTGCAAGTTGTTCTATGGACCTTGCAAATATTTGTAATATCTTCATTAGAAACAACTTCAACCTAAAGGACAACCATAATTTGCAAACAAAAGTGAAAGTAGAAAGTAGGAAAGTTGCAGACAAGTGCAAGGGTTTGATTGTAGGTACACTGACAAACAGACTATTTCGTTTTTCACTGCTGTGAGGGCTGCTACTCTCATAGGTTAGCATTGGGAATTCCCTTACATACTTTTAAGCGGTAATTTCTGAACAAAAAGGATTTACACTGGCGTGTTTGGTATTTTTGGTATGGTAATGGAGTACTGGTGTAGTTGGATTTTACATTACTATTTTTGAAATACCACTTTTTTAAAATGGTGATTAAAGACATGAGGGAAGTGTAGCCCTTGGCTTCCACAGCAATAGTTTCTTAAAAAACCCTTCTTACAAGTCAGGATTATTCATACATATTTTGCATTTCATTCCATTTCAACAAATTAATACTTGAAAATCAAGTAATATCTAATAATAATCAAGGTACTCCTAAGAGGTGATGGCACATTGAAAAGTGAATAAGGGGTGCCCTGTGAGATACAGAACGCTATATACATGTGACTGAAAAGGATAGTATGATGTTAATAAAGACACTCATCTTAAGAGTATCACAATCCACAATCAAGTTAAAAACAGTCCACATGTGAAAATTTTAACCTTTCGACCCGCAATGCCAAATAAATCAGAAAAGGGTCATCATCAGGACAGAAGATTGAAGGAGACACCTAAAGAAAAGGAAGAATCATGTGTCAGAATCCCAAAAGATATGTATCATGAATGTTGTGTTTCTGAAATTATGGTTTATGACATATTTGAAGAATTATGGGCCTGGCGGTATGTTGGAGGGGCCGGCGGTATGGCCGTGGCTATTGCGCCACGGTCATAATAGCTGCCGGAACACCGCCAGCCTGTTGGCGGTGTTACCGCCAGCTTACCGCCGGCCGCCAGGGTCGTAATGACCCCCTATGTCTGTAGTCCTACAATCCTAATGAGTATTCAACTCAACAAGTACTTTACTCATACAACTATTGCGGAAAGTAAGCAGCTGTGAAGAGAAACAATAAATTAAATTAAATGATGGCCTTGAATAGTGTCAGTATTTCAAGAAGTCAAGAAGATTGAGATGGGTCAAAGAATGAATCAAGTTCTCTATGAGCTCAATAAAAGAAATTGTGTCTATAGTTTAAAACAACCTATATACAGTGTCAAAAATGAGTAATAGTTCGCCCTATAAAACATAAGTGATATTGTAGATGGCAGGCTTGGAAATATTGAGTATTCCTATGAGGTTAAAAAATACTCTCCAGAGCAGTATGGGATCAAAGCAAATGTAACCCAGAGGTCCCAACAAAAACTTAAGCCTGCCCACACAGGAAAAAAACAGGGAAGAAGGCTTCCCTCTCCTGTACTGGGAAACTAGCAGAGTCACGGATACTAATCATAGGAACGGGGCACAGTAAGTGACTCCAAGGGGTAACATTGTGTCTTTTTTTATATTAAAAAAATTTTACATAAGGAAATCAATAAGGTCGCCAAGTACGAATTGACAGTGTGATTAGGCATCTCTTTAGTGGATATGACAGGATCTGGTAACTTAGCTGACCACCTATTTAAATAAATCTAAACATTGAGAACAAATGATTAAATCTAACATCAAATAGCTGCAAACCTACAAAATTTCACAATCCCACAATTAACCTAAAGACCCGGACAAACTGACCAGGAGTCAGAAAAACATGCTGTCAATAAAATTTACATTTTTAGGGCAACATGAAAAAGCGTGGCAGCAGTAAGCTATACTTGTCATTGTAGAATCTACTTACTGTTAGGGGAGGCGTGGCATGCCGGAGTGAAAGGGGAGCCAGTAGAGCTTAGTTCTGACACCTGCTAAATAGATCACACTGCGTGCACGTAACGTGCAGGAGGAAGATGTTGCATGATGTCTGTAAAGTGAGTAACACTGCAGCGTTCTTTCAATGGAACGGAATTCTTGTTTTTATATATACCAGCAGTGCTTTAAATGGGCCGGTACTGTCCGGTACGGAATACCGGCACTTCTTTATTTTAAGAGGGAGAGTACCTGCACTTTTCAAGAAAAACTTAATACTTTTAATTGGAGAGTACCGGCACTTCTCAGAAATAAGCAAGTACTCTGCTGCAGAGTACCTGCACTTCTATTTTTCCATTTCAAGGACTGTATACCAGCCCCAAATGGATAAAGTCTGTGGCGTAAAAAAAGCTTTCTTTGAAAAATTACATTCCTTTAAAAATAAAGAATGAATGGTGCAAACGAAAACAACTGAGAAAGTGAGGAAACAATGCCCATACGATTACATTGGGAACAATCCAGTCCCATAGTCAGTGGATCGACCTAAATTAGTTCAACTGCATTTGGTCTAAATAGGCCCATAGTGTGTCATATTTCAAGGAAATGTAAATTTTGAAAAATCAAAAACAAGATCTATTCAACATAAAAAAGTGTAGACATGATCTAATACTAGAATGTATCTTCAGATAACGGTATGATTAGAACCCTTGTGCGTACTGAAGAAATTAAATACACCCCCTATTTAGGTTTGTGCTCACAAAAGAAAATAGTCAATGTTAAAATAATGTCCATATCAATGCAATATCACAATATTAAGACCAGAGTTGACTAAGTCCTCCCCAAAATCAAACCAGAGGCAATAATATACATCAGCATGTGACTAGTTATTCACAGACTCTTATATACATGGGTAAAATATCAATGAGATCAGGTACCAATCATACAGATCATATTCAAACCATGGATCACTGTGTTCCACCTGTAAATCCAAAATAGTTCTCTTCTGGAGAGAAAACTTGCTTTGTCTCCTCCAAGATGTCCCAGTGAGACCTGCTCAATCACTTGCCATTTCAAATCATCACTACTATGTTGAAGTCTTTAGTAGTGCTCGACAAGCGGTGCTCCTGCTATACCACATTTTAATCTGCTTCTATGTTGTAGGATTCTGAACTTCACTTTCTGTGCTGTCTGCCCAATGTAGATGAGTTGACATAGACACCAGATCACATAGATGACATCTTGTGTGTTGCAGTTGCGGAAGTCAGTAAGGGGAATATCAACATTATTGTAGGTGAAGTTATTAGTGTTCTGGCAAAACTTACATGCCACATATAGGCCATATTTGAAGTGTCCCACTATTGCCGGGAGTCCCCACAAAGTGTTAAGGTTAGTTCTTGGTGGTGTAATGCAGCCCTACCCAAGGCATCTTTGAATTTCTTTCACTCTTTGAAAGAGAATAGGGGTACTTCTTTGATTGTAAGGTATTCTTCCACGAGACCCCAATGTCCCTTTACAATCTTTTTCAATTCATTACTAACTGGGCTGAACTTAGTGACACAAACCGTTCTCTTCATTGAAGTGTCTTTCATTTGTGATTCCAGTAAAAAATCCCTATAGTTATATCAATCTCTTTTTCTAGCTTGCCTCGCGAGGATTCTTAGGTAACCCCTCTCTCTGAGTTTTTGTATATCTGATTCCTTAAAGTAGTCAGGTCTTTTGTCTTTAATCTCTATGCTACCCAGATCCCTGGGTTACTGGGTCCCACCCTCTTTTTCCTAAATACTTTTTGAAAATTGGCATTTCTCTGTGCTTATAACTCTATGTGCTTTGACTCCAATCCAGGTCTAGGGCAGAGTGACAGTTACACTTTGTGGATACTTTTCAGACAGCCACAACACAGGATGGACTGGGTGTGACAGAAGAGGTATCTGCATTCATCTGCATACTGATACTCATCCTAGACTGGGAGAGGGGGAGGTCATTCACGCCTTACATGTCAATAGGCTCTGTCCTGCCCTCACAAAAAGGGGTTGAGTTACCCTCTACTGATGTCTAGAGCCGGGGCTGGGCTGAAAGGGATCCATGTTACACTTGAAAGGGCTCCTTTGAAGTCACCCCTTACATCAAAGACATGTTTGAGTATAGTACAGGTGCTCTGACACTACATTGGAGAGTACTTTGGAACTAGGACAGAACCTCTGCCAGAAGGACTGCTGCACTGCTCAAAGGGCTCATCTGGACTGCACTTCTGCTGTTGCCCTGCTGCCTGCCACTTGTTGGGTAGCCTAACGGACTCACTGGATTGCTTTTCTGTTTTGCCCAGCTGTCAGCTGCTCCCTGGCTTTGGTTTAACTAAGCACTGCTGGGGTGCCAGGAGGATCTGAAATATAGTTTTTTTGGTTTATTGTCCTGGCCTGGCTCCCCCTTTGTAGGGATGCCAGTGCGGGTACTAACACTGGGAGGGAAACACCCGGAACAACGACTCCTAAACCACGAAGTCGTGGAAAACGAAAGCGAAACAACGGTTTCGTTTTCCACGACTTCCTGTTTTTCGTACCTTAACCATGCATGTGTGAACCACATACATGCGTGGTTAAGGTACAGAAGAAGGGAGTCGACGCGGTGAAGGAGGAGGTAAGTTGGGCTGGGACGGGGGATGTTTTTGGGGGGTTGGGGTGCTTTAGGTTTTAGGGTCAGGGGTGGGGACTCGGGGTATTTTTAGTTTTTGGGGGTTGGGTGGGGGGCTTGGGGTGATTAGGGTTTGGGGGAGGAGGGGTCAGGGTTTAGGTTTAAGGGGGGGTTGGGGTGCTTTAGGTTTATGGGGAGGGGTGTTAGGTTTGTGGTAATTTTGGGGGTGGGGGATTGGGGTGGTTGTGGGGGCAAGGGGGCCGCGTTTGTGGGGGAAGCATGCTGGAACCCTGCATGCTGATCACTAATGCCTTTACCAGGAATGCATTTACAACGAAAAATCGTTGTAAAGGCATTCGGGGTAAAGGCATTAGTGATACGAACAAGTTTGTTGTTCCGAACTCGTTGTTGAGCCATGGGTGCTTGAAGCACTCGTGGTTTCAACATATAACCCTTTTGGGACGTTGGAAGTCCCTTGGGAGAGGAAAATGTTCCTCATGTATTTATTTCCTGAGTAAAGAATACCTATGCTATGCTTAGTTTTCCTGATGGCCCTACCATTATCTCTAATCTACTGTAATACCTGCACAGCATTCATGGTGACATGTGGAGACTTACATGTTAATTGGGGTAGTGTTGTAAACATGTACATGGGGAGGTTCATGTGCTGCATGACCTCTAAACCTGCAGCATGGGCTGATACGTATTCCTGAAATACATCATAGGAGTTATGTATCTGGTGTAACACCCAGTAATTTAGGTTTACTGCTGCATTAATTGCCCTGAGTATCCACTGGTGTTATGACGCAGGCCACTGTTGATTATTGCACTCTGCAGACTAACGAGTACTACTCCAGAAATTATATACTACGTGCAGTTTTTATAATTCATGTCGATTTGGTCTTATGACACACACATAACATAAAACCATATTTTTATATCATTCTGTGCGGAATCACTTTTGTGATGTCTTTATTGTGTCAGTGGTATGAGTTTATTGCGCAAACACTTTACACATTACCTCTGGGGATAACCCTGACTGCTCTGTGCCAAGCTAGCAGAGGGTGAGCACAGTTATCTTTGGTGTGTAACTTACGTGCCTTTACTAGAGGGATGGATTCTGCACGGCTTAGTTGCATACCCTAGCCAACCAGAAACCCCATTTCTAACAATCCTATGTAGAGATTAGGACCAGTTCAGTTTCTCTCGTACAGCAGAGTACCGTTTGTTGGTCAGAGATTAAGATTTTCTTTGTTGAAGCTGGATGTCTTTTAATGCTCTTTCATTTAGTTTTCCAATGAAGGGATGTTTCTGAGATTGGCATATAGATTCTTGGCTCAGTTAGGTTTAGGCTGTTATTTATAATGAGCGGTCACACATCTTATGTCTTGTGTTCCACAGGAAATGTGCCTACAGATTATGCTCATTGTGGGCATTGCAGCCAAAGCTGATGGTAGGATGTTTCACCAGAGGTTTAAACCAAATCATGGAATTCCATGTAGGACAATTGCTTAAAGGGGGTAAGAGTTGGGTCCCTTCTCTTTAGAGTAATACATTTATTTGGGTTCTGATTTTGAACTGATTATTTACTTTTAATGAAAAGTTGATCTGCCATTACATCACGGAACTCTTGTTTTGAGGTGCTGACACTGAGATGTAATCTGGATTTCAGAATTCTGTTTTGTAAAGTTCCTTAGTGGGACATTTGACATTTATAATCCTGCTTGGCAACTGAGGGCTTCATTATGAACTCAGAGGGATTTCCCGCCGAGTTCAGGCTGGCGGTCTAAACACAGACCACCAGACCGTTGAGGACCCCGCCAGCCCAATAAACAACATTCCGCTGGTCCGGGCAGTGACATGAGCGACAGGGCTGTGCACAGGGGCCCCTTTACTGCCCATGCCAAGTGCATGGGCAGTTCAGGGGATCCCAAGGGGGCCCTAGAGCACCCCTTCCATCAGCCTTTCCTTGGAGGGGGAAACCGCCAGGGAAAGGCTGGGGGAACACAGGTTCTTTATGCTGCGGCAGCGCTACTTGCAGCGCTGCCCTGTTGGATAAGGAACTCCACCATCGTCAGGCTGCCTGGCGGCAGTAGCCTGACGGTGGTGGAGTTCTGCCTGTGGTGGTCTCCCTGAGAACAAAATATGGCGGTCCGGACCGCCATCCCGGTGGCAGTAATTTCCGTCACCACCTGCATGGCGGTTCGGACCGCCATGTTCATAATGACCACCTGAGTGTTTCATTGGTTTCTTTTGCTTTTCTGATGGTGGATTTACAAATCCTACTGAATCTTTTGAGCCCTATATTGTCAACTGAGCTTTTGGTTTTAAACCATTGAAGTTGCCTTTTTGTGTGTTTTGTTTCATCATTCATCCATGTTGTCTTCAGTTTCTTTTTTGTTTTGTGTGAGTTTTAAATTGTGCTTGTTTTGTCAAATGCTTTGTGCATCCAATCATATAGTTCTTTTACAGTTGCTATTGGCTTGGCGTTTAAAGTCGCTGCCTATTGATCTACAAATTCCTCTGTATTACGTTTGGTACACTGTCAGTTTTTATATGTGTTTTTAGGTCTTTATGGGATGTCTTTATTAGATGTCACAGGTGAAAGAGATGAGGTAAAGACTAGGTTAATTCCTTTAGTCTTGGCTGGTTGTGGATTAGCAAAAATAATGCCCAAAGTGCACCCTGATTTGTGAGTAGGTTCAGGGATAAACTGGAATAGGTAATGAGCTTACAATCAAATTATGATTTTACTTCCGTTGGACAATTTCGGTTTGTCTAAAGATATTCCAGTTGCCAAGGATGTGGGAGAATAGGATGATTGATGACTATGTCTTATATGGCACCCATGAGTGTATATGTGAAGGCTCATTTACTGTTTTAATCAGTACAGTAGAAATAGGCCCCTTGAGAATGTAGGGGTAATACGCTAGCTTGTTGGTAATGATTTACAACCTGTAAATTGTATGTCTTTGGTTTGGGTGGCTGAGATTAATTTACATAATTTGCCTGACAACCAATAATATACATCTCTGCTAGGGAATGCATTGTGGGCATGTGAGAAAATCGTTCTCCTGTGAAGGAGTTTACATTAGTAGACTTATGTCAAGTAAACTGCCCTTAATAGCATTGTGACAAAAGCATACCATGTCGAACCTAAAATTATAATTTCACAATTTGTGTTCAATAGTTTCTAAGATATATTATGGAAAAATCATCCTGGATTATCTGAATTTATTAGTACTTACACAACAAAGACCTATTTAGGAAGTAAAGGAGCAGTGTATGTTGAGGAAAAGCGGAGCCAAATAAAAATCACAAGCAACCAGTAGGAAAGTGGGTCAGATCATGAGAGGGAGACAATAGGTCTAATTTCCATAGAGCCCGGGTGGGTGGAGGAAGCTGAGACCAACTTGTTGCTGACCAGTGAAATGCTTTTTTATCTGATAGGTTATCAGCTTTTTTTTTGATTGATAGGTGCAAAGATGTAAGTCTGATTTATGTAGGCCTTCTAGATCAGTCAGGATTCCAAACACTGACAAACTGGTTCAACACTAGCTCTTTCCTTGATTTGACACATGAGCTCACTGAATCATCCGCTCTGCATACAACCTACATACAACGTATAATTTGAGCATACTTGCCACTGATCAGTTTGATTTAAAGAATGGGTGTAGGTGGAGACACACGACCTTTGACAGTACAGGAGTCCCTGGAGGTAGCTCATAGGGTTTTAACAGAGCAATCTTGCTGGAACAACTCTTTGGAGTAAGTGTATCTAAATCACTGACTCGTAAAAGACACTGGTTTTAAATTGAAAATGACATACAATTATTAGGCCAAATAGATGCATTTAAAACTCTTTGGCTACATTATGTCAGCCAACAGTATTATAATATATAAAAGGGATATGTAGATATTTACTGGGACTTTCCAAACAACATGTCTGACACTAATGCGACATCTGAAACAGACAGGAAGTTTACAAATTAAATTGCATAAGAAAAGCTTTCTGTTCCAGCCCTCTACGGTGAAATTACGTTTTCCAGGATGACTCACGATCAAGTTAAATCCAAGAAGCACAAAAACAATTCAAGACAGCTCTCAAAATAGGTCATTCCCTTCGGAAATGAAATGAATATTGGTGCACCAACACAACGACTTGTATTCATTGGATGGATTTCAGAATTCTGTTTTGTAAAGTTCCTTAGTGGGACATTTGACATTTATAATCCTGCTTGGCAACTGAGGGCTTCATTATGAACTCAGAGGGATTTCCCGCCGAGTTCAGGCTGGCGGTCTAAACACAGACCACCAGACCGTTGAGGACCCCGCCAGCCCAATAAACAACATTCCGCTGGTCCGGGCAGTGACATGAGCGACAGGGCTGTGCACAGGGGCCCCTTTACTGCCCATGCCAAGTGCATGGGCAGTTCAGGGGATCCCAAGGGGGCCCTAGAGCACCCCTTCCATCAGCCTTTCCTTGGAGGGGGAAACCGCCAGGGAAAGGCTGGGGGAACACAGGTTCTTTATGCTGCGGCAGCGCTACTTGCAGCGCTGCCCTGTTGGATAAGGAACTCCACCATCGTCAGGCTGCCTGGCGGCAGTAGCCTGACGGTGGTGGAGTTCTGCCTGTGGTGGTCTCCCTGAGAACAAAATATGGCGGTCCGGACCGCCATCCCGGTGGCAGTAATTTCCGTCACCACCTGCATGGCGGTTCGGACCGCCATGTTCATAATGACCACCTGAGTGTTTCATTGGTTTCTTTTGCTTTTCTGATGGTGGATTTACAAATCCTACTGAATCTTTTGAGCCCTATATTGTCAACTGAGCTTTTGGTTTTAAACCATTGAAGTTGCCTTTTTGTGTGTTTTGTTTCATCATTCATCCATGTTGTCTTCAGTTTCTTTTTTGTTTTGTGTGAGTTTTAAATTGTGCTTGTTTTGTCAAATGCTTTGTGCATCCAATCATATAGTTCTTTTACAGTTGCTATTGGCTTGGCGTTTAAAGTCGCTGCCTATTGATCTACAAATTCCTCTGTATTACGTTTGGTACACTGTCAGTTTTTATATGTGTTTTTAGGTCTTTATGGGATGTCTTTATTAGATGTCACAGGTGAAAGAGATGAGGTAAAGACTAGGTTAATTCCTTTAGTCTTGGCTGGTTGTGGATTAGCAAAAATAATGCCCAAAGTGCACCCTGATTTGTGAGTAGGTTCAGGGATAAACTGGAATAGGTAATGAGCTTACAATCAAATTATGATTTTACTTCCGTTGGACAATTTCGGTTTGTCTAAAGATATTCCAGTTGCCAAGGATGTGGGAGAATAGGATGATTGATGACTATGTCTTATATGGCACCCATGAGTGTATATGTGAAGGCTCATTTACTGTTTTAATCAGTACAGTAGAAATAGGCCCCTTGAGAATGTAGGGGTAATACGCTAGCTTGTTGGTAATGATTTACAACCTGTAAATTGTATGTCTTTGGTTTGGGTGGCTGAGATTAATTTACATAATTTGCCTGACAACCAATAATATACATCTCTGCTAGGGAATGCATTGTGGGCATGTGAGAAAATCGTTCTCCTGTGAAGGAGTTTACATTAGTAGACTTATGTCAAGTAAACTGCCCTTAATAGCATTGTGACAAAAGCATACCATGTCGAACCTAAAATTATAATTTCACAATTTGTGTTCAATAGTTTCTAAGATATATTATGGAAAAATCATCCTGGATTATCTGAATTTATTAGTACTTACACAACAAAGACCTATTTAGGAAGTAAAGGAGCAGTGTATGTTGAGGAAAAGCGGAGCCAAATAAAAATCACAAGCAACCAGTAGGAAAGTGGGTCAGATCATGAGAGGGAGACAATAGGTCTAATTTCCATAGAGCCCGGGTGGGTGGAGGAAGCTGAGACCAACTTGTTGCTGACCAGTGAAATGCTTTTTTATCTGATAGGTTATCAGCTTTTTTTTTGATTGATAGGTGCAAAGATGTAAGTCTGATTTATGTAGGCCTTCTAGATCAGTCAGGATTCCAAACACTGACAAACTGGTTCAACACTAGCTCTTTCCTTGATTTGACACATGAGCTCACTGAATCATCCGCTCTGCATACAACCTACATACAACGTATAATTTGAGCATACTTGCCACTGATCAGTTTGATTTAAAGAATGGGTGTAGGTGGAGACACACGACCTTTGACAGTACAGGAGTCCCTGGAGGTAGCTCATAGGGTTTTAACAGAGCAATCTTGCTGGAACAACTCTTTGGAGTAAGTGTATCTAAATCACTGACTCGTAAAAGACACTGGTTTTAAATTGAAAATGACATACAATTATTAGGCCAAATAGATGCATTTAAAACTCTTTGGCTACATTATGTCAGCCAACAGTATTATAATATATAAAAGGGATATGTAGATATTTACTGGGACTTTCCAAACAACATGTCTGACACTAATGCGACATCTGAAACAGACAGGAAGTTTACAAATTAAATTGCATAAGAAAAGCTTTCTGTTCCAGCCCTCTACGGTGAAATTACGTTTTCCAGGATGACTCACGATCAAGTTAAATCCAAGAAGCACAAAAACAATTCAAGACAGCTCTCAAAATAGGTCATTCCCTTCGGAAATGAAATGAATATTGGTGCACCAACACAACGACTTGTATTCATTGGATGGATTTCAGAATTCTGTTTTGTAAAGTTCCTTAGTGGGACATTTGACATTTATAATCCTGCTTGGCAACTGAGGGCTTCATTATGAACTCAGAGGGATTTCCCGCCGAGTTCAGGCTGGCGGTCTAAACACAGACCACCAGACCGTTGAGGACCCCGCCAGCCCAATAAACAACATTCCGCTGGTCCGGGCAGTGACATGAGCGACAGGGCTGTGCACAGGGGCCCCTTTACTGCCCATGCCAAGTGCATGGGCAGTTCAGGGGATCCCAAGGGGGCCCTAGAGCACCCCTTCCATCAGCCTTTCCTTGGAGGGGGAAACCGCCAGGGAAAGGCTGGGGGAACACAGGTTCTTTATGCTGCGGCAGCGCTACTTGCAGCGCTGCCCTGTTGGATAAGGAACTCCACCATCGTCAGGCTGCCTGGCGGCAGTAGCCTGACGGTGGTGGAGTTCTGCCTGTGGTGGTCTCCCTGAGAACAAAATATGGCGGTCCGGACCGCCATCCCGGTGGCAGTAATTTCCGTCACCACCTGCATGGCGGTTCGGACCGCCATGTTCATAATGACCACCTGAGTGTTTCATTGGTTTCTTTTGCTTTTCTGATGGTGGATTTACAAATCCTACTGAATCTTTTGAGCCCTATATTGTCAACTGAGCTTTTGGTTTTAAACCATTGAAGTTGCCTTTTTGTGTGTTTTGTTTCATCATTCATCCATGTTGTCTTCAGTTTCTTTTTTGTTTTGTGTGAGTTTTAAATTGTGCTTGTTTTGTCAAATGCTTTGTGCATCCAATCATATAGTTCTTTTACAGTTGCTATTGGCTTGGCGTTTAAAGTCGCTGCCTATTGATCTACAAATTCCTCTGTATTACGTTTGGTACACTGTCAGTTTTTATATGTGTTTTTAGGTCTTTATGGGATGTCTTTATTAGATGTCACAGGTGAAAGAGATGAGGTAAAGACTAGGTTAATTCCTTTAGTCTTGGCTGGTTGTGGATTAGCAAAAATAATGCCCAAAGTGCACCCTGATTTGTGAGTAGGTTCAGGGATAAACTGGAATAGGTAATGAGCTTACAATCAAATTATGATTTTACTTCCGTTGGACAATTTCGGTTTGTCTAAAGATATTCCAGTTGCCAAGGATGTGGGAGAATAGGATGATTGATGACTATGTCTTATATGGCACCCATGAGTGTATATGTGAAGGCTCATTTACTGTTTTAATCAGTACAGTAGAAATAGGCCCCTTGAGAATGTAGGGGTAATACGCTAGCTTGTTGGTAATGATTTACAACCTGTAAATTGTATGTCTTTGGTTTGGGTGGCTGAGATTAATTTACATAATTTGCCTGACAACCAATAATATACATCTCTGCTAGGGAATGCATTGTGGGCATGTGAGAAAATCGTTCTCCTGTGAAGGAGTTTACATTAGTAGACTTATGTCAAGTAAACTGCCCTTAATAGCATTGTGACAAAAGCATACCATGTCGAACCTAAAATTATAATTTCACAATTTGTGTTCAATAGTTTCTAAGATATATTATGGAAAAATCATCCTGGATTATCTGAATTTATTAGTACTTACACAACAAAGACCTATTTAGGAAGTAAAGGAGCAGTGTATGTTGAGGAAAAGCGGAGCCAAATAAAAATCACAAGCAACCAGTAGGAAAGTGGGTCAGATCATGAGAGGGAGACAATAGGTCTAATTTCCATAGAGCCCGGGTGGGTGGAGGAAGCTGAGACCAACTTGTTGCTGACCAGTGAAATGCTTTTTTATCTGATAGGTTATCAGCTTTTTTTTTGATTGATAGGTGCAAAGATGTAAGTCTGATTTATGTAGGCCTGCTAGATCAGTCAGGATTCCAAACACTGACAAACTGGTTCAACACTAGCTCTTTCCTTGATTTGACACATGAGCTCACTGAATCATCCGCTCTGCATACAACCTACATACAACGTATAATTTGAGCATACTTGCCACTGATCAGTTTGATTTAAAGAATGGGTGTAGGTGGAGACACACGACCTTTGACAGTACAGGAGTCCCTGGAGGTAGCTCATAGGGTTTTAACAGAGCAATCTTGCTGGAACAACTCTTTGGAGTAAGTGTATCTAAATCACTGACTCGTAAAAGACACTGGTTTTAAATTGAAAATGACATACAATTATTAGGCCAAATAGATGCATTTAAAACTCTTTGGCTACATTATGTCAGCCAACAGTATTATAATATATAAAAGGGATATGTAGATATTTACTGGGACTTTCCAAACAACATGTCTGACACTAATGCGACATCTGAAACAGACAGGAAGTTTACAAATTAAATTGCATAAGAAAAGCTTTCTGTTCCAGCCCTCTACGGTGAAATTACGTTTTCCAGGATGACTCACGATCAAGTTAAATCCAAGAAGCACAAAAACAATTCAAGACAGCTCTCAAAATAGGTCATTCCCTTCGGAAATGAAATGAATATTGGTGCACCAACACAACGACTTGTATTCATTGGATGGATTTCAGAATTCTGTTTTGTAAAGTTCCTTAGTGGGACATTTGACATTTATAATCCTGCTTGGCAACTGAGGGCTTCATTATGAACTCAGAGGGATTTCCCGCCGAGTTCAGGCTGGCGGTCTAAACACAGACCACCAGACCGTTGAGGACCCCGCCAGCCCAATAAACAACATTCCGCTGGTCCGGGCAGTGACATGAGCGACAGGGCTGTGCACAGGGGCCCCTTTACTGCCCATGCCAAGTGCATGGGCAGTTCAGGGGATCCCAAGGGGGCCCTAGAGCACCCCTTCCATCAGCCTTTCCTTGGAGGGGGAAACCGCCAGGGAAAGGCTGGGGGAACACAGGTTCTTTATGCTGCGGCAGCGCTACTTGCAGCGCTGCCCTGTTGGATAAGGAACTCCACCATCGTCAGGCTGCCTGGCGGCAGTAGCCTGACGGTGGTGGAGTTCTGCCTGTGGTGGTCTCCCTGAGAACAAAATATGGCGGTCCGGACCGCCATCCCGGTGGCAGTAATTTCCGTCACCACCTGCATGGCGGTTCGGACCGCCATGTTCATAATGACCACCTGAGTGTTTCATTGGTTTCTTTTGCTTTTCTGATGGTGGATTTACAAATCCTACTGAATCTTTTGAGCCCTATATTGTCAACTGAGCTTTTGGTTTTAAACCATTGAAGTTGCCTTTTTGTGTGTTTTGTTTCATCATTCATCCATGTTGTCTTCAGTTTCTTTTTTGTTTTGTGTGAGTTTTAAATTGTGCTTGTTTTGTCAAATGCTTTGTGCATCCAATCATATAGTTCTTTTACAGTTGCTATTGGCTTGGCGTTTAAAGTCGCTGCCTATTGATCTACAAATTCCTCTGTATTACGTTTGGTACACTGTCAGTTTTTATATGTGTTTTTAGGTCTTTATGGGATGTCTTTATTAGATGTCACAGGTGAAAGAGATGAGGTAAAGACTAGGTTAATTCCTTTAGTCTTGGCTGGTTGTGGATTAGCAAAAATAATGCCCAAAGTGCACCCTGATTTGTGAGTAGGTTCAGGGATAAACTGGAATAGGTAATGAGCTTACAATCAAATTATGATTTTACTTCCGTTGGACAATTTCGGTTTGTCTAAAGATATTCCAGTTGCCAAGGATGTGGGAGAATAGGATGATTGATGACTATGTCTTATATGGCACCCATGAGTGTATATGTGAAGGCTCATTTACTGTTTTAATCAGTACAGTAGAAATAGGCCCCTTGAGAATGTAGGGGTAATACGCTAGCTTGTTGGTAATGATTTACAACCTGTAAATTGTATGTCTTTGGTTTGGGTGGCTGAGATTAATTTACATAATTTGCCTGACAACCAATAATATACATCTCTGCTAGGGAATGCATTGTGGGCATGTGAGAAAATCGTTCTCCTGTGAAGGAGTTTACATTAGTAGACTTATGTCAAGTAAACTGCCCTTAATAGCATTGTGACAAAAGCATACCATGTCGAACCTAAAATTATAATTTCACAATTTGTGTTCAATAGTTTCTAAGATATATTATGGAAAAATCATCCTGGATTATCTGAATTTATTAGTACTTACACAACAAAGACCTATTTAGGAAGTAAAGGAGCAGTGTATGTTGAGGAAAAGCGGAGCCAAATAAAAATCACAAGCAACCAGTAGGAAAGTGGGTCAGATCATGAGAGGGAGACAATAGGTCTAATTTCCATAGAGCCCGGGTGGGTGGAGGAAGCTGAGACCAACTTGTTGCTGACCAGTGAAATGCTTTTTTATCTGATAGGTTATCAGCTTTTTTTTTGATTGATAGGTGCAAAGATGTAAGTCTGATTTATGTAGGCCTTCTAGATCAGTCAGGATTCCAAACACTGACAAACTGGTTCAACACTAGCTCTTTCCTTGATTTGACACATGAGCTCACTGAATCATCCGCTCTGCATACAACCTACATACAACGTATAATTTGAGCATACTTGCCACTGATCAGTTTGATTTAAAGAATGGGTGTAGGTGGAGACACACGACCTTTGACAGTACAGGAGTCCCTGGAGGTAGCTCATAGGGTTTTAACAGAGCAATCTTGCTGGAACAACTCTTTGGAGTAAGTGTATCTAAATCACTGACTCGTAAAAGACACTGGTTTTAAATTGAAAATGACATACAATTATTAGGCCAAATAGATGCATTTAAAACTCTTTGGCTACATTATGTCAGCCAACAGTATTATAATATATAAAAGGGATATGTAGATATTTACTGGGACTTTCCAAACAACATGTCTGACACTAATGCGACATCTGAAACAGACAGGAAGTTTACAAATTAAATTGCATAAGAAAAGCTTTCTGTTCCAGCCCTCTACGGTGAAATTACGTTTTCCAGGATGACTCACGATCAAGTTAAATCCAAGAAGCACAAAAACAATTCAAGACAGCTCTCAAAATAGGTCATTCCCTTCGGAAATGAAATGAATATTGGTGCACCAACACAACGACTTGTATTCATTGGATGGATTTCAGAATTCTGTTTTGTAAAGTTCCTTAGTGGGACATTTGACATTTATAATCCTGCTTGGCAACTGAGGGCTTCATTATGAACTCAGAGGGATTTCCCGCCGAGTTCAGGCTGGCGGTCTAAACACAGACCACCAGACCGTTGAGGACCCCGCCAGCCCAATAAACAACATTCCGCTGGTCCGGGCAGTGACATGAGCGACAGGGCTGTGCACAGGGGCCCCTTTACTGCCCATGCCAAGTGCATGGGCAGTTCAGGGGATCCCAAGGGGGCCCTAGAGCACCCCTTCCATCAGCCTTTCCTTGGAGGGGGAAACCGCCAGGGAAAGGCTGGGGGAACACAGGTTCTTTATGCTGCGGCAGCGCTACTTGCAGCGCTGCCCTGTTGGATAAGGAACTCCACCATCGTCAGGCTGCCTGGCGGCAGTAGCCTGACGGTGGTGGAGTTCTGCCTGTGGTGGTCTCCCTGAGAACAAAATATGGCGGTCCGGACCGCCATCCCGGTGGCAGTAATTTCCGTCACCACCTGCATGGCGGTTCGGACCGCCATGTTCATAATGACCACCTGAGTGTTTCATTGGTTTCTTTTGCTTTTCTGATGGTGGATTTACAAATCCTACTGAATCTTTTGAGCCCTATATTGTCAACTGAGCTTTTGGTTTTAAACCATTGAAGTTGCCTTTTTGTGTGTTTTGTTTCATCATTCATCCATGTTGTCTTCAGTTTCTTTTTTGTTTTGTGTGAGTTTTAAATTGTGCTTGTTTTGTCAAATGCTTTGTGCATCCAATCATATAGTTCTTTTACAGTTGCTATTGGCTTGGCGTTTAAAGTCGCTGCCTATTGATCTACAAATTCCTCTGTATTACGTTTGGTACACTGTCAGTTTTTATATGTGTTTTTAGGTCTTTATGGGATGTCTTTATTAGATGTCACAGGTGAAAGAGATGAGGTAAAGACTAGGTTAATTCCTTTAGTCTTGGCTGGTTGTGGATTAGCAAAAATAATGCCCAAAGTGCACCCTGATTTGTGAGTAGGTTCAGGGATAAACTGGAATAGGTAATGAGCTTACAATCAAATTATGATTTTACTTCCGTTGGACAATTTCGGTTTGTCTAAAGATATTCCAGTTGCCAAGGATGTGGGAGAATAGGATGATTGATGACTATGTCTTATATGGCACCCATGAGTGTATATGTGAAGGCTCATTTACTGTTTTAATCAGTACAGTAGAAATAGGCCCCTTGAGAATGTAGGGGTAATACGCTAGCTTGTTGGTAATGATTTACAACCTGTAAATTGTATGTCTTTGGTTTGGGTGGCTGAGATTAATTTACATAATTTGCCTGACAACCAATAATATACATCTCTGCTAGGGAATGCATTGTGGGCATGTGAGAAAATCGTTCTCCTGTGAAGGAGTTTACATTAGTAGACTTATGTCAAGTAAACTGCCCTTAATAGCATTGTGACAAAAGCATACCATGTCGAACCTAAAATTATAATTTCACAATTTGTGTTCAATAGTTTCTAAGATATATTATGGAAAAATCATCCTGGATTATCTGAATTTATTAGTACTTACACAACAAAGACCTATTTAGGAAGTAAAGGAGCAGTGTATGTTGAGGAAAAGCGGAGCCAAATAAAAATCACAAGCAACCAGTAGGAAAGTGGGTCAGATCATGAGAGGGAGACAATAGGTCTAATTTCCATAGAGCCCGGGTGGGTGGAGGAAGCTGAGACCAACTTGTTGCTGACCAGTGAAATGCTTTTTTATCTGATAGGTTATCAGCTTTTTTTTTGATTGATAGGTGCAAAGATGTAAGTCTGATTTATGTAGGCCTGCTAGATCAGTCAGGATTCCAAACACTGACAAACTGGTTCAACACTAGCTCTTTCCTTGATTTGACACATGAGCTCACTGAATCATCCGCTCTGCATACAACCTACATACAACGTATAATTTGAGCATACTTGCCACTGATCAGTTTGATTTAAAGAATGGGTGTAGGTGGAGACACACGACCTTTGACAGTACAGGAGTCCCTGGAGGTAGCTCATAGGGTTTTAACAGAGCAATCTTGCTGGAACAACTCTTTGGAGTAAGTGTATCTAAATCACTGACTCGTAAAAGACACTGGTTTTAAATTGAAAATGACATACAATTATTAGGCCAAATAGATGCATTTAAAACTCTTTGGCTACATTATGTCAGCCAACAGTATTATAATATATAAAAGGGATATGTAGATATTTACTGGGACTTTCCAAACAACATGTCTGACACTAATGCGACATCTGAAACAGACAGGAAGTTTACAAATTAAATTGCATAAGAAAAGCTTTCTGTTCCAGCCCTCTACGGTGAAATTACGTTTTCCAGGATGACTCACGATCAAGTTAAATCCAAGAAGCACAAAAACAATTCAAGACAGCTCTCAAAATAGGTCATTCCCTTCGGAAATGAAATGAATATTGGTGCACCAACACAACGACTTGTATTCATTGTAGATAGTCTCCAAAGATCAATTATTTGTTTTCATGTGTTTTACTATGTTTGTTCTTGAGAAACAAATTGTGCGATCAGACATTTAATTTTATAATATTTTGCAGGCTACACAAAACTGACTTTTATCAGTTCGATGTCTGGCATACAGTATTTGATTTTATCTACAGTCGTTCGGGAAAATGTCCAGGATAAATGTTTACCCTGCTGGTATCCGGCTGCTATTCAAGGGACTGAAATACTTTGAAATAGTGCCGCTGAGGCTGATTTTATTCACAGATATTTTGAATGGGTAGTTGAAACTATCAGCCAGAATTGCACCCGAACTCCATACCTGGCTCATCTTTGGTAGCCACTGAACTTACAATTATGCAAAGCTGTAAGTAAACAACGACTTGCATGCTGTCAGAATAAGCATTTCTGCCCAGATTTGGGAACACTGTGTGATGAAAGGAATTACTTTCCAATTCAATACATAACCTTGTGATAGAATGTTACCTAAAATAATCGAAAGCAGGGCTTTGATCTACTTTTCATAACTTTGTGTCAATCAGGCGTACCATGTGTGTTTTGTGTGTATTCCCATGCAGTTACACAAGGGCTTTGAGCTATATACAGCACACATACAATATGGGAAAAGTATTAAATCATAGTTTTCATATTGAGAAGGTTTCCTTGTACTTCAAAACCTATGCTTAACACAACACACATATCTTTGAACTAAAGTGCGCTAGCGCTGGGGGACAGTAAAGTAGAATGTTTTTCTCTCACCCTTTGACGCTACACAATGCAGCAACTTTGGTTGGTGAACTGTGTTGCACCAAACTTAGAAAAACTGCCCTTTCTGAGTTCTAGGAAAACCTCATGTATGTAAAAGGAATTATTGTGTGATCATGTCTGGAAAATTGAATGCAATCCCGTAGATACGAGAAGACACAATATATCTCAGAACACTTCTGGAATGGGCTCCCTTGCCCCAAGTCACAAACCCCTTTTTCAGATCTGCATTAGCACATTTTAAGGAAAAAGTACATTTTGTGCGTAGAAGAATTCACATAAAGAATTTGAGTGTGTGCAAACTGACATACACATGTGCAAATTTAAATGAATGTGCACACATCTTCACACAAAATTAAGCTCTAGAGGCCAGTGCGTGCAGCAGAAGCAAATTCCACAACATCCATTATTCAAAGAGAGATGTGAAGCAAGCCCCATTTGTTTACCACAACATGGCTGATTACCTTTGCATAAGACGAAGCAAACCTGAAAAACAAGCAATGGGCGGGGGACAACATACTTATTTTTAAAATAACCTCTGCTGATCTCGAAGGATTTATATACCTACTAATTTTAAAATCCAGTGCAAAATGAACTGTATTGTTTAAAAAGTTAAGCTTTCTGTGTGTGTACTGGGTAATCATGCCATTTGGTTTCTGTGCATTACTTGAGTATAGTGACCCTTACATACATCGCCAATGCGTTTCACTGTAATTTAACATTCAGTGGCTATGAGCTGAAGGAAAAAGAAACTTCAGAGGAGTGAAAGGGAAGAGTAACTAAGCTGGTAAAATGACACATCGATCTGGCCATCAGGCCATTACTCTTTCTGGAAAAAGGTAGATGACAATCACAGAGAAAGTAACAGGGCCCTTAATCCATCTCGCAGCTGTAGTGTTACTAAGATACTCCATAAATAAAATAGAAAACTCATGAAAGTGAACATTAATATGATGCCGAATTACAACAGGCGTTGCCTTTTTATGTACTGTATTTTCTAATACAATGTAGAAAAAATAATAACCACCTGGAATTCCATTAATAGTAGCTTGTATGAGATTCATTTAAATTATGAATAAGAAACTGCATTCACTGAAAACATTGATAAATGAAGCTCATGAGGGAACTGGAAATTATAGTTGAGCTGTGCCAGCCTTTCGGGGGATGGCTATCTGCCATTAACTTACGTTAAGTGGCTATTAATGCAGCAGGTGCAATGACAGCAGAACCCAAGAGTGTGAGGGGCTCACTGAAGCACGATTATAGCAGTCTTCTCGTATCGAACCAGAGGTGAGGGCGGCCCATTTCGCTTGGATGCATCAGTGTCCTTGGCACTCTTGCTACCACCGGATTCAGGGACCTTATTTGCGGAACGTGATGATTCTCGGAGAGGGCCAAAACAAAAAGAAAATTAATTCCAGTGAGGGAAATGTGAAATTTCCAGCCAAGTTAAATTAATTCATTAAGACTCCACATCGTTGGAAAGGCATTGTTGCTTATGTTGCAATTTTAAGTTATTCTATCAAGGTCATTCAGATATGACCTCAAACAGACGACAAGTTCGTAAGAGAAGATTATTTCAGGAACGCAGATCTGTGTTTTAAGAAGTTTGTAGACCCAAAGGGAGTTTCCATAACTCTCAGAGAAGGAATAAAGGAATTGAAATCTTTGGCCATCAGAGATGAGAAAACATAGACACCCATTTTGACATTTAACACTCGAGGAGTGGCTAGCAATTGTGAGAATGGAGAGTACAGAGTGCAAGGGAGTTGCTGTGTGCAGAACCAAAGCCAAATGAGAACAGGAACGATGTTCTAAATTGTGTGATTGCAAGACCAAACGCAGGGCATCATATGGGAAGAAAGGTGAGTGCACATGTTCAAACTGAGCTCTATGAAGGATGTATAAATCTGTATAATCTGTAGTCAAGTGAATTGTTTTGAGGTGCTTTGGCACTTCCTTTTACAGTAGGAGGCGACAGCAGCTTTGACTGTGGATTTGGGAAAATATGACAGAAGGGTATGGACGTCCTTCAGGACCCTCAAAAGGAACAAGCTAATTGACATTTTTTTTATTTGATGTGGTTTTTGAAAGAGAGCTCGGAGTCAAAATGATCCTCAGGTTGCACAGTGACTCTTATGTTATGTACCACTCATTGGTTTAGGTTGTAGCCAAACTTCCAAGGTTAATGAGCTTGTTCTTGTTTGAGTTGAGTGTCAAAGAATTATAGTGCATCTAACTGAATATAATTCATAGAGTGTTTCTGAGCAGATGAGACATCTTCACAGATGCAGATAAATTGTACATCATCCACTTAACAGAAGAAATTGAGATGAAAGGACTGGATAAGTGTTTCCTTGCTTTGAAGAGGGCGTGGCTCAACACAGAAACCAGGGGCACTCAGGCTTTTTGAATGAGGATTTGAAAGGACAGATTGACATTGTCTGAGAACGATCATACAGGATGAAACAAATCCAGTAAAGTGCACAGTCCCTCACTCCAACCTCAGAGAGATGATCAATTAAGATTAATTGAGCAATGGTATTGAAAGCAACACATGGATCCAGCTAGCGAAGGACATCACACCCACCCCCATCTAATGAATGGCAGATTATCATCAACAGGCAAAGCAAGATGGCCTTTCGAACATGACCATACCTGATGCTGGCTTTTACCACATCAAAGACAAGAATGGGGATTGAGCAGATTGTTTTCATGGTGCTCGTCACCTTGGAAGAAAATTACAAAAGGAAAATACAGTAGATGTTGTGAAGCACAGCAGTATCAATAGGAGGTTTCTAGAGAAGAAAGACCACCACACTTTCCTTCCAGCTTGATAGGAACTTTCCCTCGGATAGGGATATTTTACAACTGTCCATTATTATAGGTATTTGCTATTCTCTGTGAGTTACTACTCTCATATTGTAGGGTTCAGAAGGGAGCCTGAGTTAATGGGGGAGAGCTTCATAATTAGAGTTCATTTGCCGACATATATAAAAAGAAGTGAGTAAAAAAGAGGGATCTGAAGGAAATATCCATGAATTATTCATAGTGCCAACAATCGTCAGTGATGGACTGGAAACTCAGAACAGTTTTTTATCTATCTTGCCCTGGAAGTAGTGTGAAAGATTAGTGCACTAGGAGTGGAGTGGGAAAAAAAGGCTGAAAGACACTTAACAATGTTTAAAATCTCCTAGATGGAATTTCTGTTGATAATGGTGGAGTTTCGATAATTTTCTGCCTTAGAGCTGCAAACAACTTTTAAGTGCCTTTGATGGTGCTATTTTGCTCTTGTTTGTAATATAATAGAAGGTCCACCCCAAGGCTTTCCACCATTTTATAAATCTATTTAGTAGCTGCCAGTTCACTGGGGAATCAAGGTGTAGTAGGGGCTACATGTTTTGACAGGTATTACATTATCCAACGCAGCAGACAGCTAGTGATTAAAGTTGTCTGAATTACTGTGAACTATGGAGGTGACATGTGAATGATAGGTCAGTGTGAGTCGCTGGCAGTTTTGTCCAAGTTCTTCCTATTGAGAAGGGTTGTTTTGGCAGTCTACTGATAATACTCAGGAGCTGAAGTGAATAGGGTACAGGTAGGTGATCTGTCCAAGGGAGGGCCTATGCAGGTACAACGCTGTCCCTGTTAGAAAATATAAGATCTAGCATGTATCTAGTGCTGAGAGTGGAACCTTGAACTCTTTGGAGGAGGTCTTGCAAGGAATGAATATCAAAAAGGTTTACAGCAGCCAAAGAGCATCCTCAGCATACATTCACATCTTATGGACTCAACTTGCCCAAAAAGTTAGAGGGGTGCCCAGATCAGAGCCTCACTTGGCAAAGATATGGAGGAGGAGGGCAGTAGAAAAGCAGAAGTTTAACTGGAAAGGAGTGGAACAGAGGCATAATGATCAATAAGATCTCAGCTGGAGCTAAGGCTTTCAAGGGAGTAGTATCAGTCAATGAGTGTTTACTATTGTCCACCACTCCCCCACCAACCCTAGCGGCTGATATGCATGAGTGATATTATACAATGGTGGAATGGATGATGCTCTGCCAGAACCTGCAGGATTCACAACTCATGTGTCCTTCATAAGCAGCACACCATGTGGCAGTTGTGTGTAAAGCTGCACAATTTTACACTGCACCTACTGGCCTTTATAATGGTACTTCGATAGAATACTTTGTGTTGCTTCACATCATGAGAGCTGCAAGTAGATCCTTAGTAAATAACCCTCCACATTTATAATTCACGAGGCAAAGGATGAGTAGGTCATTCTCATGAATTTCTTTACTCTAGTCATCAATTTGGCTATATTGTAGAGGAGAATGCCATGTTTGCTCACCCTTTGCCAGACTACCTTGTGAACATGAGCACCAGATCAGATCTTGAGATGACTGCCTGCCAAACTGAGGACCTCATTTACAAGCCCCTAGTGGCACACAGCGCCACTGGAGCCTCATTTTTCTTATGCTCCGATGGCACAGTGTGCCGGCAAATATTTACAAGGCCATGCAAAGCCACATTGAATTGATTTTTATGGCCTTGTAAATATGGCCCCTTTTCACACATAACTCTGCATGAAAGGGGCATTCCATGGGTGTTGCTGTGCGTGTTCCCATGCAACACCCATGGAATCTGACACTTTCCAAGATTTACAAAGCTGGGCAGATTCCTATGCTACTGCAGGGTTTGTATTAAAGTTATTATTTCCCCCAGTTTTTTTCCTCTCTCTATGTGTGCTGCATTCAGACGCACACATAGAAAGAGGAAAATGCCATTAACGATTGTTTATGTGCAGGAAGGTTTACCTTGTATTTATATTACAAGCACAAAGATGAACATCCATGTTTCAGATGCAGAACGTACTATAAGAGAGCCATAGGTTCCTGTAAAAAGCAAGTATCTGAAGGATGCCTGAATAGTGTCCCTTTTGATTTAAAAGTGCCTTCTACTTTACTGTTAAAATCTAGGCAATACTAGAGAATATGTCAAAGTGAACAGAATGAGCTAGCTGCAAGCAAAACACATTTCTTTAAATTAATATAAATGTGTATTGCCAAAAGTTTCTTTTAGCCAACTGACTATATATGAACTGTGGGATTAATTTTCACAGTGGCAAATAAAAACAGCAAATAAGAATCAATTGCATATTATTGGTTTTGCTTTAGGATACCATAAATAATTTCAATAATATAAACCTACAAATATTAGTGGGGAGATCACTAAATTAACATGCCCATTAAAAAAACATGTAACAACAAAGGCACTTCTTCGGCGATATTCAGATGTTTACACTGCCATAAATAAAAAATATGAGTATTCCCATTTAGATAACTGTCTAGGCATTGATCGAAATACTTTGATTTAGCTGGGAATGAAGCATCTGATTCACCAGTGTGCTTATAAATATGTAAACAGCATGCATGTTTTTTTTCAGAAAATAGAGCATTCATTTTAAAGAGGATGAACCATACCAACTTAATAAAACACAATCTTGTTATGTTGCGCACAGTTCACAGAAAAGCTCTGTTCAGCCCCTGGCAGCAACGGCAAAAACAACAGGTGTTTCCCCAGAGAAATATATGATACATTCAGGGCTATTAGAGCTAAGAACATACTACAATAACATTCCCAACCAAATTACGAACCTCAAGAGAAATATAATATACACAGTGATACAAAATGGTTAAAAATAGATTAATAGAAAAGCAGTTCTGATTTTTGTACATTTTAAGGCACATAAGACCAGAAAACAGCAGAGCAGCAATTAAAGTTAATGTTTGTGATAAGTGAGATGGGGCAAATGGGTAAAGTAAGCTTTGCAGGTCTCTCCAGTCAAATGTTTTAACATGGGGATTTGTACTTTTTTTGGTTCTCAGTTTCTCTAGAGGGAAAAAGCAGGATGATGAAACCGGTGAGGGCCTCTAAAAGTCAAATATGTTATCTTTGAGCTCCTGCTGAAGCATTCATTTTTTGCACCAAAAACGCCAAGAGGGAAACCATTGGATTTCATAGTCGCTGATGGTGCTTTTCCACTTTGATGGTTATCACCTTACCCCGGTCCTAAATCCTGCAGCACTTAGGGCCTGATACAGAGCTTGACAGAGCGAGCCCCATCACAAATATGACAGATATCCCATCCAGTTTACTACAAGTGACATAGCAAGCAATGGACTTGTAATAAAGTGTACAGGATATCTGTCAAGTTTGTGATGGATTAACCCACCCTCAAACTCTAAATCAGGTTCTTCGTTTTTCCTTGTTCTCAGATTTTTCCAGTGGGACAAGACAAGAGGCTGTAGTCATAGAGGATTCCATGTGGGTCAGAAACATGTTTACAACAGTCCAGTGGCAGCATTGAACTCTGAATTAAAAAGTTCCTAGTAGAACACAGCAGCAATCCTAAACTGGTGAGGATAAGTCTTTCTCTGGGAGATTATAGGGCCTTCTCCCAGTCCTCCAGAGGTCAAAAAATCTATTAAGCCCAGAAATAATGCCTGGGAAAGTCAAATCTAGATTTTCCTACAGCTCTCAGGTTCTCTGGAAAGTTTGTTAGTATCCACGTCTATCTCCATCCAGGGATTATATATGGTTCTGTGCAGTCCACTTCCAAATTGGCATCTGGTTTTCCACACAGGAGGGAGACTTCAGCCTTTTGTGTTCCTGGGGAAGTTACATAAGGCCCACTGGCCGACACCTGAAGAATAGTTCTATGTCCTGAGTTCAAATGCAGAGCAGTAGTCACACCAGGCTTCTTCACAGGCAGGAAACTTTCTTCTTCTGATGTTTTTCTCCAGGTGCTAGAATGTTCTGACTATCTTTTGGCATGGTGTCATTTTTATCCAGTGCCCTAGGAAGTGATTGGCGATTTTCCCAGACCCAAAATGTCCACCAAAATTCAACCCTTTTTGTCAGCCCTTCCTGGCTGTAAACCTTTCTGAAAAGCTCCATTCAAGATAGCAGGAGTCAGGTTCCCCTCTCAGAAGTTCCAGGTTTCCTTTCAGATTCATTCCTTTAGAAATGAGAAACCAAT
The DNA here is from genome assembly GCF_031143425.1 of Pleurodeles waltl. NCBI lineage: Eukaryota > Metazoa > Chordata > Amphibia > Caudata > Salamandridae > Pleurodeles > Pleurodeles waltl. The sequence goes on along the minus strand of NC_090444.1, from coordinate 589,500,655 downwards.
TCCAATTACTTGGCACTTAGGGTGGCAAATGCAAAAAGAACAAGTTGAAGGATGGAAGGCTTGAATTAATCTCAGCCATTGACAGTAGCTTGGGCCGCATCTCAATCGACTGTGTTTTTGCCCACTATGCCACCTCAGATTGGACACACCCATGTAAATGAGGCACAAATACAAAAAAAAGACAATTATAAATAATACAAATGTTCAGTGAACTTAAACGTTTACGTACACATAATCTCCAAAGGTATTAATGGTCTTTGGACAAGAGCATTATTTGGTCCATAGACCACCACTGAGGTAAAGCAATTTCACTGCACTATGAGGAGAGCCAGAAAAAATAGCATTTCTAGGTTGAAGTGCTCGTCTGTTAATTAAAAATATGACAGTTTTGAAGCCCTTTTGTGCAAACTAGTGGTAATAATTTAAGGAGACTGATAACTTGCCTCGCTTATGCAAACAGCAGCAATCAATCTATGTAGCATGAAACAGAACTGCAAGATTTTAGTTCAACAGACTCACTTTAGGCAGAAAGGTGCACTTTGCAACCAAGGCTATCCTCAATGGATTCCTGTCAATTTATGCCCAATTGCACATAAATGTAGAAGTATTTAAGGACATACACACTTAAGCAGCAGTTTCATTACCTTAAGAAGCTCCAGTACCAAACCCCTAATACTTGATCGCTAAACTTCTGTTGCCATAAGGTAAGCATGGATCATTCTTCCTGAGATTATCCTACTCTCTCGATGCGCAAGTTCCTATCTGTCAATCACAAATACTGTGGCTCCTCTCTCTTTAACAGACAGAAGCCACAAAGTGAGCATGTTGCAAACCTGAAAGAAGAAAGCTGTTCCTTGTACACCCACGTCACAGGTTTGACACCTGTACCTTTTAAGCGGCACACCTGCATCCCGCCTCATGAATAATCATGAAGTGGTTCCTGTGTGCCTCATTGGATGCAGCCCCTTTTCCATGATCCAAACAATACATGCCACAGAATAGCCACATCATTTATATTAGTTTTGAATCTTAATAAAATAACTTTTAACCCTACAGTTAATTCTTTAATGTTGCATATGGTCCTCCTTCAGTGCTAAGAAGAATATCCTTAAGCCAAATTCAAACATAAGGTTAAGGTCTGATTGGGGCATTTGCATGAAAGGCACCATCTTTTTCTAAAACACTCAAATGCCTCTTTATTTTATAAAAAAAAAAGATGTTAAGGCCTCTCAATGCCATGTGTACAGCCCAACTGGGCTGAAAGTGTTAATGATTCTAAAACTCGAATTGGTTTAGGTGACATATATGGTGATGTTTGTGACGATAGATTTGGATCCATTTCCTGTATTGTTACGGACAAATAGACAGTACTATTATTAAGTTACATTAAAACGTACAAAAGAAGTATTGTTTTAGGAGTACAAAAGGCTCATTTGGTAAGTACAGTCCACGCAAGTTAGTTTGCATTTTCGCATTGCACCAGCAGTGTGAGCCGCCTTGCTTTACAATTTAATGGGGAAGTGCATGTTTACTGTGTTGTGTGTAGCACTGATGTGATTAATTAAACTTTTCAAAGATTTTGCTGGCCTGTAAATCATGTAAAGCACAGAAATAAAACACTCTTAAAATTGTATATTTCTACAATTTGACACAGTATAAAATGTTCTAAAAGAAATCTTAGTTTTACAAGACAACAAAGGGAAGATGTGGGCTGAGACTGCAGGAAAGCCAAACAATCAAAGACAATAAAGAAGCAGCAACTGCACAATCCTGGCCAAAAGCTATAGTAGGGTGTGATTGATGAGCCAAAAATACAAGAGGATTGTAATAGAGCACGTCGCAGAAGTGCAATATTAGCTTTGCCAGATTTTAAGGAAAACGTTTTTATGTCATCGATTCAATCAATACCAGAAGCCACATTTATTGTATTTTCTCGACCCATTGCATACGGTTTGCTCCCCATTGTCTGACAGTGCTTCTTAGATAAAACAGTGTTTAATGAATCATTCTCTGCATTGAAAAAAAAGTGTGAGGGAAGTAGTCGCAAAATATATAGCAAAAGGCTGCTGTTTCCCAATAAGCAATCTAGAAAACCCAGAAGTGGGGAAAGATGGCATATTTTCATAACTCCGCAGTGCTCCTGGTAGGAATTCGAAAAAATGTGACACCATAAGAAGTGCAAAGAAACTGTTTCAGAGTGCTAATGATTTAACGAAAGAATTTGTGTCACAGGACGTTCTTGAAACCGCTTCTTGGTACCAATGACAGTTTCAGGAATTGTGACAGAAAAGAAGTGCAGTCAGAGGACTTAATCAAAAAGATGCACTGTGAAAAAGCCTACCGGATTACTCTTACATTGGGAGGACATTTCCATTATGGAGAGTTAGATTCAATAGAATGAGACAAGGACCCTTGGGGCCAAACACCTCTCCAAATACCTCTTCCCTAAGGACATAGAGAAGAGGTAGAAGCCTCAGGGAATCCACTGTGGGATTAATTTTTAAGGAAACTTGTGTGTTGAATTGTATTCACTATGTCTACAATATCTCTCTCAATACGTTATGTACACTGGTGAGAACTAGGTACCAGGAGGGGCTGTTTTTCTTAAGTTGTCCAGTGATAATGATGATTCAGGCTTACACCCAAATATTACCTGGTAATCAACCTCTGTATTGTACCATCTAAAAATACTACACTACGACAATTACAATTTAAATTGTTAGTGCAATTTATCTAAAACGTCATTATTATACCTAATAAAAGCATCAAATATTATTCCAATAATCAAAAACAAGTACAAAATATTCTTTACAGCCCTTCCACAGATATTAACCATGCTAACCAAATGTATCACGCAATTAGGAAGCTGAATCAGCCATGTAACAAAACGCCATTGCGTCTTTAGAGTAGGACATTTCTGCACTTTTGACTAAAAGCACCTGTTTTTCACAAATAAAAAGGCACAAAACATACTCTTTCATATACCACTTTGCAGTGTAAGCAACAACACATTTGCAGTATTTGTTTGGAATTGAAACAGAGCTTTCTTCAGCTAAAATTCGCTACATAGTTCTCATGTCCCAATTACTGAATGTTGTTACTGGGGCATGGAAATCATGGAATAAGAATGTGTCAAATAACATTGATTTATCAACGAAGGTCTGAATGCGGCTGAAAGTATGTTTAACAAAATCATAGTGGAACTCAATTACAATTTTACCAGGAACAAACACTCTGAGCTATTGCCATGCCCCTATAGCACTCGAGGCAACTGCATGTCAGGCCAGCATAATGAAAGAAGGACCTAATTGTGCTCTTCCTGCTTTTATCACCGACATAACTTGTGTTTGTCTGTCGCCTAGGTCATAGGTACATTACATGTGTCCTTCCACTGCTCAGTGTTGAAGCACTACTTTCTTATTTTTGGTTACACTTCATCAGAAGGCATATAATCCCTGCTACCTCTCCTGTGTAGTGCTATACTGTGTACGCCCAATTTTCTGCCCTTTCAAAGCTAGTACAAGAAGCCTGGAAGTGGCCAATACAGAGGAAAATAGAGATAATATCAGTTCCATCTACCAGGCAAGGCCACTGCGGAGAAGACAAACATCATGCTCTCACAAAGTGGAACGCAATCAAAGAGTATTCAAAAACATTTTCAGGAGGTGGGGAACTCCAAGAATAGATGTATGTGCAACCCTAGGGAAGCCAAAATGCCAAAATGTTGCTTCCAGACAACCATACCATCAAGCCTAGGGAATGCCCTTTCGATAGACTGGTCAGGGATATTTCCATATGCTTTTCTGCCGATACCACTGTTACACAGTGTGATCAAGAAATGCAGGAGAAGCAAGATGACTCTAATACTAATTGCCCCTCAGTAGGCAAGGCAGACTTGGTTTACAGAGCTGATGGAAATGGCACAAGGGAACATTCTAAAACTACCAATATAACAAGACCTGTTGTCAGTGGAAGAAGGCAGACTTAAAATTTGGTCATCTAAAAATACCAGAGAATATAGTGGCTGTTCTGAGAGATGCATGAAAGCAAACAAGAAAGTGCCACATTGCTAAGTGGAATCAATACTCCTTATAGTATCTTAAAAGAGGCTTATTAAAAAAAAAAACTAAGGACACAACAGTGTTAAAATATTTAACACACCTACAGAGCTACAGATAACTATCTTGTCTTCAGAAAACTACGTAGGAGTTGGCCCTTTCCTTCATAACCACCATATTCAAACAGCTATGGACTCCATAAGCCATAATGTTGATAAATATTTTTTACCTGATTATGTGTATATTCTATTCTAGTTATATATAGTTCTTTAGAAAATATGTATCGCCACTATGTCATAACAATAAACTACACACATACTCTTTAAACCTGTTTAACTAATGTATATTTACTCATGGTTTAAATATGTACATGTATGTACATGTGTGCATGTGTGTATTCATGTGTGTGTGTATATTCATGTGTGTGTGTGTATATATATAAATATATGTTTGTTATTCTATACTTAACATGTTCATAGGTCATTGCATAGCTCCTAGATAAGTTATTTGATACTTATGAATCCCTGTTGTCATTTTATGTTACACTTTGTCTACCCATCACCATATGTCATGTCTTTATCAATCTCCATTCCCACTCTGACTCATCCCAAATCCATTCTACTACTTCCATCTCCTAAATAACCCTGCCTAAGCTCTTCCCTCCTATTCCACATCTAACTCACCCAAACCTCAGTTTACTACCATGATCTCCCAAACAACCCTACTAAATTCTCCCTCATTTATCTCAACCTGCTACTATGATCTCCCTAACCCTTTCTACAGACTCTTCCCTCCTCCATCCCCCACCTTTACTCATCCCAAGCCTAAATCCTATTACCATAAATTCCCATTTAACACTTCTGGATTCTTCCCTCCTCCACCCCTCTATTACTCCAGTCAATCCAACAAACAAACTCACATATCCGCGGCTCAAATTAACTCATAATAATACAAAAACTGTACTCATATTTCCCCATACTAGTCCACCACTAATTCCTTTTGGGCTCCGGAGTAGCGTGCTACTCGGCGAAAATTGCTTTGACCCCTCGTCAGGGGTAGTAAGCGCTATATAAATACTATTACAATACAATACAATACGATCCTACAGATGCAAGACTAGTCAACCAAACATGAAGCTATAGATGAGCTTTGTATTGGTCTACTTAAAATCCAATCCAGGTAGGCCCCTAGAGCACATCCCCTACAGTTACTTCTTTGTTTTGAAGATGTTTTTTAAGAATGATTAGATGGACAGGCAGGACATGATCAGACCGCTGGGTTCTTGAGCAGTCCACAATCCAAGCTAATTTTCTATAAAGTGGCTCTAAAGTTAGGGGATGTAGGAGGGGTCAGCAAGCCTAGCGATGTATTATGTGAGAAGGTTTGGGATGATGGAAGTCTGTATTTCCTTGGCAGGCGAGAATGGCTTTGTTTGGAGGATGATTTTAAGTTGTTAGACATAGCTGTTTAGTCAGGGAGGTATTTCTGACCAGCTGCAATAACTCCAACTATATGACAGGGTCCCTCTTAAAGGACTTTACATTATTACCAGCCTTCTACTGAGGGCCAGTACAGTGACACACTAAGGGCTAGGAGTGTGATCTAGAATTTCTATTGCTTCAATATAGGCAGACATCTATTAGAATCCTAGAACCAACACAGTGGCAATGAGTAGTAAATTATGGGACATATTTAAAAGCCCCTAGTGCCACCGGAGCGTCACTTTTCGTGATGCTCCGGTGGCGCTATGCCCTGCACCGTATTTACAAGGTGTCATTAAGCCAAGTGGGAAAATCATAATAGGGCCGGCGGGGGCTTCACCGCACTGGCGGTGAAGTGGCAGCAGTGAGTTCAGTGCCCGGCCGCCAAACTCATAATGAAGCCCCTAGTCTTAACAATACTGCATTCATTTGCATGTTTTGCTGCAGCCCAACTTTATATTCCTCTTTTGTTGTTAGTTCTTGGTAACTTCTTATTATCCTCACATATGCCTCTTTGTATTCCCCTACATAGAAAGGTAGTGTTAGGATCTTCAAAAGGCAATCTGCAACCCTTACTTCTCTTAGATGTGTTTTCAAGTTCCTTTTTTACAAATGTACTGAAAAAAATGTAAGTTTTGGGCTTAAAGTTTTTACATATTCCACACAGGTAGCCTTTACCTATGTTTTGTGAATTTTTATTCTGTTAATTTATAGCCTTTGAAAGAATTCTTTGCCTTTCTTTATATTTCATACTCTTGACGTCTCACGGGAAAAACTTAAAAGGATCTGAGTTATGAGATCATATGTTCATGTTTATTCACCTGTTTATGTTACCACTTTTTGTAATAGTATTGCACACCCTATCAGTTTAATACTGAGATCTTTAGGGTGTGGCGGTGTATGATATATCCTGGTTTGAGTTCTGTGCTCCAGACAGGATCTACTCATGCAGCCCCTTTGTAAGTGCTGCTGGAGTGAGTAAATGCAGTGGCTTCCCTAGTAGTTACGTGTAATGTCACATGGAGGAATTATACTTCAGTGAGTTTACAGATATAACTAGGGTTCTTCTGAAATCAAAACTTTATATCTTCAGTTGCTCTGATTCCTATAATATTCTTTGCAGACCCTTACCATTCCTGTCCCCTTTACCACAATGTTCCACATCCTTCTGAGTGATTGAAATATACCCTATTCCCAGCAAGATGTTTCCTAAACTAATCTGAGAGCTGTGTTGAAGCATGACTAACCAGTAGAAGCGTGAGAAAAGCTTTTACGTTTGAGTTGAAAGATTGAAAATGAAACCCAAAAACACACTGACGCTAGGTTGCATAGTGTAAAGCAAAACTATTTTCAGACATAAAATTTAAAAATGCAGCATTAAAAAAGGGAGGAAGGCAGGACAGAAGAATATAACACATGTTTGTAAGACATTGGATTTTTTACTGAAGGGGTTGAGGGTCACCTTCAAAACATAAACACAGTCCATGTCAGGATGAACCACAAAAGTCACTGAATAAATCTGTGCTTACACTCTGGTAGCTTAGCACAAAAGCAGTCAGGTTTGTCTTAAAGGCACCATTTATGCATCATGATAAACATTTCTTTCAGTCACTTCAACTGTATTTTAAAATCCTCCTTAATGGTGAAATTGGATTTTAAATAACTATTTAGCAAATGCCACTTTTAAAAAGTTAGCATTTCTTTGCCTCATCCAAATGTGCTTTTCTGGCAGTGTCCAGGCTCACCTGACTTTTAAGGGCTCTCCTATGGCCTGATGTGTATTCCTCCCAGACCCTAAAAAAAGGTCCCTTGGTGTGGGAAAGGTTGTTCCTCTCCTGAACAGAATGGCCTAGGCATGGTTGGATTTACACAACCCCTTCCTGAGCTTCAAAGGGTAGCCCGAGGGCTGTACACAATCCCTTCCTGACTAGAGAAGATGCCAATCCTATTGCTGGCAAATGCAACTCACACCTGGGCCTGCCAGTTTTAGAGTTAGACAAAGGGGTATTCCCAACTACAGGTTGGCACTGGGCATAAAAGTGGCAGCCCAAGCACCTGAAATCAAAACACTCTTGGATATATGAAGACTCAGAAGAAGTTCGGCCCTGCTGTCTAAAGCCTGAAGGAAGATTGGACCTGTTTGCCTTGAACCCAAGACACCGGAAATGACTCCAAAGATCAGTTGGATAACCTCCTGTGTAAACTACGGGATACAAGCTCCAGAGGCCTCTCCTGCTTACCAGCAGACTAGACTCAATTGGACCTGAACTGGTTCCTGCTGGAAACCTCTGTGGGAGTATGTCCTGGCTCTGAAGTTCTGTCTTCAAGGTCTTGGACACTTGACCTCAGTCAAGGTGCTTAGTGCCTGCTTAGTTGACTGGAGTCAAGGTGCTTAGTTCCTGTTTACTTGAAGGTTTCACAAGATCCGATGAAGAACAACACAGAGCTCCATCAAAGTCAGCCTGAACTTTTGTCTTTGTCCCAGTCTAGTGCAACCAGGAACTCACATTTAGCACTTCATGCCATTTTTTTAATCTTAAATTTTAAACATTCATTACTTCATTTCCACTGATTGGATTTGTGTATATTTATTGCCCTTATCAATATGCTCATGTTGCTCTACTATATGTTGTTTGATGTGGTTATAAACATGGAAATGTTAATAAAAACATTTTTTTTAAGTAATGATGAACAGCAGTAGATTTAAATAGATATTGGACCGGAACGTGTGGAGAATCATTACAGCTGGCATTCCAGCCAATGACATTGTACAGCAGGTTATCAGTTACAATTCCAAGTGTCAATACTTTGTTTGTTTCCAATAAACATTGCTTTAAATGATAGAATGTTGTCCATCTTAAAAGAAATCCAGTCTGGGGCTCAGCTAAGCAACAGATGTTTGTAACCCTCAGAGGACAAAGTAGACAAGTTTACAAAGGTATTGTACAGCAGAGAACAGATGTATAAAACCTTACGGATGGTGAATAGTGTTGTCTCAGTAGGTGAGTCAATTTGCTGAACAATATAGCTCTTCAAACCAGTTCTCCATTGAACCATTTATTTCTGTAAGATGCACCATAGTCATCAAAATCTGAAAATGGAAAAACAATGAAAATTGTTATAAGCCTTTTGTATACAAAAACATTTGTAAACAACTTCAAAAAATGATTCAACCACTTCGCTGCCAGGCCTTTTCTCCTTCAAGTGCCAAGCTTTTTTGATCCACATAAGCTACCCACACCATATTTGCGTCCTTTTTTTCCAACATACTAGGGATTATAGAGGTACCCAGACTTTGTGGGTTCCCTTGAAGGAGACCAAGAAATTAGCCTAAATACAGGGAAAAGTTAATTTTTCTCAAAACAATTGGAAAAAAGAGCTGCAGAAGAAGGCTCGTGGTTTTTCCCCTGAAAATGGCACCAACAAAGGGTTTGTGGTGCTACAATCACCATCTTCCCAGCTTTCAGGAACAGGCAGACCTAAATCAGAAAACCCTATTTTTCAACACAATTTTGGCATTTTACTGGGACATACCCCATTTTTACGATTTTTTGTGCTTTCAGCCTCCTTCCACTTAGTGACAGAAATGGGTCTGAAACCAATGCTGGATCCCAGAAAGTTAAACGTTTCTGAAAAGTAGACAACATTTTGAGTTCAGCAAGGGGTCATTTGTGTAGACCCTACAAGGGTTTCCTACAGAACATAACAGCTGAAATAAAAAATTATTGAAATTGAGGTAAAAAAACAACTATTTTTCTCAACGTTTTACCCTGTAAATGTTCCCTGTGATGTCAGATTTTTGACAGCAATATACTGTTAGGTCTGCTGGACTATTCTGGTTTTGGGGATATATAGGGCTTGTAGGTTCATTAAGAACCCTAGGTACCCAGAGCCAATAAATGAGCTGCACCTTGCAATGGGTTTTCATTCTATACCGGGTATTTAGCAATTCATTTGCTGAAATATAAAGAGTGAAAAATAGGTATCAAGAAAACCTTTGTATTTCCGAAATGGGCACAAGATAAGGTGTTGAGAATCAGTGGTTATTTGCACATCTCTGAATTCCGGGGTGCCCAAACTAGCATGTGAAATACAGGGCATTTGTCAACTACACTTCTTTTTTACACAGTCTTACATTTGGAAGGAAAAAATGAAGAGAAAGACAAGGGGCAATGACACTTGTTCTGCTATTCTGTGTTCCACTATAAGTCTCCCGATAAAAATGGTACCTCACTTGCGTGGGTAAGCCTGATGCTTGCAACATGAAACGCAACATGGACACATCACATTTTTACATTGAAATCTGGTGTGTTTTTTGCAAACTGCCTAGCTGTAGATTTTGGCCTCTAGCTCAGCCGCACCTAGGGAAACCTACCAAACCTGAACATTTTTTAAAACTAGACACCTAGAGGAATCCATGATTGGGGTGACTTGAGGGGCTCTGACCAGGTTCTGTTACTCAGAATCCTTTGCCAACCTCAAAATGTACCCCCAAAAATACTTTTTCCTCTCATTTCGGTGACAGAAAGTTCTGGAATCTGAGAGGAGCCACAAATTTCCTTCCACCCAGCCTTGCTCCAAGTCTCCCGATACAAATGGTACCTCACTTGTGTGGGTAGGCCTAGTGCCCTCAACAGGAACTGCCCCAAAACACAACATGGACACATCACATTTTCCGAAAGAAAACAGAGCTGTTTTTTGCAAGTGCCTAGCTGCGGATTTTGGCCTCTAGGTCAGCCGGCACCTAGGGAAATCTACCAGATGTGCACACTTTTGAAAACTAGACACCAAGGGGAATCCATGATGGGGTGACTTGTGGGGTCCTCACCAGGTTTTGTTACCCAGAATCCTTTGCAAACCTCAAAATTTGGCAAAAAAACACGTTCTCCTCACATTTCGGTGACAGAACATTCTGGAATCTGAGATGACCCACAAATTTCCTTCCACCCAGCCTTCCCCCAAGTCTCCCAATATAAATGGTACCTCACTTGTGTGGTTAGGCCTAGTGCCCGCGACAGGAAATGCCCCAAAATGCAACATGGACACATCAAATTTTCCCAAAGAAAACAGAGGTGTTTTTTGCAAAGTGCCTGACTGTGGATTTTGGCCTCTAGCTCAGCTTGCACCTAGGGAAACCTACCAAACCTGCACCTTTTTTAACACTAGACACCTAGGAGAATCCACGATGGGGTGGCTTGTGGGGCTCTGACCAGGTTTTGTTACCCAGAATCCTTTGCAAACCTCAAAATGTGGCCAAAGAAACACTTTTTCCTCTCATTTCGATGACAGAAAGTTCTGGAATCTGAGAGGGGCCACAAATTTCCTTCCACCCAGTGTTCACCCAAGTCTCCCGTTAAAAATGATACCTCACTTGTGTGGGTAAGCCTAGCGCCCGTGACAGGAAATGCCCCAAAACACAACGTGGACACATCAAATTTTTCTAATGAAAACAGAGGTGTTTTTTGCAAAGTGCCTACCAGTGGATTTTGGCCTCTAGCTCAACCAGGACATAGGGAAACCTACCAAACCTGTGCATATTTTAAAACTAGACACGTAGGGGAATCCAAGATGGCGTGACTTGTGGAGCTCTCACCAGGTTTTGTTACCCAAAATCCTTTGCAAATCTCAAAATTTGGCTAAAAAACACTTTCTCCTCACATTTCGGTGACAGAAAGTTCTGGAATCGTTTGGAGCCACACATTTCCTTCCACCCAGTGTTCCCCCAAGTCTCCAGATAAAAATGGTACCTCACTTGTGTGGGTAGGCCTAGCTCCCATGACAGGAAATGCCCCAAAACACAATGTGGACACATCACATTTTCCCAAAGAAAACAGAGCTGTTTTTTGCAAAGTGCCTACCTGTGGACTGTGGTGTCTAACTCAGCCGGCACCTAGGGAAACCTAACAAACCTGCACATCTTTGAAAACTAGACACCTAGGGGAAAACAAGATGGGTTGACTTGTGGGGCTCTCACCTGGTTCTGTTTCCCAGAATCCTTTGCAAAACTCAAAATTTGGGTAAAAATACACTTTCTCCTCACATTTGGTGACAAAAAGTTCTGGAATCTGAGAGGAGCCACAAATTTCCTTCCACCCAATGTCCCTCCACGTCTCCCGATAAAAATGATACCTCACTTGTGTCGGTAGGCCTAGTGCCCACGACAGGAAATGCCCCAAAACACTATCTGGACACATCAAAATGATCAAATACAAAACTACCTGTTTTTGTGGGGGGGGAGCAACCTGCGTTTTTGGTCCTGGGCTCAGCAGCCATCTAGGGAAACTTAACAATCCCAGACATTTCTGAAGACTAGATACCCGAGGGAGTCCAGGGAGGTGTGAATCGCGTGGATCCCCCAATGTTTTCGTACCCAGAATCCTCAGCAAACCTCAAATTTAGCTAAAAAATCACTTTTTTACAACATTTCTGTGGGATCACCGCACCAGGACAAATTTCCTACCACCCAACGTTCCCCTCAGTCTCCCAGTAAAAATGATACCTCACTTTTGTGGGTGGGCCAAGTGCCTGTGACAGGGAAGAGCCAAAAACATGTCGAAATTGACGGGGAACCAAAGCGGTTCCAAAATGGCAATTTGAAAAAAAAATACATTTTTAGGATGACAAGGGTAGCAGAATTTTCATCGGTATATATGGGACAATGTTGGGTGGTAGGAATTTTGTGGATTCCTGCAGATTCCGGAAGGTTCCATCACAAAAATGTGGGAAAAATGAGTGATTTTCAGCAAAGTTGGAGGTTTGCAGTGCAATGTGGGTAAGAAAATGGTGCGGGTGCATGTGAAGCACACAACCCTGGAATCAACCAGATGTTTAGTTTTCAGATGTGTCTGGGTCTTGTGGATTTTTCTACATGGCAGCATCCCAAAGTCAAAAAAGTGCAGCCCTCACCATTCCAAGTGGGACGATTTTGAGAGTTACCAAGCTCTCTTGGCCCAAATGTAAAAACAAAACCCAAAATAATCAAACATCTTCTTGCTTGCTGTGGGATAAAATGTTTTAGTGTGCAGGGGAAGAGCTGAAAAACTGTTACCCCCTTTAGTTGGGGTGGGGGCCTATTCTGGCCCATACTGGTTGGTAGCCACCACCCCAATATTTTATGTTTTTTTTAAATTCCATGCCATCTAGTAGACTTTCTGCCCCCCGGGGCGTGTATTGGGGTAATTGCCCCATCTGCTCACTGGTGGGAAGAACAACTTTGGCCCCATTTATTTGGGGTGGGTGTATGGCCATACCCCGACCCTCTTATTTTGAAAAATAATCTTCCCTGGTCTCTGGTGGGCTTTGTGTCTAAAAAATGTTTGCCTCCCCCAGGGAGCGACCCTTGCTGAAGAGGTCGCTCCCTAAACATAAAAAAAAAACATCCCTGGTGTCTAGGGGGTTTTCTGCCCCCGGGGCCAAATCAGCCTAATTATATTAGGTCGATCTTCCCCCAAGGGGGGCAGAAATGGTCTAAAAATGATTCCCCCCCCTGGGGAGCTGCCCTTGCCCAAGGGGCCACTCCCCTTATGTTAATTTAAAAAAAAAAAATCCCTTGTGTCTAGTGGTTTTTGCCCCGGGGCAGAAATGGCCTAGAAAAAATTTGCCCCCCCCAGGGAGCGACCCTTGCTGAAGGTGTCGCTCCCTAAACATGGAAGACAAAAAACAAAAAAATCCCTGCTGTCTAGGGGGTTTTCTGCCCTCCCTGGGGCAGATAGGTCTAATTATATTAGGCCTCTCCCCTTATGTTCATTTAAAAAAAAAATCCCTGTTGTCTAGTAAGCATTGCGATCGGGCAGCAGAAATGGTTGCAGAGACATGAAAGGAAAGGCCTTTCCTTTCCTTTCATGTCTCTGCTGGCCCCCTCCTCCTGAGCGGAAGAGAAATGCCGTGCAGCCCCCCACCCCCTGTTGATCTCAGCTCCTGGTACTCCATCCCCTAGGGCCTGGCCTATATATTCCTTTTTTGGGGGGGACATGGCTCCCCTCCCCAGGGCCAATCTCTGCCCGGGGGCCCCATTCTCTGGGGCCCGGCCTTCTAACATTTATTTTGTTTAAAGGGATGAGGGCTGCACTGCTGCCCTACCCAGGCTGATCTCGGCCCCGGGGACCACATCCCTCAGGGCCTAGACTAAATATTTATTTTTTTTAGGGAAGGCTGCTATGTGGCCCCCCTCCCAAGGTCAATTTGCGCCCCCGGCACTCCATTACCGGGGACCCAGTCTAAATATTTATTTATTTATTTTTGTGGCTGGGCTGCGTGGCCCCTCCTCGCCAGGGCCAATCTCAGTCCGGGGACCCCATCGCCTAGGGCCCACCCGTGTGACCTGTTGGGGACCATGGGGAGGAGCCTGAAGACCCCCGCAGTCCCAGCTGGCTCCCCACCATCTGCAGGAGCTGTGAAAGAAGTTTCCTCTGTGTGCTTGCCTGCCTCCCCACAGGCAGGCAGACAGAGGAAACCTCCTCTCCTATGAAGGGAGAGCTGTCTGACAGCTCTCCCTTCATCGGAGCAGAGTGTTTGCTTTGACTTGGCAGCAGCTGTCAAAGCTGCCACCAGGCCACCGCAAACAGTTATGTCCCAGGCATAGGCATCTGAGGACATGGCAGGAGCCAGCCCTGGATGATGGCAGTTCCTAGGGCCATCAGTGGCTCCTCATGGGGGGGGGGGCACATATCTCCTTCCCTAGTAAATAGCCCTGGGCAGTGGTAATCCCCAGGGCTGTGGGGGGCCATGTGCCCCCGCACAGAAATAAAATGAAGCCCTATGGAGGTGGTATATATATATATATATATATATATACATATATATATATATATATATATATATATATATATATATATATATATATGTACATATAAGATATACAGCATGTTTGACTTGCCTGTAACTTTGGTGCCATTTTACAAATCTTCACCATTTTTATTTTAAGTGTCCTGCTGTGTCTTACTGTGCATGGTAAGTTTCAGAGCAATTCGGCAAATGGGGGCTGAGTTAAAGGGGGGTGTTCATAAATCACATAGGGATTTTGAACATGACTACCGCCCAAACCGTTGGATGGAATAACACCAAATTTGGCAGAAGGTAGCTATTGGTCCAGAAAACGAACCTTTTGTTATTTGGGGTAAATCCATAGTAGTATTGGGGATATGAAAGGAAAACAAAATGTGTATGTCCAGGGACACGGAGGGTCTACGAATCCTCCCAATCTTGTGCACAGGTCTGATTAGCTGCCAACACTTCAAGCAGGAAGTGCTGGCAGACATTTTGGGACTCGGAATCAGCTGAGTGCTGGGGTCCCCTTTGGATCCCACAAGGGCAAAAAAACATTTTTTTAGAAAAATATCACAAAATTGCAGCATATTTATAAATCTGCAGCGACATTCATTTTAAAAAACAAGCTTGGTTATCCATGCTAGTTTTTGGTTTGCTCCTGGGTGGGCCAGGTCCCAGGGAAATGAATGAATTTCAAAATAGAAGGAGGGTGGCACATGGGGTTCCTTTTTAGAGCTCTTTTATGCCCCGGAGACCACCAGCTTCCTGGGGACAGGTCCTGTGGCCAACCCCTGCGAGGAAGGCCGAAGTCATGCATGGAGCAGGGTTGGTTGCTTACAACTGTAGGCCCCAGGGTCTGGCTACAAGCCTGGCCCTACGGCCAACCGCTGCTGTGCATGCCTGAAGGCCATGCCTGATGGGGGATTGGGTGCTTAAAGGATTAGGCCACAGGGCCTTTGGCCATTCGCTATGGTGGCTAGATTAACATAAAGTAAATAAAATTACTTGACATTAAAAAAACATAGAAATTCACTTTAAAAAAACAATTATTACAGGAACGTGATAGTTATGCTCTCACTTCAAACATACAAAACCATAGAAATTAAGCAGTTAGAGTTATTTCATTTAACTATACCTCGTGCCCTAAGGTAATTTGCACCCTCGGATCACACCAGGGCAAAATAGTATTTTTTTTTTAAGTTTTCAACAATATCCATGGACAGATTTGCTGATTTTGCCAAAAATGTCATACAAAAAAAATCACAGTCTCCTGCACGTCTTTGCCCACAGATAGGTCAGGTCGAAAGGGCTTCGTCACTGTAATAAAGAAGGGGGGCACACTGAGCTCCACTCTTAGGGTTTTCAAAAGCACCAGGGACTACCACCTCCCTGAGGATATGTTTAATGATAATAGTGGGCCTGCATGGACCTCCCCAGGCCCCAGGGACCACCACCTCCCGGGGGCTACATAAATTAAATGAAATTGTTGGGGGGGCACACAGACCTATGGGCCTGGGGACCACCACCTTTCCCGGGCCACATTTAATAAACATATGAGGGCCACGAGGACTCTCCAGGCCCCTAGGGACCACCACCTTCCTCGGCTATATTAGTAAACTTTTTAGGAGGGCTGCATGGACCCCCACGGACACAGGAACTTCCACTTTCCTGGGCCAATTCCATTTTTTAAGTCTTGGAGGGGGCCATAAATGGTCCCAGGACCACTACCTCCATGCGGCCAGCTCCTGCTGCCTTCCAAGGTGCCCACCCTTAGGAGATGGGTGTTTGCTTTTGCTTGGCTTTTGCTTGCACTGTAAGGTAACTCTAACTTGCGCCCTAACCATGCACTGCTAATTACCCCAGATATTACAGCCCTCATGAAAACTTTTATAACATCATTAAACATATCAGTTTAATATTAGCAGTGAAATTATTGATGAGAAAACTGTGCATGGTGAGGGCACAAGTAATAGTTACCTTAGGGTATATGTGTGTGTGTGTGTGTGTGTGTGTGCATAGAGAGAGTAGGAGGCCGATAGGTAGTATATATTGTATATATATCATTTATATACATACATAAAAACCCATATGCATATATTTATACATCCAGAGATAGCCATAGATATAGACATTTCACATGAAAAACATAGTTCAAGGTTAATTATTTTTCAGCAAACACAATATGGGAAAAGCCCTGAAATGTGAACTTTCGTACCAAGACTGATAAAGCCCTGAAATTCATCAGTTCTGCTGTGTGTAAGAAATTTGGTTACTGGTTGAGGAGATAGGAAAGGAAGCCACACTTGGGCAACAGCTAGAATCCCTGTCAGGGTGAACCAAATATAGCCACTAAATTAGATCACTGCAAGCTGTCAATGCTGTAGTGCCAAGTACAGACCTCGTGCTACCAGCTGTCGCTGGCACTCACTGTGGTGTGAAGTGCAGGTCTTCACTGGAGCTCTGCGTTGCCAATCACCGTGGGTAGCAAAGTCTCAGTGCCAAGGGGCATGTCTGGGGTCATGAAGAGCCCAAATGTCAATATTTCATCTTTTCTTTATGGGAGTAGCTCAAACTGATGCTATCCCAGGGTCCAGGACCAGGAGGCATAACTTGGAGTCAAAAACATACTCCAGCAGAGGTCAGCCGGGCTCAGGTAGGTCAGATGTAGGTCCAGGTAGGTCCAGTTGCAGCATGTTGGCAGTTGCAGGGAGGTCTCTTGAGCTCGTTATGTCCCTGTAGAGATCAGGATGTCAGCGGAGCGAAGCTTTGAGTCACTCAGGTTACCTTGGGATAAAAGTACACAGGTCCAGTCTTCCTTCTCAGACAGCAAAGAAGTCCTCAAGCAAGCGGACAGTTGTCTGATAGCAGCAAAGTCCTTCTTTTGTAATGTCCATAGGTCCAGGAGTGTTCTGGAGGTCGAATATTGGTACCTGGTGACAGCCTTTGTGTGTGGGGACCCCCCCTGTTCTGCCCCCATATCTGGTTCTAGAAAGTTCTTCCTTTTGCCTTGTGTGTAGTGGAGGTAAGCCCTTTGAAGTGTAAGTAGGGGAGGGCACAACTCCACCCATGGCCATCTTAGCAAGACTTCCATCCTGCAAAAATCTAGATGGCTTTGTGTCATTGTCTGGAAAGAATACACAAACTCCGACTACAGAGTCATTCCAGTCATGTGACCCAGGACAGAGGTGCAAATGGTTAAGACAAGAAATTGGTATTTCCTAAAAATTGCATTTTCAGAATTGTGACTTAGCTGGCATCACCATTAAAGAAGATTGTAAATTACAATTAATTTGAGTGTTAACAGCATATCTATATCTGCTCCCAATTCCAAGTTATCACTTATTACATATGATAAGGTAACTCAGTGTTAGTCAATAGGAGAGGTAGGTCTCACTGTAGTAGAAGACGACGTAAAGAGTTTTTCACTACCTGAACATGTAAAACTTAACCGATATATCCCATTTTTAAGCACAATGCACTCTGCCCTATGTACCATCGGGGCCTATGTTACAGGTTACTTACATGCAATAAAAAGGAACATTTAGGCCTGCAAAAGGTTTGTTTTGGCAGGTTGAAATGGCAGTTTAAAACTGCACTACAGGCTGTAGTGGCAGGCCTGAGGCATGTTTTAAAGTGCTACCTTGGCATGTGGCACAGTAAGTACTACAATCCCAGTAGTATCCTTTAATTTTCCAGGCTCTGGGTACATGTGGTCCATATAGTAGGGACTTATAAGTAAAATAAATATGCCAATCAGGTGTAGACCATTTATACCATGTTTTAGGGACAGTGCACATGCACTTTAGCACTGGTTATTAGCGGTAAGGCACACAGAGTCCTAAAGCCAACAAAACGAATTCAGCAAAAGAGGAGGGGTGAAGGCAAAATATTTTGGGGGAATACCACACCAAGGATGCCTGGTCTAACAGTGTGCAATTCACAATGCACACCCTAACTCATGCCTAAGCTATAGGGTGTGTATATGGTGTACAGAGCAGATAGTAATGTGAGTTATGGAGTATGCTGTGAGTTACACACCATAACTCAAAATTCAGGGATTTTCCCATATTGTGTTTGATGAACATTTACTGACCTTAAACTATGCTTTTCAGTGAAATTTATTAATTTCTTTATGATGTATCACCTTCACCTGCTATAGCCCCATTAAGCGTTGTGCACAGGCTTCTGCCAGAACCTGTACCCATTCTCCCCTCCCCTCCCCTCCTCTTTAGCCATGCTCAGTAAGGGTCAGCCCAGGACGTGCTTGGGGTTGCAGTGTGCTTAAGTTGCTATCTGCCAAATTTCATGCAGATTTATCAAATTAATTTATATTATCAGTGAATTAAACATTTTTTCCCCTATTTATCTTTGTCCCCAGACCTGCATGAAATTGGAAAAGCCAGGAGGATGCTAACTGTGTTCTTTGTCAAATTTTGTGTAGATCTGTCAAATAGTGCAAAAGGTATTAGTAAATTAATAATGTTTTAACCCCCCCACTTAACTCCCCTACCATTCGATCTGCTCAAAACCTGAAATGTGTGTTGGGTATAACCTGAAATGGCCTCCCACAGATGAAGCAAATCAATCAAAAATCTAAAGTTATAACAAATTGCAAATTGCCCCACTACCGTTGCCCCAATCCTGCTTAATGGATTGGCACAACATTTTAGATACCAATAGAAAACCAATTCTTCAAACCTTATGCCAAATATTTAGCGTATTGCCACAGCAAATGGTCACTTTTTGTTATCCTTATATCTTGCCCATCCCACCATGCATCTAAACAAACTGAAGAATACCAAAAGAAGGCTACATGTGCTAAGTCTCTGTCAAATTGTACGCAGAAAAATTCCAAAGTTACTAGTGAATCCAAATAGTTTTGCCCTATCCTTTAGCTCCCCTTGTTGTATCTTCATGAATTCTGAAATACTTGTATTAGGTGTAAATTGCTAATTGTGTGCCACAATCAGGATCATCAAAGAGCACCACAGATATGAACAAATGGCATTTCTATTGACTCTTGCTTTAATTTTGTCCTTTCTTGATGGGTTGGCACAAAACTTGAAGGCAAAAGAAAACAAATGCTTCCAATTTTTAGCGCCGGTGGCACCAGGCACAACTTTCTTATTTGGCACCCTCCATGACCTCCTTCTCCATGGATACCCTCACTACCACTCTCTGACATGCATTTTTTTGTTTTATTGCACTATTCAATCCAGTGTAAGTTGTCAGAGCATGTTACTTCACACACACATTTTAAAGAGACAATGAATCACATATGTGTGAAACAATCTATAGTAAAT